>NC_088405.1:93069530-93397030 GCF_034236695.1 Oncorhynchus nerka | reverse complement strand
TTAATGTTGGGTTCTGGTATAGATATTCGTACTAATGTTGGGTTCTGGTATAGATATTGGTATTAATGTTGGGTTCTGGTATAGATATTGGTATTAATGTTGGGTTCTGGTATATATATTGGTATTAATGTTGGGTTCTGGTATATATTTTGGTATTAATGTTGGGTTCTGGTATAGATATTGGTACTAATGTTGGGTTCTGGTATAGATATGGGTATTAATGTTGGGTTCTGGTATAGATATTGGTACTAATGTTGGGTTCTGGTATAGCTATTGGTACTAATGTTGGGTTCTGGTATAGATATTGGTATTAATGTTGGGTGCTGCTATAGATATTGGTATTAATGTTGGGTGCTGCTATAGATTTTGGTACTAATGTTGGGTTCTGGTATAGATATTGGTATTAATGTTGGGTTCTGGTATAGATATTGGTACTAATGTTGGGTTCTAGTATAGATATTGGTACTAATGTTGGGTTCTGGTATAGATATTGGTATTAATGTTGGGTTCTGGTATAGATATTGTTATTAATGTTGGGTGCTGCTATAGATATTGGTATTAATGTTGGGTGCTGCTATAGATATTGGTACTAATGTTGGGTTCTGGTATAAATATTGGTACTAATTTGGGTGTTGGCATATACAGTTGAAGTTGGAAGTTTACATACACCTCAGCCAAATACATTTAAACTCAGTTTTTCACAATTCCTGACATTTAATCCGAGTAAAAATTCCCTGTCTTAGGTCAGTTAGGATCACCACTTTATTTTAAGAATGTGAAATGTCAGAATAATAGTAGAGAGAATGATTTATTTCAGCTTTTATTTCTTTCATCACATTCCCAGTGGGTCAGAAGTTTACATACATTCAATTAGTATTTGGTAGCATTGCCTTTAAATTGTTTAATTTGGGCAAACGTTTGCCTTCCACAAGCTTCCCACAATAAATTGGGTGAATTTTGGCCCATTCCTCCTGACAGAACTGGTGTAACTGAGTCAGGTTTGTAGGCCTCCTTGCTCGCACACACTTTTTCAGTTCTGCCAACACATTTTTTATAGGATTGAGATCAGGGCTTTGTGATGGCCACTCCAATACCTTGACTTTGTTGTCCTTAAGCCATTTTGACACAACTTTGGTAGTATGCTTGGGCTCATTGTCCATTTGGAAGACCCATTTGCGACCAAGCTTTAACTTCTTGACTGATGTCTTGAGATGTTGCTTCAATATACCCACATAATATTCTGTCCTCATGATGCCATCTATTGTGTGAAGTGCACCAGTCCCTCCTGCAGCAAAGCATCCCCACAACATGATGCTGCCACCCCCGTACTTCACAGTTGGAATGGTGTTCTTCGACTTGCAAGACTCCCCCTTTTTCCTCCAAACATAATGATGGTCAGTTATATTTTTGTTTCATCAGACTAGAGGACATTTCTCCAGAAAGTATAATCAGTTGCAAACCATAGTCTGGCTTTTTTATGGTGGTTTTGGAACAGTGGCTTCTTCCTTGCTGAGCTGCCTTTCAGGATATGTCATCAAATGATGACTCATTTTATATATGTGGGTATAGACACTTTTGTACCTGTTTCCTCAAGCATCTTCACAAGGTCCTTTGCTGTTGTTCTGGGATTGATTTGCACTTTTCACACCAAAGTACATTCATCTCTAGGAGACAGAACACATCTCCTTCCTGGCAGTATTGTTTGTATTTACCTTTATTTAACTAGGCAAGTCAGTTAAGAACAAATTCCTATTTTCAATGACAGCCTAGGAACAGTGAGTTAACTGCCTGTTCAGGGGCAGAATTACAGATTTGTACCTTTTCAGCTCGGGGATTTGAACTTGCAACCTTGCGGTTACTTGTCCAACGCTCTAACCACTAGGCTACCCCGTCACCCCAATAGATGATGGCTGCATGGTCCCATGGTGTTTATACTTGCGTACTATTGTTTGTTCAAATGAACGTGGTACCTTCGTACCTTTGGAAATTGCTCCCAAGGATGAACCAGACTTGTGGAGGTCTACAATTTTTTTTCTGTGGTCTTGGCTGATTTCTTTTGATTTTCCCATGATGTCAAGCAAAGAGGCACTGAGTTTGGAGGTAGGCCTGGAAATACATCCACAGATACACCTCCAATTGACTCAAATGATGTCAATTAGCCTATCAGAAGTTTATAAAGCCATGACATCATTTTCTGTAATTTTCCAAGCTGTTTAAAGGCACAGTCAACTTAGTGTATGTAAACTTCTGACCCACTGGAATTGTGATACAGTGAATTATAAGTGAAATAATCTGTCTGTAAACAATTGTTGGAAAAATTACTTGTGTCATGCACAAAGTAGATGTTTGTTAACAACAAATTGTGGAGTGGTTGAAAAAAAATTGTTTTAATGACTCCAACCTAAGTGTATGTAAACTTCCGACATCAACTGTATATTGATAGTAATTTTGGGTGCTGGTATATATATTGGTAGTAATTGTGGGTGCTGGTATATATATTGGTAGTAATTTTGGGTGCTGGTACATATATTGGTACTAATATTGGGTGCTGGTATATGTGACAGAACTATTTTGGGGTGTTAGTATATGTTTTGGGTGCTGGCATATATATTGGTAGTAATTTTGGGTGCTGGTATATATATTGGTACTAATTTTGGGTGCTGGTATATATATTGGTAGTAATTTTGGGTGCTGGTATATATATTGGTAATCATTTTGGGTGCTGGTATATATATTGGTAGTAATTTTGGGTGCTGGTATATATATTGGTACTAATTTTGGGTGCTGGTATATGTGACATAACTATTTTGGGGTGTTAGTATATGTTTTGGGTGCTGGTACATATATTGGTACTAATATTGGGTGCTGGTATATGTGACAGAACTATTTTGGGGTGTTAGTATATGTTTTGGGTGCTGGTACATATATTGGTACTAATATTGGGTGCTGGTATATGTGACATAACTATTTTGGGGTGTTAGTATAGGTTTTGGGTGCTGGTACATATATTGGTACTAATATTGGGTGCTGGTATATGTGACAGAACTATTTTGGGGTGTTAGTATAGGTTTTGTGTGCTGGTATATGTGACAGAACTATTTTGGGGTGTTAGTATATGTTTTGGGTGCTGGTATATGTGACAGAACTATTTTGGGGTGTTAGTATATGTTTTGGGTGCTGGTATATGTGACAGAACTATTTGGGGGTGTTAGTATATGTTTTGGGTGCTGGTATATGTGACAGAACTATTTTGGGGTGTTAGTATATGTTTTGGGTGCTGGTATATGTGACAGAACTATTTTGGGGTGTTAGTATATGTTTTGGGTGCTGGTATATGTGACAGAACTATTTTGGGGTGTTAGTATATGTTTTGCGTGCTGGTACATATATTGGTACTAATTGTGGGTGCTGGTATATGTGACAGAACTATTTTGGGGTGTTAGTATATGTTTTGGGTGCTGGCATAGACAGGGGTGCTGGTATATGTGACAGAACTATTTTGGGGTGTTAGTATATGTTTTGGGTGCTGGCATAGACAGGGGTGCTGGTATATGTGACAGAACTATTTTGGGGTGTTAGTATATGTTTTGGGTGCTGGTATATGTGACATAACTATTTTGGGGTGTTAGTATATGTTTTGGGTGCTGGTATATGTGACATAACTATTTTGGGGTGTTAGTATATGTTTTGGGTGCTGGTATATGTGACAGAACTATTTGGGGGTGTTAGTATATGTTTTGGGTGCTGGTATATATATTGGTACTAATTTTGGGTGCTGGTATATGTGACAGAACTATTTTGGGGTGTTAGTATATGTTTTGGGTGCTGGTATATGTGACAGAACTATTTTGGGGTGTTAGTATATGTTTTGGGTGCTGGTATATGTGACAGAACTATTTTGGGGTGTTAGTATATGTTTTGGGTGCTGGCATAGACAGGGGTGCTGGTATATGTGACAGAACTATTTTTGGGTGTTAGTATATGTTTTGGGTGCTGGCATAGACAGGGGTGCTGGTATTTGTGACAGAACTATGTTGGGGTGTTAGTATATGTTTTGGGTGTTAGTATAGGTTTTGGGTGCTGGCATAGACAGGGGTGCTGGTATATGTGACAGAACTATTTTGGGGTGTTAGTATATGTTTTGGGGTGTTAGTATAGGTTTTGGGTGCTGGCATAGACAGGGGTGCTGGTATATGTGACAGAACTATTTTGGGGTGTTAGTATATGTTTTGGGGTATTAGTATAGGTTTTGGGTGCTGGCATAGGCAGGGGTGCTGGTATATGTGACAGAATTATTTTGGGGTGTTAGTATATGTTTTGGGTGTTAGTATATGTTTTGGGTGCTGGTATAGACAGGGGTGCTGGTATATGTGACAGAACTATTTTGGGGTGTTAGTATATGTTTTGGGTGCTGGTATATGTGACAGAACTATTTTGGGGTGTTAGTATATGTTTTGGGTGCTGATATATGTGACAGAACTATTTTGGGGTGTTAGTATATGTTTTGGGTGCTGGTATATGTTTTGGGTGCTGGTATATGTTTTGGGTGCTGGTATATGTTTTGGGTGCTGGCATAGACAGGGGTGCTGAGAGTTCCACAGCACTCCTCGAAAAATGGAACCAAAAAAACACCTTTTTATTTATTTTTGAAAATAATTGAGTGGGTGGGGGCTTTTATCCTTTATTAGTGGACTGATATAGACGTCTGTAGCGCTGGCAAAGTAGCTGTAGAATTAAAAACAATATCTTTCAGGATTCAGGAGTCGTTGTTCTGTCCCTTACTCTGTGATCACCATTCTATTGGAACCCAGAATGAACCCAGAATGAACCCAGAATGAACTAAACCCTGTTCTCAAACAATCAAAAGTTATGGACAAAGACAAAAAAACATCCACCTCAAATTAAAATTAAAACCACTTTTTTTTGTGCAGTATTAATTTACCATCCTTACAAACAAACTCTGAATGTAAATGTAAATGACTGTGTTTGTACATAGGATGGTCATCTAGATTTGTGCCTGTGGACTATCCATCTCCATGAAGAAAAACAACGTTCAATACAGTAATTGAGACATCAAGTGGTTTGTGATGATGTGATGTGATAGAGCATGGTGCTTACGCATGGTGCTTAAAATCCTAGGGTTGTGGGTTTGATTCCCAGGTGGGGACCAAAAAGACAAAGTCTGAAAATGTATGCACTCAGTACTGTGAGTTGCTCTGGATAAGAGCATCTACTAAAATCTAAAAATAATGAATAGATCATTTCAGCTTTCACATGGAAATAAGTGGCATTTGCAAAGCATTTCAAGAAACTGGAAAACAAATATCAAACAAGTATTTTTATATTCCACAAGTATCATCAGATTAACTGTTTTGTACAGATAATTATCAGACTCAAGTTACAAATGCTGGTAAACACTAAATATATATATATTTTAAATCACAAAAGTAGTGCACTGGGCCTTTACTATTCCTCTATTAGTGTTGTGTTCTGATCAGCCTAACTCTACAGTTGATCCTTTACTAGTCCTCTATCAGTGTTGTGTTCTGATCAGCCTAACTCTACAGTTGGCCCTTTACTATTCCACTATTAGTGTTGTGTTCTGATCAGCCTAACTCTACAGTTGGTTAGGTAGTGTTGTGTTCTGATCAGCCTAACTCTACAGTTGGTTAGGTAGTGTTGTGTTGTGATCAGCCTAACTCTACAGTTGGTTAGGTAGTGTTGTGTTCTGATCAGCCTAACTCTACAGTTGGTTAGGTAGTGTTGTGTTCTGATCAGCCTAACTCTACAGTTCAAATCAAATCAAATTGTATTTGTCACATACACATGGTTAGCAGATGTTAATGCGAGTGTAGCGAAATGCTTGTGCTTCTAGTTCCGACAATGCAGTAATAACCAACAAGTAATCTAACTAACAATTCCAAAACTACTGTCTTATACACAGTGTAAGGGGATAAAGAATATGTACATAAGGATATATGAATGAGTGATGGTACAGAGCAGCATAGGCAAGATACAGTAGATGGTATCGAGTACAGTATATACATATGAGATGAGTATGTAAACAAAGTGGCATAGTTAAAGTGGCTAGTGATACATGTATTACATAAAGATGCAGTCGATGATATAGAGTACAGTATATACGTATGCATATGAGATGAATAATGTAGGGTAAGTAACATTATATAAGGTAGCATTGTTTAAAGTGGCTAGTGATATATTTACATCATTTCCCATCAATTCCCATTATTAAAGTGGCTGGAGTTGGGTCAGTGTCAATGACAGTGTGTTGGCAGTAGCCACTCAATGTTAGTGGTGGCTGTTTAACAGTCTGATGGCCTTGAGATAGAAGCTGTTTTTCAGTCTCTCGGTCCCAGCTTTGATGCACCTGTACTGACCTCGCCTTCTGGATGATAGCAGGGTGAACAGGCAGTGGCTCGGGTGGTTGATGTCCTTGATGATCTTTATGGCCTTCCTGTAACATCGGGTGGTGTAGGTGTCCTGGAGGGCAGGTAGTTTGCCCCCGGTGATGCGTTGTGCAGACCTCACTACCCTCTGGAGAGCCGCAAACTTGATGATTGAGTTGGAGGCGTGCGTGGCCACGCAGTCGTGGGTGAACAGGGAGTACAGGTTTTGTTGAGAGGGCTCAGAACCTCCTCCCTGCCATCTCCTTGTTGGGGTTGTGTCCCCAGTGTTGAGGATCAGCGGGGAGGAGATGTTGTTGCCTACCCTCACCACCTGGGGGCGGCCCGTCAAGAAGTCCAGTACCCAGTTGCACAGGGCGGGGTCGAGACCCAGGGTCTCGAGCTTGATGACGAGCTTGGAGGGTACTATGGTGTTGGTTACATAGTGTTGTGTTGTGTTCTGATCAGCCTAACTCTACAGCCTAACTCTACAGTTGGTTACATAGTGTTGTGTGCTGATCAGCCTAACTCTACAGTTGGTTACATAGTGTTGTGTTCTGATCAGCCTAACTCTACAGTTTGTTAGGTAGTGTTGTGTTCTGATCAGCCTAACTCTACAGTTGGTTACATAGTGTTGTGTTCTGATCAGCCTAACTCTACAGTTTGTTAGGTAGTGTTGTGTTCTGATCAGCCTAACTCTACAGTTGGTTACATAGCGTTGTGTTCTGATCAGCCTAACTCTACAGTTGGTTACATAGTGTTGTGTTCTGATCAGCCTAACTCTACAGTTGGTTACATAGTGTTGTGTTCTGATCAGCCTAACTCTACAGTTGGTTACATAGTGTTGTGTGCTGATCAGCCTAACTCTACAGTTGGTTACATAGTGTTGTGTTCTGATCAGCCTAACTCTACAGTTGGTTACATAGTGTTGTGTTCTGATCTATGAGGGCAATAACACCTCACACAGTAGCACATCAGGAGCTAAATGGGTAAATGACAGATGAATATTTTTGGATTATATTTGTGTTTGTACATGAAGCACTTCCTCTTTTTAAAGCCAATGTGACAGACTTACCCGTCTGTTTACAATAGATGTTGCTTATCAAAAAACACAGAAGAGAATCATTCTGCACTACTGTGTTCTACAAGTTTATTCATGTTCACCTGCCCAACGGCAGTACAGTACTAAACTGTCTGCTCGCTCAGAGGAGATGTAGGCCCATTCCTTGTGTGATTTGATCTACACATGCACCACAGCAGAGGTTTACGTTAACCACAGCTATGGGAGCGTTGGCTACTGCCGCTCAATGTGAGACAGTCGACTGTAGAGGCGGACAACAACAGGAAGAGTAAGAGACTCTCTAAAGCAGCTGTCTTGGTCATCTCGAGATGTGTGTGTTTCAGTTAGAGAGCGAAATAGATGAATAGAGGTATTGTGGAAGAAATAGATATCATGAATAAGGGCTCTCTTCTCAACTTTTCAACTAGTACCTTAGAATGATTTAAAAAAAAAAATGTTTTAAAGAATTATCCGGATCCATGATCAGTTTTCCATTCTAGACCATAATGATTGAGATTACATTTACGGGTGAGACCTGATCCTAGATCAGCTCTCCTACTCAGTTAAAGTTTGAAATACCTTAATGTCCACTTGACTGGCTTCAAACAGCAGCAACAAGTGTCAAAATCAAAAGTAGATAGCATGGTGGTGGTGGTGGTGGTGGGGGGGTTCCACTTGAGAGATTCCCAACAACCACAGCCTGTGGTTTAACATCCAACTCTCATTTCTGTCATTAGATGGTGGGGGAAACTGCAGGATAGCACCTGGCACAACACAAATCCACTGGGCACGGATGTCAGTTCAACATCCAGTTGTGATCTACATTAAGGTTGAGTTGTCAACTATTGTGAATTGAACGTGAAATCAGCAAAACATGTCACCATCATGTCAATGGATTTAGGTTCAAAGTTAGTGCCATTCGTTTTGTTACCAAATCACCATATACAACCCGCCACTGCGACCTGTATGCTCTAGGTGGCTGGCCATCGCTACATATTCATTGCCAGACCCACTGGCTCCAGGTCATCTATAAGTCTATGCTAGGTAAAGCTCCGCCTTATCTCAGTTCACTGGTCACGATAACAACACCCACCCATAGCACACGTTCCAGCAGGTATATCTCACTGATCATCCCCAAAGCCAACACCTCATTTGGCCGCCTTTCGTTCCAGTTCTCTGCTGCCTGTGACGTTCCAGCAGGTATATCTCACTGATCATCCCCAAAGCCAACACCTCATTTGACCGCCTTGACTGGAACTAATTGCAAAATTCGCTGAAGTTGGAGACTTTTATTTCCCTCGTCAACTTTAAACATCAACTATCTGTGCAGCTAACCGATCGCTGCAGCTGTACATAGTCCATCTGTAAATAGCCCACCCAATCTACCTAACTCATACCCATACTGTTTTTATTTATTTATTTACTTTTCTGCTCTTTTGCACACCAGTATCTCTACTTGCACATCATCATCTTCCGGCGCCGACTGAGATGGCCGCCTCGCTTCGCGTTCCTAGGAAACTATGCAGTTTTTTGTTTTTTTACGTGTTATTTCTTACATTAGTACCCCAGGTCATCTTAGGTTTCATTACATACAGTCGAGAAGAACTACTGAATATAAGATCAGCGCCAACTCACCATCAGTACGACCAAGAATATGTTTTCCGCGACGCGGATCCGGTGTTCTGCCTTACAAACAGGACAACGGAATGGATCGCATGCAGCGACCCAAGGAAACGACTCCGAAAAAGAGGGAAACGAGGCGGTGTTCTGGTCAGACTCCGAAAAAGGGCACATCGCGCACCACTCCCCAGCATTCTTCTTGCCAATGTCCAGTCTCTTGACAACAAGGTTGACGAAATCCGAGCAAGAGTAGCATTCCAGAGGGACATCAGAGACTGCAACGTTCTCTGCTTCACAGAAACATGGCTTACTGGGAAGACACTATCCGAGGCGGTGCAGCCAACGGGTTTCTCCACGCATCGCGCCGACAGAAACAAACATCTTTCTGGTAAGAAGAGTGGCGGGGGCGTATGCCTCATGACTAACGAGACATGGTGTGATGAAGGAAACATACAGGAACTCAAATCCTTCTGTTCACCTGATTTAGAATTCCTCACAATCAAATGTAGACCGCATTATCTTCCAAGAGAATTCTCCTCGATTATAATCACAGCCGTATATATCCCCCCCCAAGCAGACACATCGATGGCTCTGAACAAACTTTATTTAACTCTTTGCAAACTGGAAACCATTTATCCGGAGGCTGCATTCATTGTAGCTGGGGATTTTAACAAAGCTAATCTGAAAACAAGACTCCCTAAATTTTACCAGCATATCGATTGCGCAACCAGGGGTGGTAAAACCTTGGATCATTGTTACTCTAACTTCCGCGACGCATATAAGGCCCTGCCCCGCCCCCTTTCGGAAAAGCTGACCACGACTCCATTTTGCTGATCCCTGCCTACAGGCAGAAACTAAAACAAGAGGCTCCCACGCTGAGGTCTGTCCAACGCTGGTCAGACCAAGCTGACTCCACACTCCAAGACTGCTTCCATCACGTGGACTGGGACATGTTTCGTATTGCGTCAGATGGAAATATTGACGAATACGCTGATTCGGTGTGCGAGTTCATTAGAACGTGCGTCGAAGATGTCGTTCCCATAGCAACGATAAAAACATTCCCAAACCAGAAACCGTGGATTGATGGCAGCATTCGCGTGAAACTGAAAGCGCGAACCACTGCTTTTAATCAGGGCAAGGTGTCTGGTAATATGTCCGAATATAAACAATGCAGCTATTCCTCCGCAAGGCTATTAAACAAGCTAAGCGTCAGTACAGAGACAAAGTGGAATCTCAATTCAATGGCTCAGACACAAGAGGCATGTGGCAGGGTCTACAGTCAATCACGGACTACAAGAAGAAACCCAGCCCAGTCACGGACCAGGATGTCTTGCTCCCAGGCAGACTAAATCACTTTTTGCCCGCTTTGAGGACAATACAGTGCCACTGACACGGCCTGCAACGAAAACATGCGGTCTCTCCTTCACTGCAGCCGAGGTGAGTAAGACATTTAAACGTGTTAACCCTCGCAAGGCTGCAGGCCCAGACGGCATCCCCAGCCGCGCCCTCAGAGCATGCGCAGACCAGCTGGCAGGTGTGTTTACGGACATATTCAATCAATCCCTATACCAGTCTGCTGTTCCCACATGCTTCAAGAGGGCCACCATTGTTCCTGTTCCCAAGAAAGCTAAGGTAACTGAGCTAAACGACTACCGCCCGTAGCACTCACTTCCGTCATCATGAAGTGCTTTGAGAGACTAGTCAAGGACCATATCACCTCCACCCTACCTGACACCCTAGACCCACTCCAATTTGCTTACCGCCCAAATAGGTCCACAGACGATGCAATCTCAACCACACTGCACACTGCCCTAACCCACCTGGACAAGAGGAATACCTATGTGAGAATGCTGTTCATCGACTACAGCTCGGCATTCAATACCATAGTACCCTCCAAGCTCGTCATCAAGCTCGAGACCCTGGGTCTCGACCCCGCCCTGTGCAACTGGGTACTGGACTTCCTGACGGGCCGCCCACAGGTGGTGAGGGTAGGCAACAACATCTCCTCCCCGCTGATCCTCAACACGGGGCCCCACAAGGGTGCGTTCTGAGCCCTCTCCTGTACTCCCTGTTCACCCACGACTGCGTGGCCATGCACGCCTCCAACTCAATCATCAAGTTTGCGGACGACACAACAGTGGTAGGCTTGATTACCAACAACGACGAGACGGCCTACAGGGAGGAGGTGAGGGCCCTCGGAGTGTGGTGTCAGGAAAATAACCTCACACTCAATGTCAACAAAACTAAGGAGATGATTGTGGACTTCAGGAAACAGCAGAGGGAACACCCCCCTATCCACATCGATGGATCAGTAGTGGAGAGGGTAGCAAGTTTTAAGTTCCTCGGCATACACATCACAGACAAACTGAATTGGTCCACTCACACTGACAGCGTCGTGAAGAAGGCGCAGCAGCGCCTCTTCAACCTCAGGAGGCTGAAGAAATTCGGCTTGTCACCAAAAGCACTCACAAACTTCTACAGATGCACAATCGAGAGCATCCTGGCGGGCTGTATCACCGCCTGGTACGGCAACTGCTCCGCCCTCAACCGTAAGGCTCTCCAGAGGGTAGTGAGGTCTGCACAACGCATCACCGGGGGCAAACTACCTGCCCTCCAGGACACCTACACCACCCGATGTTACAGGAAGGCCATAAAGATCATCAAGGACATCAACCACCCAAACCACTGCCTGTTCACCCCGCTATCATCCAGAAGGCGAGGTCAGTACAGGTGCATCAAAGCTGGGACCGAGAGACTGAAAAACAGCTTCTATCTCAAGGCCATCAGACTGTTAAACAGCAATCACTAACATTGAGTGGCTGCTGCCAACACACTGTCATTGACACTGACCCAACTCCAGCCACTTTAATAATGGGAATTGATGGGAAATGATGTAAATATATCACTAGCCACTTTAAACAATGCTACCTTATATAATGTTACTTACCCTACACTATTCATCTCATATGCATATGTATATACTGTACTCTAGATCATCGACTGCATTCTTATGTCACTAGCCACTTTAACTATGCCACTTTGTTTACTTTGTCTACATACTCATCTCATATGTATATACTGTACTCGATACCATCTACTGTATGCTGCTCTGTACCATCACTCATTCATATATCCTTATGTACATATTCCTTATCCCCTTACACTGTGTATAAGACAGTAGTTTTGGAATTGTTAGTTAGATTACTTGTTGGTTATCACTGCATTGTCGGAACTAGAAGCACAAGCATTTCGCTACACTCGCATTAACATCTGCTAACCATGTGTATGTGACAAATAAAATTTGATTTGATTTGATTTGATCTGCTCATCTATCACTCCAGTGTTAATCTGCTAAATTGTAACCATTCGCTCCTATGGCCTATTTATTGCCTACCTCCGCCTTTTGCACATACTGTATATAGACTTTCTTTTTTTTTTGTGTGTGTTACTGGCTTGTTTATTGTTTATTCCATGTGTAACTCTGTTTTGTTGTCTGTGTCACACTGCTTTGCTTTGTCTTGGCCAGGTCGCAGTTGTAAATGAGAACTTGTTCAAAACTGGCCTACCTGGTTAAATAAAGGTGAAATAACATTATACATTTTTTTTTAAATGTAAAAGAGATGAAATGCCCTTACGTTGATTACTTTCTGCTAATCCAATTAGTTTTCCATACAGTTTTGTCATGGCATAGATTTGATGTTTTTGAAATGACGTAGAAACAACGTTGATTCAAAAACATTTTTTGCCCCAGTGTGAAGTAAACAAACCCATCTTCTATTAGGGGTTCTCTCTTTGCCATTGTACTCTAGGCCGAGGCTGCAAATACACATTTTCTGGACATTCGGGAAGAGAGGGTCTTTGTCCAGATAGTCGGATTCCCGCAGCTACTCCGTATTTTCTAGCAGTATGAGGACAGCATTTGTCTGGTAGACAAACACCATTGAGTTCTGAGTTACGGGGTATGGCACCCTATTCCCTTCAGAGTGCACTACTTTTGACAAGGGCCCTCTGGTCAAAAGTAGGGCACTACAAAGGGATTTGGACGCAGACATGATGATGTCCCTTCGAAGGATGTTTTTGGCCAGATGTCTCAGGGAAGGATTTTTTTGGTTTTGGCCAGAAGGATGTTTTTGGGAAGACCTCTCAGGGAGGGAGGGATGTTTTGAAGGATATTTTTGGCCAGACCTCTCAGGGAGGGAGGGATGTTTTGAAGGATGTTTTTGGCCAGACCTCTCAGGGAGGAAGGGATGTTTTGAAGGATATTTTTGGCCAGACCTCTCAGGGAGAGAGCAATGTTTTGAAGGATGTTTTTGGGAAGACCTCTCAGGGAGGGAGGGATGTTTTGAAGGATATTTTTGGCCAGACCTCTCAGGGAGGGATGTTTTGAAGGATTGTTTTGGCCAGACCTCTCAGGGAGGGAGGGATGTTTTGAAGGATATTTTTGGCCAGACCTCTCAGGGAGAGAGCAATGTTTTGAAGGATGTTTTTGGCCAGATCTCACAGGGTGGGAGGGATGTTTTGAAGGATGTTTTTGGCCAGACCTCTCAGGGAGAGAGCAATGTTTTGAAGGATGTTTTTGGCCAGACCTCTCAGGGTGGGAGGGATGTTTTGAAGGATATTTTTAGCCAGACCTCTCAGGGAGGGAGGGACGTTTTGAAGGATGTTTTTGGCCAGACCTCTCAGGGAATGAGTGATGTTTTGAAGGTTGTTTTTGGCCAGACCTTTCAGAGAGGGAGGAGAATCCAGAACACAGGCTCCGTAAGGACAGCCTGTGATAGGAAATCGATGTGGGAGTGATAGGGGGACCCTGTCTGGTGCCTAAGTCTGTCTGAACACAGCAGAGCAGCAGAGCGCACCCGGTCAGACAAAATGCCCCAGAGTTCTGCTCTGAAAACCAGGCAACAGACCTGTTTGTCTCTGCCTTTCTCTTCATCTTCTAGCTCAGAGAAAGTTTGTCACGTTCGTTATAAGGGTCGGACCAAGGCACAGCGTGGTATGCGTACATTCTTTTTATTTAATTGAATGAACACCGAATAAACCAACTAAATGAACCGTGACGCAAAACAAACTAGTGCTGACAGACAACTACACATAGACAAGATCCCACACCAGAAAGTGGGAAACAGGGCTGCCTAAATATGATCCCCAATCAGAGACAACGATAAACAGCTGTCTCTGATTGGGAACCATATAAAAAAAAACTATACACATACAAAACCATAGACATACAAAAAAACTAGAGTATCCACCCTAGTCACACCCTGATCTAACCAAAATATATAGAAAAACAGAGATATCTGCTTGTGATTCTCTGTACTTTGGATGGATGCCATACACCACACATCCAGAGTGTGCACGAGAGAGAGAGAGAGAGAGAGAGAGAGAGAGAGAGAGAGAGAGAGAGAGAGAGAGAGAGAGAGAGAGAGAGAGAGAGACACACACACACACACACAGAGAGACACACACACACAGAGAGACACACACACACACACAGAGAGACACACACACACACAGAGACACACACACAGAGAGACACAGACCAAATAATGCATAAAGCCCTTACCCACTGAGATCTGAACCTGGAGAAGAGTCTCCTCAGCCAGCTGGTACTGTGACTCTGTTTACAAACACAAACAGACCCCACAGAGCCCCAGGACAGCAACACAATTAGATCCAACCAAATCAATGAGAAAACAAAAAGATAATTACATAATTGTAATTGGCACATTGGAAAGAATCAACAGAAAAAAACAAAGCATACTGAATGTTATCCGGCTCCAAACAGAGAGTACACACTGGCAGAATACCTGACCACTGTGACAGACCCAAACTTAAGGAACGCTTTGACATTGTACAGACTCAAGAGAAGACAGGCTATGTGGCCACCACCCACAAAATGAGGTGGGAAAAAAGTTTTGCTTTCTAACCTCCTGCCAAATGTATGACCATATTAGAGACTCAAATTTCCCTCAGTGGGAAGACTAATGAGGATTATAATAATCATATATTCTCTGTTGTTTGATGGGCAAAATGTAATCAGACAGGCAAGTCATACTGTATACAATGTACAGTAGGACAACATACAGTAGGACAAAATACAGTAGCACAAAATACAGTAGGACAAAATACAATTTGACAAAGTACAGTATGACAAAATACAGTAGAACAAAGTACAGTAGGACAAAATACAGTAGGACAAAATACAGTAGGACAAAGTACAGTAGGACAAAATACAGTTGGACAAAGTACAGAATGACAAAATACAGAATGACAAAATACAGTAGGACAAAGTGTATACAGTATGACAAAATACAGTATTACAAAATGCAATATGACAAGTGCAGTATGACAAAGTACAGTAGAACAAAGTACAGTAGGACAAAATACAGTAGGACAAAGTACAGTAGGACAAAATACAGTATGACAAAATACAGTATGACAAAATGCAATATGACAAGTACAGTATGACAAAGTACAGTATGACAAAGTACAGTATGACAAAGTACAGAATGACAAAATATAGTAGAACAAAATACAGTGTGACAAAGTACAGTATGTGCCCACTGCCCACAAAATGAGGTGGAAACCGAGCTGCACTTTCGAACCTCCTGCCAAATGTACAGCTTTTATACAGCTGATGCTTCACCTATTTCCTGCTGAAGTTCATGTCATGTTATCTGTGAATTTACTGTCTGTTCGGACCAGAGATGGTGTCATGAGAGAGGGTTTCCTGAGAGAGAGGGAAAATAAAGACTGATGAGGGAGGTCAGACATGAGATCAGTGGATGTGGATTCCTAAGAGAGCAGTCAGTCATCCTCTGGGATGCGTCACACTGTTTCTAGTCTTCTGGGAAGTTTTAGTTAGATCTTTTACAAGTAGACGATCTTTCTAGACTAGATTTAGAGCCACGGGGATGAAGGATGCACTGGTCCAGACATAACCTGTTTGTACCTGGTCCCAGGTCTGTTTGTACCTGGCCCCAGGTCTGTTTGTACCTGGTCCCAGGTCTGTTTGTACCTGGTCCCAGGTCTGTTTGTACCTGGTCCCAGATCTGTTTGTACCTGGTCCCAGACCTCTTTGTACCTGGTCCCAGATCTGTTTGTACCTGGTCCCAGACCTGTTTGTGCTGTCTTGCCAACTCCTATATATTATAGGATTATACTATAGGAGTTGGCAAGACAGCACTAACAGATCTGGGACCAAATCAAAGTTTATTTGTCACGTGTGTCGAATACAACACCTTACAGTGAAATGCTTACTTACAGGCTCGAACCAATGGTGCGGAAAAAAGTGTGTGTGTGTGTGTGTGTGTGTGTGTGTGTGTGTGTGTGTGTGTGTGTGTGTGTGTGTGTGTGTGTGTGTGTGTGTGTGTGTGTGTGTGTGTGTGTGTGTGTGTGTGTGTAGTTACGTAAAGAAATAAAACAACAGTAAAAAGACATTTGAAAATAAGAGTAGCAAGGCTACATACAGACACCTGTTAGTAGCAAGGCTATATACAGACACCTGTTAGTAGCAAGGCTATATACAGACACCTGTTAGTCAGGCTGATTGAGGTAGTATGTACATGTAGATGTGATTAAAGTGACTATGCATATATGATGAACAGAGAGTAGCAGAAGCGTAAAAAGAGGGGTTGGCGGGTGGTGGGACACAATGCAGATAGCCCATTTAGCCAATGTGCGGGAGCACTGGTTGGTCGGGCCAATTGAGGTAGTATGTACATGAATGTAGAGTTAAAGTGACTATGCATATAAGATAAACAGAGAGTAGTAGCAGCGTAAAAGAGGGGTTGGGGGGGGCACACAATGCAAATAGTCCGGGTAACCATTTGGTTACCTGTTCAGGAGTCTTATGGCTTGGGGGTAAAAACTGTTGAGAAGCCTTTTTGTCCTAGACTTGGCACTCCGGTACCGCTTGCCATGTGGTAGTAGAGAGAACAGTCTATGACTGGGGTGGCTGGGGTCTTTGACAACTTTTAGGGCCTTCCTCTGACACCGCCTGGTGTAGAGGTCCTGGATGGCAGGCAGCTTTGTCCCGGTGATGTACTGAGCCGTACGCACTACCCTCTGAAGTGCCTTGCTGTCGGTGGCTGAGCAATTGCCATACCAGGCAGTGATGCAACCGGTCAGGATGCCTCGATGTTGCAGCTGTAGAACTTTTTGAGGATCTGAGGACCCATGACAAATCTTTTTAGTTTCCTGAGGGGGAATAGGCTTTGTCGTGCCCTCTTCACAACTGTCTTGGTGTGTTTGGACCAATCTAGTTTGTTGTTGATGTGGACACCAAGGAATTTGAAGCTCTCAACCTGCTCCACTACAGCCCCGTCGATGAGAATGGGGACGTGCTCAGTGCTCCTTTTCCTGTAGTCCACAATCATCTCCTTAGTCTTGGTTATGTTGAGGGATAGGTTGTTATCCTGGCACTACCTGGCCAGGCCTCTGACCTCCTCCCTATAGGCTGTCTCGTCGTTGACGGTGATCAGGTCTACCACTGTTGTGTCGTCAGCAAACTTAATGATGGTGTTGGAGTCGTGCCTGGCCATGCAGTCGTGGGTGAACAGGGAGTACAGGAGGGGACTGAGCATGCACCCCTGCGGAGCTCCAGTGTTGAGGATTAGCGTGGCAGATGTGTTGCTACCTACCCTCATCACCTGGGAGTGGCCTGTCAGGAAGTCCAGGATCCAGTTGCAGAGGGAGGTGTTTAGTCCCAGGTTCCTTAGCTTAGTGATGAGCTTTGAGGGTACTATGGTGTTGAACGCTGAGCTGTAGTCAATGAACAGCATTCTCACGTAGGTGTTTCTTTTGTCCAGGTTATGCCCGGAACGGCTCCTCCTTCATCCTTGTGCCAAAAACACCTGTGGATTTCAATCTAGACTATATACATCAGTGTAAAGGCTAGAGATCAGTGTAAAGGATAGAGATCAATGTAAATTAGTGTAGTACAATCTGGCATTAATTTTGGCGTCTGAAAGTATGCAGGGTTTTAAATGAAGGATGGTCTCGTACACAGGCACAGCCGAAGGCAATGAAACAGTCATTCTCTTTACTCATGAATACAAATGAGACACAGAAGAAGTCACATATCTACCACACACACACACACACACACACACACACACACACACACACACACACACACACACACACACACACACACACACACACACACACACACACACACACACACACACACACACACCCCTCCAAGCACCATCCCCCACCCATACGCTATGGGAACAGTCAGAGCCAGCATCTTGTCTGTGGGTGGGTCCAGATGAATGAGCTAAGCTGAGCTGGGTGAATGTTTGGCTCACAGCTCTATGATAACACTGTGGGATGGTACATCTAAACATGTTTCTCCTATCCTCTCCTCTCCTCTCCTCTCCTCTCCTCTCCTCTCCTCTCCTCTCCTCTCCTCTCCTCTCCTCTCCTCTATTCCCGGTGAAATTTGTGGCAGAGCATTGCATTGAACTGTGTGTATCTATGGTAGTGATCTTTTCTTGTGTACAGTAATCTACAAAATAAAGTAAGGTTCCTCAAGTGTTCTTTTAGAAGGGTTAGGGTTCTATATGGAACCATACTGACCCAAAGAACCATTAGAGCCCTTCAATTGGTTCTTAGCCATTCAAAAAATGGTGTTTTAGTGATAATTACAATGCAGGGGCTGCAGCTCATTAGAATATTTTGTTCACAGCCCTTTTTGTGCAGCCGTGAGTGAGTGTCCTTCCCGGTTGATCTTATCTGTTGTGTTATGCTATTACATGTTGTGACTATGATCAGGGATGGTGTCTTGTGAAAGGCTGACGTTTGGCCTTGTGTCAATTGAGAATCAGTAGTTAATAATAATACTACTAATAATAATAATACTTCATTCTCTCCTCAGGGACCCCCAGCCGTTCCAGAGCTAGGATATCTGGTTCAACATGTTAATAAACACAATAATAAAACCTAGGGAATTTGAACAATATAATATGGTTATTAAACCAGAATTTAAAAAAAACTGTATGGTTGATACAATGAACTTTATAGAACCCTTCTCCATAAAGGTTCTATAAAGAACAATAATAAAGTGTTCTATATAGCCAGATATTGGAACCCTTTTTTTAATGGTTCTTTATAGAACCCTTCTCCATAAAGGTTCTATAAAGAACAATAATAAAGTGTTCTATATAGCCAGATATTGGAACCCTTTTTTTAATGGTTCTTTATAGAACCATTCTCCATAAAGGTTCTATAAAGAAACATAAAAAAGGGTTCTATAGAGCCACAAAAAGGGTTGCAACCATAGCAGAACCCCTTTTTTGGTGAAAGTGGCAGTTCCACTGGATGTCATAAGGTGAACGCACCAATTTGTAAGTCGCTCTGGATAAGAGCGTCTGCTAAATGACTTAAATGTAATGTAAATGTATATATATATATACAGTGGGGCAAAGAAGTATTTAGTCAGCCACCAATTGTGCAAGTTCTCCCATTTAAAAAGATGAGAGGGGCCTGTAATTTTCATCATAGGTACACTTCAACTATGACAGACAAAATGAGAAAGAATTTATTTGCAAATTATGGTGGAAAATAAGTATTTGGTCAATAACAAAAGTTTATCTCAATACTTTGTTATATACCCTTTGGTGGCAATGACAGAGGTCAAACGTTTTCTGTAAGTCTTCACAAGGTTTTCACACACTGTTGCTGGTATTTTGGCCCATTCCTCCATTCAGATCTCCTCTAGAACAGTGATGTTTTGGGGCTGTTGCTGGGCAACACGGACTTTCAACTCCCTCCAAAGATTTTCTATGGGGTTGAGATCTGGAGACTGGCTAGGCCACTCCAGGACCTTGAAATGCTTCTTACGAAGCCACTCCTTCGTTGCCCGGGCGCTGTGTTTGGGATCATTGTCATGCTGAAAGACCCAGCCAAGTTTCATCTTCAATGCCCTTGCTGATGGAAGGAGGTTTTCACTCAAAATCTCACGATACATGGCCCCATTCATTCTTTCCTTTACACGGATCAGTCGTCTTGGTCCCTTTGCAGAAAAACAGCCCCAAAGCATGATGTTTCCACCCCCATGCTTCACAGTAGGTATGGTGTTCTTTGTATGCAACTCAGCATTCTTTGTCCTCCAAACACGACGAGTTTAGTTTTTACCAAAAAGTTATATTTTGGTTTCATCTGACCATATGACATTCTCCCAATCTTCTTCTGGATCATCCAAATGCTCTCTAGCAAACTTCAGACGGGCCTGGACATGTACTGGCTTAAGCAGGGGGACACGTCTGGCACTGCAGGGTTTGAGTCCCTGGCGACGTAGTGTGTTACTGATGGTAGGCTTTGTTACTTTGGTCCCAGCTCTCTGCAGGTTATTCACTAGGTCCCCCCGTGTGGTTCTTGGATTTTTGCTCACCGTTCTTATGATCATTTTGGCCCCACGGGGTGAGATCTTGCGTGGAGCCCCAGATCGAGGGAGATTATCAGGGGTCTTGTATGTCTTCCATTTCCTAATAATTGCTCCCACAGTTGATTTCTTCAAACCAAGCTGCTTACCTATTGCAGATTCAGTCTTCCCAGCCTGGTGCAGGTCTACAATTTTGTTTCTGGTGTCCTTTGACAGCTCTTTGGTCTTGGCCATAATGGAGTTTGGAGTGTGACTGTTTGAGGTTGTGGACAGGTGTCTTTTATACTGATAACAAGTTCAAACAGGTGCCATTAATACAGGTAACGAGTGGAGGACAGAGGAGCCTCTTAAAGAATAAGTTACAGGTCTGTGAGAGCCAGAAATTTTGCTTGTTTGTAGGTGACCAAATACTTATTTTCCACCATAATTTGCAAATAAATTCATTAAAAAATCCTACAATGTGATTTTCTGGATTTATTTTTCTCATTTTGTCTGTCATAGTTGAAGCGTACCTATGATGAAAATTACAGGCCTCTCTCATCTTTTTAAGTGGGAGAACTTGCACAATTGGTGGCTGACTAAATAATTTTTTGCATCACTGTATATTTGGGAAAGGGCACTTTATAGAACCATACAGGTTCCCTTTAGAACCTTATGAACATGATAGAACCTTAAAAAAAGGTTCCATATATCACCAAAAAGGGTTATGCTATGCTTACTCTATATACCATTTGTTTTTGGTGTGTAGGAGGATGTCTCCCTACACAAACAGGATAGATTATGGAAAGGCAAACAAAACACAGCATGCAAAGTATCCTAGCAGCATGTAAAGTAGCTTAGCCTGTGTATGCTAAGTAGCTTAGACTCAGCATGATAAGTAGTCTAGCCCGTGTAAGTTAAGTAGCCTCAGCTTGCTAAGTAGCCTAACCTGTTTATGCTAAGTAGCCTCAGCATACTAAGTAGCCTAGCCTGTGTATGCTAAGTAGCCTCAGCATGCTAATTAGCCTAGCCCGTGTATGCTAAGTAGCCTCAGCATGCTAAGTAGCCTAGCCTGTGTATGCTAAGTGGCCTTAGCATGCTAAGTAGCCTAGCCTGTGTATGCTAAGTAGCCTCAGCATGCTGAGTAACACCTATCTATGGAAATAGTCCACTCCGCTAGCAGGATGGACAACTAAACACAGTACCTTCTAAGGACAGTTATTATATTGTAATATGACCACTGCCATCCAACTAATACTGATATCTGATCATGCATCGTTCAAATCAGAAGATCATCCTTCAAGTCTGAAGTCCAACACTTATGGAGGGGTTGTGATAGCTGGTGATAAGGTAGGACCATTAGTTCAACTGTTGATTGGATCAATGTAAAGACTTGCAGGGAGAAAATATTGTGAAAAGCACGAAGTCAATGATTTCTAATTTATCCACATCAGTGTGTTTAAGTCTGATACACAGACATTAAACACCTCAGTGTGTATTGGCCTGATACACAAACATTAAACACCTCAGAGTGTTGTAGTCTGATACACAGACATTAAACACCTCAGTGTGTTCTAGTTGGGTTGGACTGCAGAGTGAAGGAAAAGCAGCCAACAAGTGCTCAGCATATGTGGGAGCTCCTTCAAGACCGTTGGAAAAGCATTCCAGGTGAAGCTGGTCAAGATAATGCCAAGGGTGCACAAAGCTGTCATCAAGGCAAAGGGTGGCTACTTGAAGAATCTCATATATAAAATATATTTTGATTTGTATAACACTTTTTTGGTTACTACATGATTCCATATGTGTTATTTCATAGTTTTGCTGTCTTCACTAGAATTCTACAATGTAGAAAATAGTAAAAAAATAAAGAAAAACCCTTGAATGGGTATGTGTTCTAAAACGTTTGACCGGTAGTGTACACACACTAGCAACACACACACATACACACACTAGCAACACACACATATACACACACCCCTTCTAAAGAGCCAATCAATCTCCATTATCACATCATCCTGCCGGAGTTCTTTTAAGCGCGCGTCATTACAGACAAGTTGGTTTTCCCTCCCTCCCTCCCTCCCTCCCTCCCTCCCTCCCTCCCTCCCTCCCTCCCTCCCTCCCTCCCTCCCTCCCTCCCCTCCCCTCAATGCCTTTCTCTCTCCCTCCCTCCCTTACACATCCCTCCCTCAATGCCTTTCTCTCTCCCTCCCTCCTTTACACATCCCTCCCTCCCTTTCTTTCTCCCTCAATCCCTTTCTCTCTGTCTCCTTCCCTCTTGCCCTCCTTTCCTCCCTCCATTCTTCCATCCCTAACACTGCCCCCTCGCTCCCTCCCTCCCCCTCTGCATAGTGTCTGGCGGGCATCTCTCTGTGGTTGTTAAGGTCCTTTGTGTTGTTGTTTATTTAACAGACCTGGTGTGTCATCACCCCCGCACGCCTTCCCTGTCTTCTGGAGGGTCCAATATCAATGAGGAGCCAGTGAGTCACAGAGCTGCCAACATCACGCAGATAGCCTACAGGGAGGAAGGGGTCATCACTCACACACATGCTCACACACACACACACACACACACACACACACACACACACACACACATGCTCACAGACGCTCTCACACACACACACACACACACACACACACACACACACACACACACACACACACGCACACGCTCACACACACATACACACACACACACACTCACAGACGCTCACACACACACACACACACACATTTATGCCTACAGTGTCTTCAGAAAGTATTCAAGACTGATTCCACATTTTGTTGAGTTACAGCCTGAATTCAATACCCATAATGACAAAGGTGTTAGACATTTTAGCAAATTTATTGAAAATGCTATGCATAAATATCTAATTTACATAAGTGTTGACACCCCTGAGTCAATACATGTTAGAATCACCTTTGGCAGCGTTTACAGCTGTGAGTCTTTCTGGGTAAGTCTCTAAGAGTGATTACAGCTGTGAGTCTTTCTGGGTAAGTCTCTAAGAGTGTTTACAGCTGTGAGTCTTTCTGGGTAAGTCTCTAAGAGTGATTACAGCTGTTAGTCTTTCTGGGTAAGTCTCTAAGAGTGATTACAGCTGTGAGTCTTTCTGGGTAAGTCTCTAAGAGTGATTACAGCTGTTAGTCTTTCTGGGTAAGTCTCTAAGAGTGATTACAGCTGTGAGTCTTTCTGGGTAAGTCTCTAAGAGTGATTACAGCTGTGAGTCTTTCTGGGTAAGTCTCTAAGAGTGATTACAGCTGTGAGTCTTTCTGGGTGAGTCTCTAAGAGTGATTACAGCTGTAAGTCTTTCTGGGTAAGTCTCTAAGAGTGATTACAGCTGTTAGTCTTTCTGGGTGAGTCTCTAAGAGTGATTACAGCTGTGAGTCTTTCTGGGTGAGTCTCTAAGAGTGATTACAGCTGTTAGTCTTTCTGGGTGAGTCTCTAAGAGTGATTACAGCTGTGAGTCTTTCTGGGTAAGTCTCTAAGAGCGATTACAGCTGTGAGTCTTTCTGGGTAAGTCTCTAAGAGCGATTACAGCTGTGAGTCTTTCTGGGTAAGTCTCTAAGAGTGATTACAGCTGTTAGTCTTTCTGGGTAAGTCTCTAAGAGCGATTACAGCTGTAAGTCTTTCTGGGTAAGTCTCTAAGAGCGATTACAGCTGTAAGTCTTTCTGGGTAAGTCTCTAAGAGTGATTACAGCTGTGAGTCTTTCTGGGTAAGTCTCTAAGAGTGTTTACAGCTGTGAGTCTTTCTGGGTAAGTCTCTAAGAGTGATTACAGCTGTTAGTCTTTCTGGGTAAGTCTCTAAGAGTGATTACAGCTGTGAGTCTTTCTGGGTAAGTCTCTAAGAGTGATTACAGCTGTTAGTCTTTCTGGGTAAGTCTCTAAGAGTGATTACAGCTGTGAGTCTTTCTGGGTAAGTCTCTAAGAGTGATTACAGCTGTAAGTCTTTCTGGGTAAGTCTCTAAGAGTGATTACAGCTGTAAGTCTTTCTGGGTAAGTCTCTAAGAGTTTTGCACACCTGGATTGTAGAATATTTGTACATTATTTCTGTTTACATTTTTCAAACTCTGTCAAGTTGGTTGTTGATCATTGCTAGACAGCCATTTTCAAACTGTAACTAGGCCACTCAGGAACATTCAGTGTTGTGTTGGTAAGCAACTCCAGTGTATATTTGGCCTGGTCTTTTAGGTTATTGTCCTGCTGAAAGGTGAATTGGTCTCCCAGTGTCTGGTGGAAAGCAGACTGAACCAGGGTTTCCTCTATAATTTTGCCTGTGCTAAACTCTATTCTGTTTCTTTTCATTTAAAAACACCCTAGTCCTGAAGACACACATAACATGATGTAGCCATCACCATGATTGAAAATATGAAGAGTGGTCAAGACTTCCGCCGAAGTCGGTTCCTCTCCTTGTTCGGGCGGCGTTCGGCGGTCGACGTCACCGGTCTTCTAGCCATCGCCGAACCACCTTTCATTTTCCATTTGTTTTGTCTTGTTTTCCCACACACCTGGTTTACATTCCCTCATTACGAGATGTGTATTTAACCCTTTGTTCCCCCCATGTTTGTGTGTGGAATTGTTTGTTGTAAAGTGTATTGTGCACTTCAGACTGGTTTGCGACGGGTTATTTCAACCCATATTTGGTTGTTCTGGGTGCCGTTGGTTTTGCCTCATTAAACTGCTCCGGTTATTACCCAGTTCTGCTCTCCTGCGCCTGACTTCCCTGTAGACAGTTACTCACCTCTTACAAGAGTGGTACTTAGTAATGTGTTGTATTGGGTTTGCCCCTGACACAACTCTTTGTACTCAAGACAAAAAGTGAATTGCTTTGCCACCTTTTTTTGCAATATTGCTTTAGTGCCTTGTTGCTAACAGGATGCATGTTTTGGAATATTTTTGTTCTGTACAGGCTTCCTTCTTTTCACTCTGTCATTTAGGTTAGTATTGTGGAGTAACTACAATGTTGTAGATCCATCCTCAGTTTTTTTTATCACAGCCATTAAACTCTAAATCAAATCAAATCAAATCAAATTTTATTTGTCACATACACATGGTTAGCAGATGTTAATGCGAGTGTAGCGAAATGCTTGTGCTTCTAGTTCCGACAATGCAGTGATAACCAACAAGTAATCTAACTAACAATTCCAAAACTACTGTCTTGTACACAGTGTAAGGGGATAAGGAATATGTACATAAGGATATATGAATGAGTGATGGTACAGAGCAGCATACAGTAGATGGTATCGAGTACAGTATATACATATGAGATGAGTATGTAGACAAAGTAAACAAAGTGGCATAGTTAAAGTGGCTAGTGACATAAGAATGCAGTCGATGATCTAGAGTACAGTATATACATATGCATATGAGATGAATAATGTAGGGTAAGTAACATTATATAAGGTAGCATTGTTTAAAGTGGCTAGTGATATATTTACATCATTTCCCATCAATTCCCATTATTAAAGTGGCTGGAGTTGGGTCAGTGTCAATGACAGTGTGTTGGCAGCAGCCACTTAATGTTAGTGGTGGCTGTTTAACAGTCTGATGGCCTTGAGATAGAAGCTGTTTTTCAGTCTCTCGGTCCCAGCTTTGATGCACCTGTACTGACCTCGCCTTCTGGATGATAGCGGGGTGAACAGGCAGTGGTTCGGTGGTTGATGTCCTTGATGATCTTTATGGCCTTCCTGTAACATCGGGTGGTGTAGGTGTCCTGGAGGGCAGGTAGTTTGCCCCCGGTGATGCGTTGTGCAGACCTCACTACCCTCTGGAGAGCCTTACGGTTGAGGGCGGAGCAGTTGCCGTACCAGGCGGTGATACAGCCCGCCAGGATGCTCTCGATTGTGCATCTGTAGAAGTTTGTGAGTGCTTTTGGTGACAAGCCGAATTTCTTCAGCCTCCTGAGGTTGAAGAGGCGCTGCTGCGCCTTCTTCACGACGCTGTCAGTGTGAGTGGACCAATTCAGTTTGTCTGTGATGTGTATGCCGAGGAACTTAAAACTTGCTACCCTCTCCACTACTGATCCATCGATGTGGATAGGGGTGTTCCCTCTGCTGTTTCCTGAAGTCCACAATCATCTCCTTAGTTTTGTTGACGTTGAGTGTGAGGTTATTTTCCTGACACCACACTCCGAGGGCCCTCACCTCCTCCCTGTAGGCCGTCTCGTCGTTGTTGGTAATCAAGCCTACCACTGTTGTGTCGTCCGCAAACTTGATGATTGAGTTGGAGGCGTGCATGGCCACGCAGTCGTGGGTGAACAGGGAGTACAGGAGAGGGCTCAGAACGCACCCCTTGGGGCCCCCCGTGTTGAGGATCAGCGGGGAGGAGATGTTGTTGCCTACCCTCACCACCTGGGGGCGGCCCGTCAGGAAGTCCAGTACCCAGTTGCACAGGGCGGGTCGAGACCCAGGGTCTCGAGCTTGATGACGAGCTTGGAGGGTACTATGGTATTGAATGCCGAGCTGTAGTCGATGAACAGCATTCTCACATAGGTATTCCTCTTGTCCAGGTGGGTTAGGGCAGTGTGCAGTGTGGTTGAGATTGCATCGTCTGTGGACCTATTTGGGCGGTAAGCAAATTGGAGTGGGTCTAGGGTGTCAGGTAGGGTGGAGGTGATATGGTCCTTGACTAGTCTCTCAAAGCACTTCATGATGACGGAAGTGAGTGCTACGGGGCGGTAGTCGTTTAGCTCAGTTACCTTAGCTTTCTTGGGAACAGGAACAATGGTGGCCCTCTTGAAGCATGTGGGAACAGCAGACTGGTATAGGGATTGATTGAATATGTCCGTAAACACACCGGCCAGCTGGTCTGCGCATGCTCTGAGGGCGCGGCTGGGGATGCCGTCTGGGCCTGCAGCCTTGCGAGGGTTAACACGTTTAAATGTCTTACTCACCTCGGCTGCAGTGAAGGAGAGACCGCATGTTTTCGTTGCAGGCCGTGTCAGTGGCACTTTGTAGCTGTTTTAAAGTCACCATTGGCCTCATGGTGAAATCCCTGAGCGGTTTCCTTTCACTCTGGCAACTGAGTTAGGAAGGACTGTCACGATGATCGAAAGAAGTGGACCAAAGTACAGCGTGGTGAGTGTACATTTTCCTTTTTATTTAAAATGTCACCAACGAAACAACCGTGAAGTTTACGAGGGCTACGTGCCAATAACACAAGTCAACTACCCACACTGAAGGAGGGAAAAAGGGCTACCTAAGTATGATTCCCAATCAGAAACAAGGATAGACAGCTGTCCCTGATTGAGAAAAAAAACATAGAAATTAAGAAACATAGAAAACTAAACATAGAATGCCCAACCCACATCACACCCTGACCTAACCAAAATAGAGACATAAAAAGGCTCTCTCAGGTCAGGGTGCGACAAGGACTCCTGTATCTTTGTGGCCACCATCCAAAGTGTAATTAATAACTTCACCATGCTTAAAGGGATATCGAATGTCTGGTTTGTATTTTATTGTACCCATCTACCAATAGGTTTCTGTAACGGCAGATTTCCTCCTCTTCATCTGAAGAGGAGTAAGAATCGGACCAAGATGCGGCGTGGTAAGTGTTCATGATGTTTATTTTAAAGACATAAACTGAACACTAAAACACAATAACCATGAACAAACCAAAACAGTACCGTGTGGCGACAAACACGGAAACAAACACCCACCAACCAACAGTGAAACCCAGGCTACCTAAATATGGTTCCCAATCAGAGACAACGACTAGCACCTGCCTCTGATTGAGAATCATATCAGGCCAAACACAGAAACAGACAAAATAGACATCCAACATAGAATGCCCACTCAGATGACACCCTGACCAAACAAAACATAGAAACATACAAAGCAAACTATGGTCAGGGTGTGACAATTCCTTTCTTTGTGAGGCATTAGAAAACCTACCTTTTCTTTGTGGTGGGATCGGTGTTTGGAATTCACAGCTTGACTGAGGGACCTTACAGATAATTGTATGTGTGGGGTACAGAGATGAGGTAGTCCTTAAAAAAAACATGTTAAACACTATAATTGCACACAGAGTGAGTCCATGCAACTTATAATGTGACTTGTTAAGCAAATGTTTACTCCTGAACTTATTTAGGCTCGACATAACAAATGGGTTGAACACTTATTGACTCAAGACATTGTAGTTTCTATAATTTTTCATATAAAAAAAAAATAAACACTTTCAAAAACATAATTCCACTTTGACATTATGGTGTATTGTGTGAAGGCCAGTACAGTTTCAGTTGAATCCATGTTAACTTCATGTTTGTAACACAGAACAGGAAAAAGTCGAGGGGAGTTAATAATACCTTGTGAAGGACACGTACGTGCACGTGCCTCACAACCTCAAATGCTATTAGCACATTAACAAAGCAAAATCACTGACCCTGTACACGCCCACACAGACACTCTCAGGGGTGCTTTCAGGAACCTAAAAGGGTTATTTTCGGCTGAACCTTTTGAATAACCTTTTTCTGGTTCCAGGTGGAACTCTTTTGATTCCAGGTACCAAAAAGGTTTTCTTACGGGGACAGTCGAAGAACCCGTTTGGAACCCGTTTTTATATAAGAGAGTATTTACTCCTACACATGTTTTCATCAATGCGTTCAAACACAGACAGAGCAGAGGAGATTATATATTATACGTATATTTCTTTATTAAACTCCAACTCCCTCAGTATAGTCACTCTGATGCCTCAGTATAGTCACTCTGATGCCTCAGTATAGTCACTGACTCCTCAGTATAGTCAGGCTGATGCCTCAGTATAGTCAGGCTGATGCCTCAGTATAGTCAGGCTGATGCCTCAGTATAGTCAGGCTGATGCCTCAGTATAGTCACTCTGACTCCTCAGTATAGTCAGGCTGACTCCTCAGTATAGTCAGGCTGACTCCTCAGTATAGTCAGGCTTACTTGATCCTATTTTGAATCCCGAGGTCGATGCTGCAGTCCTCTGAGAGGATGCTGCAGTTCTCTGAGAGGATGCTGCAGTTCTCCGAGAGGATGCTGCAGTTCTCTGAGAGGATGCTGCAGTTCTCTGAGAGGATGCTGCAGTTCTCTGAGAGGATGCTGCAGTTCTCCGAGAGGATGCTGCAGTTCTCCGAGAGGATGCTGCAGTCCTCCGAGAGGATGCTGCAGTCCTCCGAGGTCGATGCTGCAGTTCTCTGAGAGGATGCTGCAGTTCTCCGAGAGGATGCTGCAGTTCTCCGAGAGGATGCTGCAGTTCTCTGAGAGGATGCTGCAGTTCTCCGAGAGGATGCTGCAGTTCTCCGAGAGGATGCTGCCCAGGTATTTAAAGGACGGGACTATTCCCAGTGATTTGTGTTCAATGGCATGCTGTGTGGAGGGCTGGATCTCCATTGGCAGACAACTACTGTCTTGGTGGTGTTGATAGACAGTCCCATCCTGCTATAGACCCCCACAGCCGCTACAAGGACGGACTGAAGGTCTTCCGGAGTGTGGACCACAAGAGCACAGTCATCAGCATACTGCAGCTCAAGAACCCGCTCGGTCAAAGCCTTGTTGGTTGCTTGGAACCTCCTAATGTTGACTAGGTTTCCATCCAGCCTGATGTCCACTGCAACACCGCTGCTGTCCTCAAGCTCCTTGTGGAGAACCTGGGTGACACATAGGAGGAAGATGTAAAAGTGGACAGGTGCCAGCACACACCCCTTCTTCACATCGATGCTTACTCCAAAGGGCACTGACTCCTGCCCTTCTATGGCCACCCAAGCCATCATCCCATCATCGAACTGGCAAAGGATGTTGACAAATTTATCTGGACAGCCAAATTTGAGTATATTTCCCCATAGTAGTGGCCTGCTTTACAGTGTCGAAGGCCTTAGAGAGGTCGACAAAGGCCATGAAAAGGTCCTGGTGTTGTTCATGACACTTCTCCTGGAGTTGCCATGTCAACCGTGCCGTGAAAATCATGTGGACTGTAGTCCTGTTCTTTCTAAAGCCGCATCGTGACTCTGGCAACAGTTCCTCTGTGATGTTGTTCACCAGTCTGTGCAGCATCACCTCTGCCAGAACCTCGCCGGGCAACAGCCAGAAGGGATATCCCCCCGGCTGTTGCCGCAGATGGACTTGTCACCTTGGTTCTTATAGATGTTGACAATGTTTGCATCCCGCCACTGTTGGGGGACGATCTCCTGGTCCCAAACCTCTTGGAAGGTTGGAGAATGATTGAGGTTTTGGAATGGGTCGTTCGGACAGGCAGTTCTTCCAGGATGGAGTGGTCTGTAGGAGAATGCTGATTGACTAGTGTTTTAAAGTGGAGAGCCAACCTCGTAAGGATCTGGTTTGGGACATTCAAAATAGTTAGACCATTGTATGTTTTCAAATTGTGCACGTCGATTTCCTGTGCCTTATTCGTCCACCATTCGTTCTGCAGAGCGCGCACGGCTGTTTGCACTTCCTAGCTCGATGCACGCCATTGCTGACGTAGGGTAGCAGATGTGGGGCTGTTGAGAGTAGCCCTGTGCGCTTTGTGCATATTGTCCAGTAAGGTTGTGATGGTGTCAGAGTTCTCATCGAACCAGTCGTGATGTTTCCTACCTCTGTAGCCAATGGAGTGGGCCGCTGCCTGATAGAGCACTGAGCTAATAGATGTCCACTTCTGGTCCGCAAGGTCCTCTGTCCTCTCTGAGGCTCAGTCTTCCTCAGCCGTTCAGCTCAGAAGAGGCTCTGTCTCCCTCAGCCTTTCAGCTCAGAAGAAGCTCAGTCTCCCTCAGCCTTTCAGCTCAGAAGAAGCTCAGTCTCCCTCAGCCTTTCAGCTCAGAAGAAGCTCAGTCTCCCTCAGCCTTTCAGCTCAGAAGAAGCTCAGTCTCCCTCAGCCTTTCAGCTCAGAAGAAGCTCAGTCTCCCTCAGCCTTTCAGCTCAGAAGAAGCTCAGTCTCCCTCAGCCTTTCAGCAAGAGAGCGACGGAACTCGTCTCTTACGGCAGCTTTCTCAAGCCGGATACGGTGCAGACGTCTCTTGAGTAAAGGGTTTTGCAGAAACAGTTATGTCTGAGTAGGCTTTTATCCTGAGTTTAGGAGAGAATGACACACTTTTCAAAACGTATGTGCTGCTGAGCCGTTTATGCAAGTAGTGGTGGAGAAACCAATGTCCAATATATGAGATCTACATCTGGATGAGAACTGATCTGGCCGTGATATTATACTAAACACTTGAACCTTTTTTGTTGTTGTTGATTGAACACGAAAAGAGATCTCAAACTACATGTGGGACATTTTGGGGTGGAGAAATACAAAAATAGAGAAACACTGCGAAGCCAATCCCAGTCTCAGATCAGATTACAGTACATCAGGTTCTTTGTTAGCAGAGAGAAAAGGGCTGAGGTGGTGCAACTAGTCATTGAGTTTTAGAAGGTCTCTGTCGTCACCTCTATAAGGGCTGTGCGGTGAGGCTGTGAATCCCAAAGGACTGCAGCCCACGGTAGAACCTTTAAATAAAGCACTGGCCTGATTACAGACACAAACACGCGCACACACACACACACACACACACACACACACACACACAGGCACACACACACACACACACACATACACACACACACACAGGCACACACACACATACACACACACACACACACACACACACAGGCACACACACACACACACACACACACACACACACACACACACAGGCACACACACACACACACACACAGGCACACACACACACACACACAGGCACACACACACACACAGGCACACACACACACACACAGGCACACATGCGCGACAGACAGGCTGGCCTGAATCCACTACAGCCCAGCAAACCACAGGTGTAGCTAGCATAACAAGGAGCGGGAGACAGGGGAAGGAGGGTAATGGAGAGTGGTGAGGCTATGGAGGTGGTAATGGTTGTTCATGGGGGTTGGGGGTTGGGAGAAGGGTATGTAATAATTGTTATAGACATATTATAATCAGGGTAAGAAGCATCACCTCATTGAAAAGACATTCTATATCAACAGGTGACCTTTCTATCACCTTGCTTTGAGGTGGTAGTTAAAAACAACAACACTGCTCCCCATTGGCTCTTGACTCCCATCACCTTGACAACCAACTTATGAGAATGAGTGCAAAGGGTGAATCGTCATTCTAGAGCAGATTGACTGACTGGCTGACTGACTGACTGACTAGGTCCCAGGGGATGAGAGGAAGGTTGACTGGTTAGATTGATGTATAATATTTGCCTGACAAAGTCAGACTGGGAGGGCCATGCAAAAGAGACTGTAAGGGCCATGCAAAAGTCAGACTGGGAGGGCCAAGCAAAAGGCAGACTGTAAGGGAACACCCCCCTGAAATGGACAAAAATGAATGGGAAGTCATTGTCACTGGAAAAACCATATACACTGTGTCCAATGCCACTCAATTCGGCGTCGTTTCGTTCAAAGTTGATTGCAAATGCCATATGGCAAATGCCAGGTGTAACACTTTAAATATCCAACAGGTGGCGAGCGCGCTCCACCGTGGTTTTTCATATTGCAAATGCAACACAAGTCAACATCCAAGAGTACAATTTTGAAAAAGTTTTTTTTATTTTTTTAAACCTCATCACCCCCTTAAAAAAGTGCTTTCTGGACCGTTTTTCGTAATTCTATTAATCATGTGTAAGAACTGTATGAATATACTTTTGTCCAATTTTATTATCATAATTTTTTTTTTTTTTTACTTGTGCATAAGAGATATGTCCATTTGCAATATGATTTCATAGGATGTCAAAAGTCAAAGTCAAAAGTCACTTTTTTGGGGGCCAAATGCCATAAGAAATGTCCAAATGCAATATGAAAGATTTGAAAATGCCAAATCAGGATGTTATGTCCATTTGCCATGTACCATCACGAATTTGACATACTGCAGAAATGCAAAATTGACTGGCCTGATGAACACAGGATGGCCGGGCAGTGATAGTTGTTCCTGTCCATCGCTCGTTGTGTTGATTTCATCATGTCCATTTGGTGATGTTTTTTTCACTGTTGAATCATATTGCAAATGCATGTGCATTTGCAATATGTTTCAATGGGCATTTACCATCACGAATTTGTCATGCTCAAAAATCCTGCAGGAATGCGAAATTGACTGGCCCGATGAACTCGGGATGGCCGGGCAGTGTTTCTGGTTCCTCTCCATCGCTCGTTAGTGTTGATTTCAGAATGCCATTTTGGTGATGGTACCTCACTGTTTAAACATATTGCAAGTGGACAAAAGTCAACTAGCAAGTCACTGTCCATCAGTCAATTAGATGTCATTCTGACACCAAACTGATACCAATTGACACCAAACCCACTTTTTCCAACTCATTTAGAAGCCAACTATCACATATTTCAGAGCAGGCCCATAATTCACAGCGCCTTCAGTTTAAAACACAATAAAAACGTAAAACACATAGTTACGTTCTAGCTGCGGGTCCAGTTCTGCCATTATGTGTAGGCCTATATGAGGCGACCCTGAATCCCGAGTTTCGGATCGATAGGTCCTTCGGTGCCCGGCCAAGACCTTAATTGGTGCTGAAAATCCACTTTTTTCCATGTCTTGCTACGGGGTCCTTGAATGAGCTATCGGACAGAAACATTGGGGTCCTTCTCTATGGGCCGAGCCGGTTTCAATGCACCTAGTCTTGCGTCTCTGAGACTTTTCTAAATGTCGTCATTTTCGTAATGGTCAAAATGAATTGAAGTCATTGCAAATGTACGAGGCTGTTTCTCGGTCCAAGAACATTCTAGAGCCAAGTAACTCACCACGTACTATCGACCTGAGGTCTAGAACAGGTTTCTAAAGTTTCGGAACTCTAGGTCTGACGGTTCTTTTTTAGCTTGAACAAAGGTAACTATTGCAAGCACTGTCTGTCTCTACGCACCCCAATACGTCCCTCCTTCCAAGCTGTGTGTGTGTGTGATTAAGTTTTTCTTTGAAATTTTAAGGGAGAAATGACTGATTTACAGTTCATGGGGGTTGCCTAATCACACATATGAAGTTTGGAAAAGATCTGACCTTTTTAACCCTTCGAAACAGCACCTATGACACCATTTTAAGGCACTTCCGGTTTACACAGGAAGCTGAACGTAAACACATATCCTCCTTGGGGTAGGCAATTATAGAATTTTGAGTTTATGTTGAGAACTGACTTATTTACGGAGGGTTTAGTGAGTGTGTGTTATTTCAGAAAATCACAGAAATCTCGCAGAGAGAGAGAGACAGAGAGAGAGAGAGAGAGAGAGAGAGAGAGAGAGAGAGAGAGAGAGATTGCTCTGATTATGTGATAAGCACTCAATTTAAGAGATGTGATAAGCACTCAATTTAACCTGTTGCTCCTACCCTCTACTTTTTTGAACATTTTGTTAAAAATCGCGCAACATTTCAGCGCCCTGCTACTCATGCCAGGAATATAGTACGTTCATATGGTTAGAATGTGTGGATAGAAAACACTCGGACGTTTTTAAAACTGGTTAAATCACGACTGTGGCTATAACATAACGTGCGTTACATCGGAAAGCGCAGGAAAACCTGATCACAGAAAATGGAAATAAATATCCTTGCGCCACTTCCAGCAATTGTTCACAGTGAGCCGAATTAGATAAGACCGAGGTTTCAACTCCCACAGCATCCCCATGTTGTCTAGAGTCTTGTGAATTGAATCATCTTTGATTCTTGGTTGAACCGAATCAGGGGAACCACTTACCTCCAGTCTCCGCCCAGATCATTTGGAAGAGCTCTCTCGTGAATTTTTTTCCAAGACGACAGCTAATGATTTTTACATCGCCTCCTGATGATTTTTATCGCTTATTAACGTTTACTAATACCTAAAGTAGCATTACAAACGTATTTCAAGTGTTTTGTGAAAGTTTATCGTCTACTTTTGAATTTAAAAAATGACGTTACGTTGTGAAAACGCTGTTTTTTTCGTTTATCACACAGTCTACATATAACGATATCTTTGCTTTATATGGCCCGATTTAATCGAAATAAAGACCCAATAGTGTTTATGGGACATCTAGGAGTGCCAACAAAGAAGATGGTGAAAGGTAATGACTGTTTTCTATTTTATTGTGCGGTTTGTGTAACGCCGAAATGCTAATTATTTTGTTTACGTCCCCTGCGTGGCTTTTGTGTTGTAGTGTATTGGTGCATGCTATCAGATAATAGCTTCTCATGCTGTCGCCGAAAAGCATTATAAAAATCTGACTTGTTGCCTGGATTCACAACGAGTGTAGCTTTAATTCGATACCCTGCATGTGTATTTTAATGAACGTTTGAGTTTTAACTAATACTATTAGCATTTAGCGTAGCGCATTTGCATTTCCAGAGCTCTAGATGGGACGCAAGCGTCTCAGGTAGAAGCAAGAGGATTTATTAAGAGAGAGATCTGCTTGGCAACATTCTGCTTGGCAACAAACCACTAAGTTTAGAGCAGGTGCTTTTCTCTTAGCTCCATGTTAGGAATTCTGTAGGTGCAGGGAGGGAAAGGATTCAGAGCTGTGTGTGTGTGTGTGTGTGTGTGTGTGTGTGTGTGTGTGTGTGTGTGTGTGTGTGTGTGTGTGTGTGTGTGTGTGTGTGTGTGTGTGTGTGTGTGTGTGTGCGTGCGTGCGTGTGTCTGTGTTTGTGTGTGTGTGTAAAGAACACCAAACAAGACGAGTCCAGTCGAGGGGATGGGATAGACAGGGTGAGGAACTGTGTGTGCGTGTGTGTATCTGTGTGTATCTGTGTGTGCAGGTGCGTGGGACAGCAGACCCTTGGGTAGAAGAACAGACCAGCTGCCTGGGACAGAGAGCAGAGGGTAGGAAGCCCCATCCCCTAGACTGGACTCGTCTTGTTTGGTGTTCTTTACACACACACACACACACACACACACACACACACACACACACACACACACACACACACACACACACACACACAAAACACAGACGCACGCACGTACACACACACACACACACACACACACACACACTGTTCCTCACCCTGTCTATCCCCTCGTCGGTAGAGACTACACGCTCAAGTTAACACAATTATAGACAGGGTCATTAAGTATTAGCCAGCTGCTTTATCTCCCAGAGGCATTCCCTAATGAAGGACAGCAGCACTGTCTCTGGCCATGGTGTCTGTGGTGTCTGTGGTGCCCATGGTGTCTGTGTTGTCTGTGGTGTCCATGGTGTCTGTCGTGTCTGTAGTGTCTGTTGTGCCCATGGTGTCTGTGGTGTCTGTGGTGTCTGTGGTGTCTGTGATGTCTGTGGTGTCCGTGGTGTCTTTGGTGCCCGTGGTGTCTGTAGTGTCTGTGGTGTCTGTGTTGTCTGTGGTGTCCACGGTTTCTGTGGTGTCCACGGTTTCTGTGGTGCCTGCAGTGCCTGTAGTGTCTGTAGTGTATGGTGTCCATGATGTCTGTGGTGTCCTTAGTATATGTGGTGTCCATGGTGTCTGTAGTGTATGGTGTCCATGATGTCTGTGGTGTCCTTAGTATATGTGGTGTCCGTAGTATATGTGGTGTCCATGGTGTCTGTAGTGTCTGTGGTGTCCATGGTATCTGTGGTGTCCGTGGTATCTGTGGTGTCTGGGACTATTAGGGAACTACAGAACAGACATAGACCCACAGGTTGACATCTGATAGAGTTACACCATGTGTCTAAAATTGCACCATATTCACTATATAGTGCACTAGTTTTGAACAGGGCCTATACACTCTATTCACTATATAGTGCACTAGTTTTGACCAGGGCCTATACACCCTATTCACTATATAGTGCACTAGTTTTGACCAGGACCTATACACCCTATTCACAATATAGTGCACTAGTTTTGACCAGGGCCTATACACCCTATTCACTATAATGGACTACAGGGCACAATAGGACTCTGGTCAAAAGTAGTATACCAGTGGAAGCTCCTCAGAGGAGGAAGGGGAGGACCATCCTCCTCAATGAATTTCATAAAAATAAAAATAGATAAAACTATACTCAATATATATTTATATGTCACCAAATAATTGATTGAAATACATTGTTTTGTAATGAAGGTCTACAGTAGCCTCAACAGCACTCTGGTGGATAGCATCATGGTGTAGCCGGAAGAGAGCTAGCTTCCGTCCTCCTCTGGCTGCATTGACTTCAATACAAAACCTAGGAGACTCGTAGGCCTCACCCCCTTCCATAGACATACATGGTAATTAGGACCACTTCCGGAGGACGTCCTCCAACCAATCAAAGCATTTGCAGTAGGAACTGACATGTTGTCCATCCAATCATAGATTTAGGATCAGAGAATGAACCTAGTGAGTTGTATTGGGATTGTGCCACAGAGCAATTATGGGGGTTATAGAGTCGTGGCCAAAAGTTTTGAGAATTACACAAATATTCATTATCACAAAGTTTGCTGCTTCAGTGTCTTTCGATATTGTTGTCAGATGTTACTATGGAATAGTGAAGTATAATTACAAGCATTTCATAAGTGTCAAAGGCTTTTATTGACAATTACATTAAGTTGATGCAAAGAGTCAATATTTGCAGTGTTGACCCTTCTTTTTCAAGACCTCTGCAATCCATCCTGGCATGCTGTCAATTAACTTCTGGGCCACATCCTGACTGATGGCAGCCCATTCTTGCATAATCAATGCTCTGAGTTTGTCAGAATTTGTGGAGTTTTGTTTGTCCACCCGCCTCTTGAGGATTGACCACAAGTTCTCAATGGGATTAAAGTCTGGGGAGTTTCCTGGCCATGGACCCAAAATATCGATGTTTTGTTCCCCGAGCCACTTAGTTATCAGTTTTGCCTTATGGCAAGTTGACAAGGTACAAATCTGTCGTTCTGCTCCTGAACAGGCAGTCAATTTTTCAAGTCACCAGCCTCCACTGTAGTGCACTCTATAGGGAGTAGGGTGCCATGTGTCTCATGATGACCCGGCCAATAACTAGCTACGTACCTCCATGAAAAAGTAATGTACACCAACGCTGCTCTGCAACACGTTTCTGTTCTGCTCAGACAAGTGTGACCTCAATCCAAGGAGGGTAGAACAAGTGGGAAGATCCACCCTACTCCCTATAGAGTGCACTACAGTGGAGGCTGGTGACTTGAAAAATTGAGGAGGATGGGGAGATCCCACAGACGACAAAAGTGTGTTTCAAAAATGGTCAAAGAGTAATTATTTGAATATTTCTATTTCTAATCTTAGAATGTAAGGGGAGGAAAAACACCCTTTCGGCTGTTTGGGCTTTGTAGTCACGTTTTCTGGAATGACGATTGAAACACCTTTGTTAATACATTTAGTTCGAGGTTTCTTTTCTCTTAGGACAAAACATTATTTCCTATCAAGATAATAACACAACAATATGCACTATGGACATCTATCTGTGGGGGAAAAACAAGAAGTTCTTATTCTATCAAGGCAGATTCCTAGAAGGAGTCTGTCAGTACAGTCAGATATCAGATGGGGGGGAAACTTCAATAACCTTAAATGGAGTAAAGTGGAGTCAGCAACTGCAGTTGTTTGTCAGCTTCATATGGTGATTCCCCTTCAGTCCAGCGCTTGGCTGTATTCCTCGTCACACACACACACACACTCTACTCCCTCTCTCTCCCTACTCCCTCTCTTCTTCTACTCCCTCTGTATACCTCATCACACAGACCGCACACACACACACACACACACACACACACACACACACACACACACACACACACACACACACACACACACACACACACACACACACACACACACACACACACACACACACACACACTACTCCCTCTCTCTCCCTACTCCCTCTCTTCTTCTACTCCCTCTGTATACCTCATCACACAGACCACACACACACACACACACACACACACACACACACACACACACACACACACACACACACACACACACACACACACACACACAGTGTGTGGTATGTATGAGGACAGCACAGAGCCGAGACACAGCCACGGTCAGGGCTGACACCACGCACAAACAATCATCCTAATAAGATTCATGACTATAAGCTGCATGTCCTAATACCAGGAAAGAATTATGACTTTCTCAAAAGAAAAAGGTTAATAAAATGTTGCATCTTCCTCTACACCCTCTCTCTCCCTACTCCCTCTCTCTCCCTACTCCCTCTCTCCCCCTACTCCCTCTCTCCCCTACTCCCTCTCTCTCCCTACTCCCTCTCTCTCCCTACTCCCTCTCTCCCCCTAATCCCTCTCTCTCCCTACTCCCTCTCTCTCCCTACTCCCTCCCTCCCCCTACTCCCTCTCTCTCCCTACTCCCTCTCTCTCCCTACTCCCTCTCTCCCCCTCCTCGTTTTGGAGGCGGGTGTTTCTTTGTAGATTTATTCACATTCCAGTCTTTTAATCCATCTTTGTACTTTCCTTTCTCTACCTCTGATATCTCTCTCTCTATCTGTGCCAAAGCAGTGCGCTGTTGGAGCCGAGTGCGTCTGTGTGCATGTGTGTGTCCCATACAGAAAATAACATATTGACATATGCACTGAGTGTACAAAACATTAGGAACACTTGCTCTTTCCATGACATAGACTGACCAGGTGAATCCAGGTCATAGTTATGATCCCTTATTGATGTTACTTGTTAAATTCACTTCAATCATTGTAAATGAAGGGGTGGAGACAATTGAGACATGGATTGTGTGTGTGTGTGTCATTCAGAGGGTAAATGGGCAAGACAAAATATTTAAGTGCCTTTGAAAAGGGTATGGTAGTAGATGCCAGGTGCACTGGTTTGAGTGTGTCAAGAACTGCAACGCTGCTGGGTTTTTCACACTCAACAGTTTACCTTGTGTATCAACAATGGTCCACCACCCAAAGGACATCCAGCCAACGGCAGGCCAGTGGTCGAAAATGGGTCATTGATGAACATGGGTCATTGATGAAAAAGGACAAAGGAGCCTGACACGAATTGTGCAGAGCAACAGACAGTTAGTTAGTCAACTGACAGCGAGTCAACTGACAGTTAGACAGTTAGTTAGTCAACTGAGAGCGAGTCAACTGACAGTTAGACAGTTAGTCAACTGAGAGCGAGTCAACTGACAGTTAGACAGTTAGTCAACTGACAGCGAGTCAACTGACAGTTAGACAGTTAGATAGTCAACTGACAGAGTCAACTGACAGTTAGACAGTTAGATAGTCAACTGACAGAGAGTCAACTGACAGTTAGACAGTTAGTCAACTGACAGAGAGTCAACTGACAGTTAGACAGTTAGTCAACTGACAGAGAGTCAACTGACAGTTAGACAGTTAGATAGTCAACTGAGAGCGAGTCAACTGACAGTCTAACACAACATTGTTTCCCAAAGACGCATAAAAGAATGCACAACTCATCGTACCTTGACAACGAATGAGGCAGCCGTCGGCCTTACAGAGTTAAACTTCTTTCAATAAAATACTGGAGAATTAGAAAAAACATGCTCTGATTAATCCTTGATGCCTGCTGTTTCACACTGATGGGAGGACTAGGGTATGGAGAAAACCACCAGTACATGCATCCATTATGCCGTGTGTCAACATTGCAGGCTGGTGTTGGTGGTGTGATGGTGTGGGCTGTGTTTTCATGGGCCTCTTGATAAAAGTGGAGCAAAGTTTGAATGCCACAGGATTCTGACCTTAATTGCCCTTCGTGGCAGCTCTGTATCCATCAACAAATTGATTTTTTTAGCAGGATAATGCCACAATGCCACATGGGTAGGATTGTCCAGGAATGGTTCCAGGAACATGACAAAAATATAAACGCATGAGCTGAAATAAAAGATCCCAGAAATGTTTCATACACACAAAAATATTATTTATCTCAAATGGTGAGCACACATTTGTTTACATCCCTGTTAGTGAGCATTTCTTCTTTGCCAAGATAATCCATCCACCTGACAGGTGTGGCATATCAATAAGATGATTAAACAGCATGATCATTACACAGGTGCACTTTGTGCTGGGGACAATAAAAAGCCACTAAAATGTGCAGTTTTGTCACAATGCCAAAGATGTCTCGTTTTGAGGGAGCATGCATATGGAATGACGACTGCAGAAATGTCCACCAGAGTGTCACGCCGTAGAGATTTTTTTATTCTCTATGTTTGGTTGGTCAGGGTGTGACTTGGGTGGGAAACTCTATGTTCTTTGTTTCTACGTTTTGGCTGGGTATGGTTCTCAATCAGGGACAGCTGTCTATCGTTGTCTCTGATTGGCAATCATACTTAGGCAGCCTTTTTCCCTTTTGTATTTGTGGGTAGTTGTCTTTGTTAGTGGCCTGTATAGCCCTAGTAAGCTTCACGTTCGTTTTTGTTGTTTCTTGTTTTGTTGGCGACATTTATAATAAAGAAACATGTACCACACTGCACCTTGGTCCGGTCCTTTCCTCGACGACGAGCGTGACACAGAGCTGTTGGCAGAGAATGAAATGTTCATTTCTCTACCATAAGCCGCCTCCAACGTTGTTTTAGAGAATTTGGCAGTACGTCCAAATGGCCGCACATCCACAGACCTCGTGTAACCATGCCAACCCAGGACCTCCACATCCGGCTTCTTCACCTGCGGGATGGTCTGAGACGAGCCACCCGGACAGCTGATGAAACAGAGGAGTATTTCTGTCTGTAATAAATCCCTTTTGTGGGGAAAAACACATTCTGATTGGCTGGGCCTATCTCCTAAGTGGGTGGGCTTGTGCCCTCCCAGGCCCACCCATGGCTGTGCCCCTGCCCAGTCACGTGACATCCATAGATTAGGGCCTAACAAATTTATTTAAATTGACTTATTTCCTTGTGAACTGTAGCTTTGGAAGCGGCGCTCGGTGTGTATACATCACTGACCATCTGAAATGGTCCACCAACACAGACAGTGTGGTGAAGAAGACGCAACAGCGCCTCTTCGACCTCAGGAGGCCCCAAGACCTTCACAAACTTTTACAGATGCGCCACTGAGAGCATCCTGTCGTGTTGTATCATCACCTGGTATGGCAACTGCACCGCAGGCATCCGCAGGGCTCTCCAGAGGGTGGTGCATTGTTTGGTTATCATTACATGTTTAATACCAAATACATCTTTACCAGCAGCAGCATAGTAGTGCTGGGTCGACTGCCTTTGAGAGCTTAAAAGTTGTGATTTTTTATGAAATAGTCAGATGGTTCCTTACCCTGCAGTTTCTTCTGGCCAGTAGACTCAGCCAGGTCACCCCCCCCCCGTGATACACGTCAGTATTCTACACCCATCCTAGTGATACAAGTCCGTATTCTACACCCCTCCTTGTCTGAGGACGTCGGGAGATGATGTGGAAAAAGGTCACTAGCGGCAACATGAGTGCTGTTACCTTCTAGTAGGTTTCATCATCTGCCTATAATTTCAAATGTTGCAAGTTCATGCAAAACTGCAAAAATAAAAAGTAGTTTTTTGTTTTAAGTCTATCCCAAACCTTAACCATTCTCAGATTAATGCCTGACCCTAAGACTACCTTTTTAAAAAACATTTATGAAAGTGTTATTCAACGCTACACTATGCATTCTGTGCTATACGGTATACCATGTGCTATTGTAGTAAATACCTACAGCTTAGACTAAGAATTATTCTCAACCAGGTCCTGTTTAATCTATCTGGCCAGTCAGGTGTTGGCAATGCATTCTGAAGTGACAGAGAGAGACAGAAAGAAAGAGAAGAGAGAGAGACCGAGAGAGAGAGAAGAGAGAGCGACCGAGAGAGAGAGAAGAGAGAGCGACCGAGAGAGAGAAGAGAGAGCGACCGAGAGAGAGAGAGAGAAGAGAGAGAAACCGAGAGAGAGAGAGAGAGAGAGAAGAGAGAGAAACCGAGAGAGAGAGAGAGAAGAGAGAGAAACCGAGAGAGAGAGAACCAGGTGCTGTCAGTGCCCATTGCTTCTTGACCTCCACGTCTGCCTGGTCAAGACACAAACACCCAGAACATCCAGGGTCATATTTCAACAGCCAATGGGGCCCTGGCAGCCTCAACTCTACTCAATCCAACTGCCATCAGAGGGACAGGCAGACATAAACATGGCAGACCATAGAGACCCATCGTCACCCCTTTGTCACTCAGAGCCCTGAGTAGCTACCCATCATCACTATGCCCTCCCCCCGTTCTCACGTTGCCACACCCCCAAGTCTTGTTCATCACCTGGTTGTGTGGAGGAAGCCTGGAATCGAGGCTAGCTGATACCACAGGTGGGTCCTGCTGGGCTGGCAGAAAAGTCTCTAGCCTAGAATGAAATGAGTGACGAAGAGAATTTACATCAAAAACATTGCCTGTTTCTGTCCCTATGCAATCAGAGACAATAGCTGGTGCGGTCTGATGTGAAGTAGCAGCTAAATATGGATGGAGGGATATCTATATGGGTTGAGTTCAATCAGTGTGTCATCTTCCTGCCGGGTTATTTAAACTACTCAATTACCCAGGATCCTCGTGGGATGTGACCTACCACTGCCCTTCCTGTCTCAAGTTGGGACCAAGAAGTAGGTCTCATTATGACGATCAATCAGGCTGCCTGGGAACAGATGGAGAGGGAGGTAGTGGAGACAGAGACATCACATCATCGGGCTTGACCATGTGCTGGTTATACACTACCAGTCAAATGTTTTACAACACCTACTGTTAGAGCCGATTTGGACATATTTGTATAAAAGACCGAACATATGGAGCTCCATGTATATTTGTGTAAATATATTAAATATGAATGTAAATGATGAAATATTAGGTACGTACCTTTATGATTTATATTTACCTGATTGAGATATATTCATTTGTTGTTAGTGTAACTTAGTTTTTGGCCCCCCCTCTTGCCTATTCATTGTATTGTGGTAAGTGTGTTAGGATAAAGGCAGGAAGTTGGGCCTCCGGGAGGGGAAGAGTCCTTGCTAGATGCGGGAGCGGTATAGTTTTTTGACCATACAGACATACAGACAGGTCATAATATGTATTTTCCATATAAAGTATTCTATGCTTCAAGTAGGATTGGAGAATCACTTATTTGTTAGATATAAGAAGAATAAACATTTTTGTTGCACCATATCCCTGGATGTCATTGAATGTTTGGCCGTTTGGAAACCTTGACTGTGGACTGTATGCGTACCAAACAACCCCGCTTCAGGCTTGGGCAGTGGCTATGGTAAAGACTAAAGGAAGCCACTACACCTACTCATTCAAGGGTTTTTCTTAATTTTTTTTACTATTTTCTACATTGTAGAATAATAGTGAAGACGTCAAAACTATAAAGTAACACATATGGAATCATGTAGTAACCCCCCAAAAAAGTGTTAAACAAATCAAAATATATTTTGTATTTGAGATTCTTCAAAGTAGCCACCCTTTGCCTTGATGACAGCTTTGTACACACTTGGCATTATCCTGACCATCTTCACATGGAATGCTTTTCCAACGGTCTTGAAGGAGTTGGCCATATACCGCAGCCCCTCGGACCTTATTGTTTAAATATCACTCTGCATAGTTTGAGAATAGCAAGAGAGAAGGAGATGAACGCAGCTTTGACGATGCCAATTCACTGGCCTTTAGATATTGAGTCAGTTTTATCTAATAGAGAGCCAGACTAAAAAAGAAAACATGGCATGTGACACAAAGAATGTTGTGATGGGGGTTTGAGGAGAGAGGGGACATGGGTGGGAGTGTGACAGTGGCGTCACTGAAGGATTGCTCACATCTCTGACTTCTGTGTATGTAATATCATGATAATACGATGCTATTAGCTGTCCTGTGAGCAGAAGCTAGAGAGAGAGAGAGAGGGGAGGGAGGGGGAGCATGAGGGAGAGAGAGAGAGAGGGGGGGAGAGCATGAGGGAGAGAGAGAGAGAGAGAGAGAGAGGGGAGGGAGGGGGAGCATGAGGGAGAGAGAGAGAGAGAGAGGGGGGAGCATGAGGGAGAGAGAGAGAGAGAGGGGAGGGAGGGGGAGCATGAGGGAGAGAGAGAGAGAGAGAGAGAGAGAGAGAGAGAGAAGGGGGGGGGCATGAGGGAGAGAGAGAGGGGGGGCATGAGGGAGAGAGAGAGAGAGAGAGAGGGGGGGGAGGGGGCATGGGGGAGAGAGAGAGAGAGAGAGAGAGAGAGAGAGAGGGGGGGTGGGCATGAGGGAGAGAGAGAGAGAGAGAGAGAGAGAGAGAGAGAGAGAGAGAGAGGGGAGGGGGCATGGGGGAGAGAGAGAGAGATAGAGGGGGGCATGAGAGAGAGAGAGAGAGGGGGGAGCATGAGGGAGAGAGAGAGAGAGGGGGAGGGGGCATGAGGGAGAGAGAGAGAGAGAGAGAGGGGGAGGGGGCATGAGGGAGAGAGAGAGAGAGAGAGAGGGGGGGCATGAGGGAGAGAGAGAGAGAGAGAGAGAGAGAGGGGGGGGGGAGCATGAGGGAGAGAGATACTGTGGGCAGGAAATGAGAAAGAGAGAGCGCGAGAGAGAGAGATGGGAGCAGCTGAGTATTGAACTAGGTAATGACCTTCTCCCTTCACTTCACAGGCTAAGAAATGGGTTGTAAATTAATGTTGGACACCTGCATGTCCTGCCAAGACACAAAGCAAAAGAAAGGACAGCAGAGCAATAGAAATAGATTGGCAAGATGGGGCTCCAGATTCCAGAATCAATGGAGGGATTAGGAATGAAGGTAATGCAATTCAATAGGAAGTTGATTTGGATTCCTAAATAACAACTTGGTGGGAGCTTATATTATTTATTATATTATATTATTATATTATTATTATTATATTATATTATTATTATATTATATTATTATTATATTATATTATATTATTATTATTATATTATATTATTATTATATTATATTATTATTATTATTATTATATTATATTATTATTATTATATTATATTATTTATTATATTATATTATTATTATATTATATTATTTATTATATTATATTATTATATTATTATTATTATATTATATTATTATTATATTATATTATTTATTATATTATATTATTATATTATATTATTATTATTATATTATATTATTTATTATATTATATTATTATATTATTATTATTATATTATATTATTATTATATTATATTATTTATTATATTATATTATTATATTATTATTATTATATTATATTATTATTATATTATATTATTATTATATTATATTATATTATTATTATTATTATATTATATTATTATTATTATATTATATTATTTATTATATTATATTATTATTATATTATATTATTTATTATATTATTATTATTATATTATATTATTTATTATATTATATTATTATTATTATTATTATATTATATTATTATTATATTATATTATTATTATATTATATTATTTATTATATTATATTATTATTATATTATTATTATATTATATTATTTATTATATTATTATTATATTATTATTATATTATATTATATTATTATTATTATATTATATTATTATTATTATTATTATATTATATTATTTATTATATTATATTATTATTATATTATTATTATTATTATTTATTATATTATTTATTATATTATATTATTATTATATTATTATTATATTATATTATATTATTATTATATTATTATTATATTATATTATATTATTATTATATTATTATATTATTATTTATTATATTATATTATATTATATTATTATTATTATATTATATTATTTATTATATTATATTATTTATTATATTATATTATTTATTATATTATATTATTATTATATTATATTATTTATTATATTATATTATTATTATATTATATTATTTATTATATTATATTATTATATTATTATTATTATATTATATTATTATATTATATTATTTATTATATTATATTATTATTATTATATTATATTATTTATTATATTATTATTATATTATTATTATATTATATTATATTATTATTATTATATTATTATTATTATATTATATTATATTATATTATTATTATTATATTATTATTATTATATTATTATTATATTATATTATATTATATTATTATTATTATATTATATTATTTATTATATTATATTATTATTATATTATATTATTTATTATATTATATTATTATATTATTATTATTATATTATATTATTATTATATTATATTATATTATTATTATTATTATATTATATTATTATTATTATATTATATTATTTATTATATTATATTATTATTATATTATATTATTATTATATTATATTATTATTATTATATTATATTATTTATTATATTATATTATATTATTATTTTTATATTATATTATTATTATTATATTATATTATTTATTATATTTGTCCTATTTCACATTGTAATTTGTAAATGTGTTATTTTACATATCCCAACTCCCCCTGAGACACCCTCAGAGAGTGGGGTCACCATATCCCAACTCCCCCTGAGACACCCTCGGAGAGTGGGGTCACCATATCCCAACTCCCCCTGAGACACCCTCGGAGAGTGGGGTCACCAAATCCCAACTCCCCCTGAAACACCCTCGGAGAGTGGGGTCACCATATCCCAACTCCCCCTGAGACACCCTCGGAGAGTGGGGTCACCATATCCCAACTCCCCCTGAGACACCCTCGGAGAGTGGGGTCACCATATCCCAACTCCCCCTGAGACACCCTCGGAGAGTGGGGTCACCATATCCCAACTCCCCCTGAGACACCCTCGGAGAGTGGGGTCACCATATCCCAACTCCCCCTGAGACACCCTCGGAGAGTGGGGTCACCATATCCCAACTCCCCCTGAGACACCCTCGGAGAGTGGGGTCACCATATCCCAACTCCCCCTGAGACACCCTCGGAGAGTGGGGTCACCATATCCCAACTCCCCCTGAGACACCCTCGGAGAGTGGGGTCACCATATCCCAACTCCCCCTGAGACACCCTCGGAGAGTGGGGTCACCATATCCCAACTCCCCCTGAGACACCCTCGGAGAGTGGGGTCACCATATCCCAACTCCCCCTGAGACACCCTCGGAGAGTGGGGTCACCATATCCCAACTCCCCCTGAGACACCCTCGGAGAGTGGGGTCACCATATCCCAACTCCCCCTGAGACACCCTCGGAGAGTGGGGTCACCATATCCCAACTCCCCCTGAGACACCCTCGGAGAGTGGGGTCACCATATCCCAACTCCCCCTGAGACACCCTCGGAGAGTGGGGTCACCATATCCCAACTCCCCCTGAGACACCCTCAGAGAGTGGGGTCACCATATCCCAACTCCCCCTGAGACACCCTCAGAGATGGGGCCACCCTGAGACACCCTCAGAGAGTGGGGTCACCCTGAAACACCCTCAGAGAATGGGGCCACCCTGAAACACCCTCAGAGAGTTGGGTCCCCATATCCCAACTCCCCCTGAGACACCCTCAGAGAGTGGGGCCCCCCTGAGACACCCTCAGAGAGTGGGGTCACCATATCCCAACTCCCCCTGAGACACCCTCAGAGAGTGGGGTCACCATATCCCAACTCCCCCTGAGACACCCTCAGTGAGTGGGGCCACCATATCCCAACTCCCCCTGAGACACCCTCAGAGAGTGGGGTCACCATATCCCAACTCCCCCTGAGACACCCTCAGAGAGTGGGGTCACCATATCCCAACTCCCCCTGAGACACCCTCAGAGAGTGGGGCCCCCCTGAGACACCCTCAGAGAGTGGAGTCACCATATCCCAACTCCCCCTGAGACACCCTCAGAGAGTGGGGTCACCATATCCCAACTCCCCCTGAGACACCCTCAGAGAGTGGGGTCACCCTGAGACACCCTCAGAGAGTGGAGTCACCATATCCCAACTCCCCCTGAGACACCCTCAGAGAGTGGGGTCACCTTATCCCAACTCCCCCTGAGACACCCTCAGAGAGTGGGGTCACCATATCCCAACTTCCCCTGAGACACCCTCAGAGAGTGGGGCCACCCTGAGACACCCTCAGAGAGTGGGGCCACCCTGAGACACCCTCAGAGAGTGGGGTCACCCTGAGACACCCTCAGAGAGTGGGGTCACCCTGAGACACCCTCAGAGAGTGGGGCCACCCTGAGACACCCTCAGAGAGTGGGGTCACCCTGAGACACCCTCAGAGAGTGGGGTCACCCTGAGACACCCTCAGAGAGTGGGGTCACCCTGAGACACCCTCAGAGAGTGGGGTCACCCTGAGACACCCTCAGAGAGTGGGGTCACCCTGAGACACCCTCAGAGAGAGGGGCCACGTCCAGGGTCTGCCATTGTGAACGCCGACCCTGGAGCTATTAGGGTTAAGTGCCTTGCTCGAGGGCACATCGACCGATTTTACAGCTTGTGGGCTAGTGGATTCGAACTTGCAACCTGCCGCCCATATGTTGTTTAAGTAGCCTGGTCCCAGATCTGTCTGTCTGTGCTGTACTGTATATGCCAAATTGCTTGACAATGACCCTAGGAGTTGGCTAGACAGCACATCCAGATCACCAGTACTACGCAGTAGCACCATGAATCCTCCAGATCACCAGTACTACGCAGTAGCACCATGCAGCCTCCAGATCACCAGTACTACGCAGTAGCACGACGCAGCCTCCAGATCACCAGTACTACGCAGTAGCACGATGCAGCCTCCAGATCACCAGTACTACGCAGTAGCACGATGCAGCATCCAGATCACCAGTACTACGCAGTAGCACGACGCAGCCTCCAGATCACCAGTACTACGCAGTTGCACGATGCAGCCTCCAGATCACCAGTACTACGCAGTAGCACGACGCAGCCTCCAGATCACCAGTACTACGCAGTAGCACGATACAGCCTCCAGATCACCAGTACTACGCAGTAGCACCATGCAGCCTCCAGATCACTAGTACTACGCAGTAGCACAATGCAGCCTCCAGATCACCAGTACTACGCAGTAGCACGATGCAGCCTCCAGATCACTAGTACTACGCAGTAGCACGATGCAGCCTCCAGATCACCAGTACTACGCAGTAGCACGATGCAGCCTCCAGATCACCAGTACTACGCAGTAGCATGATACAAATCAAATCAAATCAAATTTTATTTGTCACATACACATGGTTAGCAGATGTTAATGCGAGTGTAGCGAAATGCTTGTGCTTCTAGTTCCGACAATGCAGTGATAACCAACAAGTAATCTAACTAACATTTCCAAAACTACTGTCTTATACACAGTGTAAGGGGATAAGGAATATGTACATAAGGATATATGAATGAGTGATGGTACAGAGCAGCATACAGTACATGGTATCGAGTACAGTATATAGATATGAGATGAGTATGTAGACAAAGTAAACAAAGTGGCATAGTTAAAGTGGCTAGTGACATAAGGATGCAGTCGATGATCTAGAGTACAGTATATACGTATGCATATGAGATGAATAATGTAGGGTAAGTAACATTATATAAGGTAGCATTGTTTAAAGTGGCTAGTGATATATTTACATCATTTCCCATCAATTCCCATTATTAAAGTGGCTGGAGTTGGGTCAGTGTCAATGACAGTGTGTTGGCAGCAGCCACTCAATGTTAGTGGTGGCTGTTTAACAGTCTGATGGCCTTGAGATAGAAGCTGTTTTTCAGTCTCTCGGTCCCAGCTTTGATGCACCTGTACTGACCTCGCCTTCTGGATGATAGCGGGGTGAACAGGCAGTGGTTCGGGTGGTTGATGTCCTTGATGATCTTTATGGCCTTCCTGTAACATCGGGTGGTGTAGGTGTCCTGGAGGGCAGGTAGTTTGCCCCCGGTGATGCGTTGTGCAGACCTCACTACCCTCTGGAGAGCCTTACGGTTGAGGGCGGAGCAGTTGCCGTACCAGGCGGTGATACAGCCCGCCAGGATGCTCTCGATTGTGCATCTGTAGAAGTTTGTGAGTGCTTTTGGTGACAAGCCGAATTTCTTCAGCCTCCTGAGGTTGAAGAGGCGCTGCTGCGCCTTCTTCACGACGCTGTCAGTGTGAGTGCCGGTACAGCCTCCAGATCACCAGTACTACGCAGTAGCACGATGCAGCCTCCAGATCACAGGTACTACGCAGTAGCACGATGCAGCCTCCAGATCACCAGTACTACGCAGTAGCAAGATACAGCCTCCAGATCACCAGTACTACGCAGTAGCACCATGCAGCCTCCAGATCACCAGTACTACGCAGTAGCACCATGCAGCCTCCAGATCACCAGTACTACGCAGTAGCACGATGCAGCCTCCAGATCACCAGTACTACGCAGTAGCACCATGCAGCCTCCAGATCACCAGTACTACGCAGTAGCACCATGCAGCATCCAACCTGACTGACCCTGGTTTAAACTGCCTCCATCACATCTTACCCCAAAATACTATTCATCCCAATGTATCAGTCAGTATTCAATGGTTAAGCACATATTACTATGTTTTATTAGTTGTTATTGTTGTTGCATTGGCGAGAAGGAACCTGCAAGTGAGCATTTCATTGGACGATGTATATACAACTAATACAACTTGAAACTTGTTAAAGCACATTTTGGGTAATTACCTTCTTAATGTTTTAATAAAGCTTTTATCTTATCTACTTTTTCTCTTGAATGTTTTAGATGTAATATTTGTAATAGGCCTATATTCTACTTGTTATCTTGAATGTTTTAGATGTAATATTTGTAATAGGCCTATATTCTACTTGTTATCTTGAATGTTTTAGATGTAATATTTGTAATAGGCCTATATTCTACTTTTTCTCTTGAATGTTTTAGATGTAATATTTGTAATAGGCCTATATTCTAGCCTACTATTATATCTTGTTATATGACATATTTGGGCTCCCGAGTAACGCAGCGTTCTAACGCACTGCATCTCATCTACAGACACCCTGGATTGAATCCAGACTGTATCACAACCGGCTGTGATTGGGAGTCCCACAGGGCGGTGCACAATTGCCCTGTGTTTGGCTGGGGTAGGCCGTCATTGAAAATAAGAATTTGTTTTTCATAAGGATCCGCCCCTTTTAATTTGATTTTTTTTTGCCTAAAATGACAAAGGGTGCAAGCTGGACCTCCCGGTTACGGCTGGCTGCGACAGAGCCTGGTCTCGAACCCAGAGTCTCTGGTGGCACAGCTAGCACTGTGATGCAGTGCGTTAGACCACTGCGCCACCTGGGAGTCCTAAAAACCTATTTTTGCTTTGTAATTATGGGGTATTGTGATGTCATTATGGGGTATTGTGATGTCATTATGGGGTATTGTGTGTAGATTGATGAGAAGGGAAAAAACTATTTAATCAATTTCAGGGAAACGCCTCCCCCGCTTTCATTGGGTCTAGCTTTGAATCATTTTGAGAAAACGCACAGAATAATTGGTGTTTTGAATTTTAAAAAAAGTTATTGTCAATTATTCTTAACGCTAGCAGTCCCCAGAGGAAGAAGGCCATGTCCTGGCACAAACAAAGTTTGAGAAACAATGTTAAAGAAGACACACAGTACCATGATTGCAAGTGAAATATAGACAACCACTATTTTAAAGTTTTGTCATTTTGTCCCACAAAAAATGGAATGCATTTTAAGTTCCATTGACACAAAGGCTGCGATAATTTAATGGCTGTGGAGCCTGACTTGTCTTTGAAAACATTTCAAAGTTTTGGTTTCACAATGAAGTCCCTAATGAGCAGGCACATCTAAAAGACAGAAGAAAGAAAGACAACACAGAGACAAACGCATCAAAAGTGTGTTTTTAATTCAAAACAATCCAACCCAAGCAGTGTCTGGTCTTCAGATACCAATGCAACATATTACAATTCTTCTTTGTAATTGGCTTTCCTCTTCTACATATTTATATCACACTACTACGTACATTCAAACCCAGCTAACCATCTCTAACCTGTCCTCAATAACAGTACAGGACATCCTACATTTTTATTTAACTAAGCAAGTCAGTTAAGAACAAATTATTTGTTTTCAATGACAGCCAAGGAACAGTGGGTTAACTGCCTGTTCAGGGGCAGAATGACAGATTTGTACCTTGTCAGCTCGGGTCAGCTTGCAACCTTCCGGTTACTAGTCCAACTGTTATGCAGGTGAGTGAGGACCCAAAAGCGCTTTAACAGAAACAGAGTCTTTTAATGTCAAAACACAGGGAAGACATAGATCCTCTTCAGATGTATCGATTGACAACCCGCAGAGAGGGCGACAAATAAATCATAAAGTCCTCTGATCTTAACAGGAGAGTCCCCTTCTAGCAGCAGAGGAGAATAGCAGGGTTAGCGGCGACAGACTGCTGGTCTCTCCGTGTAGGCGCGGGTTGTAGAGGACAGAGGTACCTGATCACACGTAGCATCTGATGAAGAGGCAGATTACGACAGGACAGGACAAGGGTGAAGCAAACGAGAATCTGACAAAGACAGAAGCAGAAACAGAGAGAGAAATAGAGACCTAATCAGAGGGAAAAAAGGGAACAGGTGGGAGAGGGTAAACGAGGTAGTTAGAGGAGATGAGGAACAGCTGGGGGAAGGAAAGGAAGAGAAGGTAACCTAATACGACCAGCAGGGGGAAACGAAGTGAAGAGAAGGAACAGGAACAAGACATAACATGACAATACATGACACCAACGCTCTAACCACTAGGCTACCCTGCCGCCTCTACACTCTAACCACTAGGCTACCCTGCAGCCCCTGTCAGTTGAGGATACTCACCCAATTTATAAAGAAAGAAAGAAAGAAAGAAAGACAAATCCTACAGTGCTGAGTGGTGGTCGAGCATTTCCCTCATGTGACTGTGGACTGAAGTGAGTTCACCTGTTAACCATTACATGTCCATGTACTGTGTCAATTTACAACGTCGACCGGTGGGCCATTCCACGAAAAGAGTGTCTTTTGCCTCCCTTTGATATTTGAACTAGAAACGGTGCACCAATATTGGATTTTAAAAGCCTGTTATATTATTATTTTTGTTAATATCGACCACATGGAGAATTCAATAAATCTGATTTATTGCTTCCAACACCTGCATTGCTTGCTGTTTGGGGTTTTAGGCTGGGTTTCTGTACAGCACTTTGAGATATCAGCTGATGTACGAAGGGCTATATAAATACATTTGATTTGATTTGATTTAAAAAATATATACTTTATGAATAAAGAGTTATTACAGTATGTTCCTCTGATCTTCTAGGAAGATTTTAAATCACTTTACCCCCAACATTTCTCCAAGTTGTATCCATCAATGTAAAGCCCTAGTCATTTTGTTACTTTGACAAAATAATTTCTGAAGATCATTTATTTATTAAATGCGATTAATGATTCATTTATGTCCCTCCCTCATTTTAAGGTCAACCCCGTTACGTGAACTTAACTGTCATTTTAAGGTCAACCCCGTTACGTGAACTTAACTGTCATTTTAAGGTCAACCCCGTTACGTGAACTTAACTGTCATTTTAAGGTCAACCCCGTTAGTGAACTTAACTGTAAATTTAAGGTCAACCCCGTTACGTGAACTTAACTGTAATTTTAAGGTCAACCCCGTTACGTGAACTTAACTGTCATTTTAAGGTCAACCCCGTTACGTGAACTTAACTGTAAATTTAAGGTCAACCCCGTTACGTGAACTTAACTGTAATTTTAAGGTCAACCCCGTTACGTGAACTTAACTGTCATTTTAAGGTCAACTTAACTGTAATTTTAAGGTCAACCCCGTTAACGTTACGTGAACTTAACTCTCATTTTAACTTAACTGTCTTAACTCTCATTTTAAGGTCAACCCGTTCCGTGAACTTAACTCTCATTTTAAGGTCAACCCCGAAACTTAACTGTCATTTTAAGGTCAACCCCGTTACGTGAACTTAACTGTCATTTTAAGGTCAACCCCGTTACGTGAACTTAACTGTCATTTTAAGGTCAACCCCGTTACGTGAACTTAACTGTCATTTTAAGGTCAACCCCGTTACGTGAACTAAGGTCAACCCCGTTACGTGAACTTAACCATCATTTTAAGGTCAACCCCGTTACGTGAACTTAACCCTCATTTTAAGGTCAACCCCGTTACGTGAACTTAACCCTCATTTTAAGGTCAACCCCGTTACGTGAACTTAACCCTCATTTTAAGGTCAACCCCGTTACGTGAACATAACTCTCATTTTAAGGTCAACCGCGTTACGTGAACTTAACTCTCATTTTAAGGTCAACCCCGTTACGTGAACTTAACTGTCATTTTAAGGTCAACCCCGTTACGTGAACTTAACTCTCATTTTAAGGTCAACCCCGTTACGTGAACTTAACTGTCATTTTAAGGTCAACCCCGTTACGTGAACTAAGGTCAACCCCGTTACGTGAACTTAACTGTCATTTTAAGGACAACCCCGTTACGTGAACTTAACTCTCATTTTAACATGGTGAACGTATTTATTTTCCTATATTTCTTCCTAAAGAAACATTGAACATCTAATAGGTAAAAATATAATGTAAAAGCAGGTGAGTTGGTTCTACTGTTTTTGACCATTTTCTGGTGTTTTGTGGTGGAAAACTGAGTGGGTCGAGCAGAACCAGTCAACTTGTTTTTTTTTTGTGAAGCTTGCATTCAAATGCCCCTCCCTGTTGCACACAACGAGCTTCCATCCCCTCTGTCACAAGAGGATTTACAGCTGATTTAAGATCAGAATAGAAGTGTCAACCCTGTTATGGTCAACCATGTTACTTTATTTGGCACTTTAACAGGCACTTACGATAGTATTTTTTTTCATTTAACCTCTTTATACAGTTGAACATGTGCTCTTTATGACATCATTTTAAAATGAGTTTAAATCTCCCCCCAATTTTTTTTTTACCAAGTTACACTCTGAATATACTGAAATCCAATACCTAGATTACAACTTCTCACATACTGTTGTCGAGTGAATATGAAACTAGGAGTTATGACAACATGAGAGTGTTTCCAGGGTAACGCTCTAAGTGAGAGCTCTACTGTAATACAGACAGACTACACTGGGGCCACAACAGGGTTCCTCCATGTTCCAAAAAAGGAGGACGCTGCGGAGAAATGTTATAGGTCTCTCTCTTAGGTCTCTCTCTCTCTCGCTCTCCAAATGAGAGGCTCCAAAGAAATGTTCTGTCCTGTTCATGGCTGTATTTTTAGTTCTGCTCTAGATTGTTCAGAGACAAACAGGGATTCGGGGAACTAGGCAAGGTGACCTGCTTTCACCATGATCGATCGATTGTCTAAAACCAAGATGGCTTTTGTTAAAAAAAAGAAAAAGAAATCTCCACAGAACAGTGGCGAATTTGGAACACTTGATTCTGCTTTAGTGCAGCGACTGCTACAGCATCTTCAAGTAAAACAGACAAAAGGACAACAGGGGGACAGAGAGAGGACAACAGGGGGATAGAGAGAGGACAACAGGGGGATAGAGAGAGGACAACAGGGGGACAGAGAGAGGACAACAGGACAACAGGGGGATATAGAGAGGACAACAGGGGGACAGAGAGAGGACAACAGGACAACAGGGGGATATAGAGAGGACAACAGGGGAATAGAGAGAGGACAACAGGGGGATAGAGAGAGGACAACAGGGGGACAGAGAGAGGACAACAGGGGGATAGAGAGAGGACAACAGGGGATAGAGAGAGGACAACAGGGGGACAGAGAGAGGACAACAGGGGGATAGAGAGAGGACAACAGGGGGATAGAGAGAGGGACAACAGGGGGACAGAGAGAGGACAACAGGGGGACAGAGAGAGGACAACAGGGGGATAGAGAGAGGACAACAGGGGGACAGAGAGAGGACAACAGGGGGATAGAGAGAGGACAACAGGGGGATAGAGAGAGGACAACAGGGGGATAGAGAGAGGACAACAGGGGGACAGAGAGAGGACAACAGGGGGATAGAGAGAGGACAACAGGGGGATAGAGAGAGGACAACAGGGGGACAGAGAGAGGACAACAGGGGGACAGAGAGAGGACAACAGGACAACAGGGGGATATAGAGAGGACAACAGGGGACAGAGAGGACAACAGGACAACAGGGGGATATAGAGAGGACAACAGGGGGACAGAGAGAGGACAACAGGACAACAGGGGAATAGAGAGAGGACAACAGGGGGACAGATAGAGGACAACAGGGGGACAGAGAGAGGACAACAGGACAACAGGGGGATATAGAGAGGACAACAGGGGGACAGAGAGAGGACAACAGGGGGATATAGAGAGGACAACAGGGGGACAGAGAGAGGACAACAGGACAACAGGGGGATATAGAGAGGACAACAGGGGGACAGAGAGAGGACAACAGGACAACAGGGGAATAGAGAGAGGACAACAGGGGGACAGATAGAGGACAACAGGGGAATGGAGAGAGGACAACATGACAACAGGGGAATAGAGAGAGGACAACAGGGGGATAGACAGAGGACAACAGGGGAATAGAGAGAGGACAACAGGGGGACAGATAGAGGACAACAGGACAACAGGGGATATAGAGAGGACAACAGGGGGATAGAGAGATGACAACAGGGGGATAGAGAGAGGACAACAGGGGGATAGAGAGAGGACAACAGGGGGATAGAGAGAGGACAACAGGAGGATAGAGAGGACAACAGGGGGATAGACAGAGGACAACAGGGGACAGAGAGAGGACAACAGGGGGATAGAGAGAGGACAACAGGGGAATAGAGAGAGGACAACAGGGGGATAGAGAGAGGACAACAGGGGGACAGAGAGAGGACAACAGGACAACAGGGGGATATAGAGAGGACAACAGGGGGACAGAGAGAGGACAACAGGACAACAGGGGGATATAGAGAGGACAACAGGGGAATAGAGAGAGGACAACAGGGGGATAGAGAGAGGACAACAGGGGGACAGAGAGAGGACAACAGGGGGATAGAGAGAGGACAACAGGGGATAGAGAGAGGACAACAGGGGACAGAGAGAGGACAACAGGGGGACAGAGAGAGGACAACAGGGGGATAGAGAGAGGACAACAGGGGGACAGAGAGAGGACAACAGGGGGACAGAGAGAGGACAACAGGGGGATAGAGAGAGGACAACAGGGGGATAGAGAGAGGACAACAGGGGGACAGAGAGAGGACAACAGGGGGACAGAGAGAGGACAACAGGGGGACAGAGAGAGGACAACAGGGGGATAGAGAGAGGACAACAGGGGGATAGAGAGAGGACAACAGGGGGATAGAGAGAGGACAACAGGGGGACAGAGAGAGGACAACAGGGGGATAGAGAGAGGACAACAGGGGGATAGAGAGAGGACAACAGGGGGACAGAGAGAGGACAACAGGGGACAGAGAGAGAGGACAACAGGACAACAGGGGGATATAGAGAGGACAACAGGGGGACAGAGAGAGGACAACAGGACAACAGGGGGATATAGAGAGGACAACAGGGGGACAGAGAGAGGACAACAGGACAACAGGGGAATAGAGAGAGGACAACAGGGGGACAGATAGAGGACAACAGGGGAATGGAGAGAGGACAACATGACAACAGGGGAATAGAGAGAGGACAACAGGGGGATAGACAGAGGACAACAGGGGGATAGAGAGAGGACAACAGGGGAATAGAGAGAGGACAACAGGGGGACAGATAGAGGACAACAGGACAACAGGGGGATATAGAGAGGACAACAGGGGGATAGAGAGAGGACAACAGGGGGATAGAGAGAGGACAACAGGGGGATAGAGAGAGGACAACAGGGGGATAGACAGAGGACAACAGGGGGACAGAGAGAGGACAACAGGGGGATAGAGAGAGGACAACAGGGGGACAGAGAGAGGACAACAGGACAACAGGGGGATATAGAGAGGACAACAGGGGACAGAGAGAGGACAACAGGACAACAGGGGGATATAGAGAGGACAACAGGGGAATAGAGAGAGGACAACAGGGGGACAGAGAGAGGACAACAGGGGGATAGAGAGAGGACAACAGGGGGATAGAGAGAGGACAACAGGGGAACAGAGAGAGGACAACAGGGGGATAGAGAGAGGACAACAGGGGGATAGAGAGAGGACAACAGGGGGACAGAGAGAGGACAACAGGGGGACAGAGAGAGGACAACAAGGGGATAGAGAGAGGACAACAGGGGGATAGAGAGAGGACAACAGGGGGACAGAGAGAGGACAACAGGGGGATAGAGAGAGGACAACAGGGGGATAGAGAGAGGACAACAGGGGGATAGAGAGAGGACAACAGGGGGACAGAGAGAGGACAACAGGGGGATAGAGAGAGGACAACAGGACAACAGGGGGATATAGAGAGGACAACAGGGGGACAGAGAGAGGACAACAGGACAACAGGGGGATATAGAGAGGACAACAGGGGGACAGAGAGAGGACAACAGGACAACAGGGGAATAGAGAGAGGACAACAGGGGGACAGATAGAGGACAACATGGGAATGGAGAGAGGACAACATGACAACAGGGGAATAGAGAGAGGACAACAGGGGGATAGACAGAGGACAACAGGGGGATAGAGAGAGGACAACAGGGAATAGAGAGAGGACAACAGGGGGACAGATAGAGGACAACAGGACAACAGGGGGATATAGAGAGGACAACAGGGGATAGAGAGAGGACAACAGGGGGATAGAGAGAGGACAACAGGGGGATAGAGAGAGGACAACAGGGGGATAGAGAGAGGACAACAGGAGGATAGAGAGAGGACAACAGGGGATAGACAGAGGACAACAGGGGGACAGAGAGAGGACAACAGGGGAATAGAGAGAGGACAACAGGGGAATAGAGAGAGGACAACAGGGGGACAGATAGAGGACAACAGGACAACAGGGGGATATAGAGAGGACAACAGGGGGGATAGAGAGAGGACAACAGGGGGATAGAGAGAGGACAACAGGGAATAGACAGAGGACAACAGGGGAATAGACAGAGGACAACAGGGGAATAGAGAGAGGACAACAGGGGAATAGACAGAGGACAACAGGGGAATAGACAGAGGACAACAGGGGGATAGAGAGAGGACAACAGGGGAATAGACAGAGGACAACAGGGGAATAGACAGAGGACAACAGGGGAATAGACAGAGGACAACAGGGGGATAGAGAGAGGACAACAGGGGGATATAGAGAGGACAACAGGGGGATAGAGAGAGGACAACAGGGGAATAGACAGAGGACAACAGGGGAATAGAGAGAGGACAACAGGGGAATAGACAGAGGACAACAGGGGAATAGAGAGAGGACAACAGGGGAATAGAGAGAGGACAACAGGGGGACAGATAGAGGACAACAGGACAACAGGGGGATATAGAGAGGACAACAGGGGGATAGACAGAGGACAACAGGGGGGATAGAGAGAGGACAACAGGGGATAGAGAGAGGACAACAGGGGGACAGAGAGAGGACAACAGGGGGATAGAGAGAGGACAACAGGGGGATAGAGAGAGGACAACAGGGGGATAGACAGAGGACAACAGGGGGACAGAGAGAGGGACAACAGGGGGATAGAGAGAGGACAACAGGGAATAGAGAGAGGACAACAGGGGGGATAGAGAGAGGACAACAGGGGGACAGAGAGAGGACAACAGGACAACAGGGGGATATAGAGAGGACAACAGGGGGACAGAGAGAGGACAACAGGACAACAGGGGGATATAGAGAGGACAACAGGGAATAGACAGAGGACAACAGGGGATAGAGAGAGGACAACAGGGGGATAGAGAGAGGACAACAGGGGGACAGATAGAGGACAACAGGACAACAGGGGGATATAGAGAGGACAACAGGGGATAGAGAGAGGACAACAGGGGGGATAGAGAGAGGACAACAGGGGGATAGAGAGAGGACAACAGGAGGATAGAGAGAGGACAACAGGGGGATAGACAGAGGACAACAGGGGGACAGAGAGAGGACAACAGGGGGATAGAGAGAGGACAACAGGTGAATAGAGAGAGGACAACAGGGGAATAGAGAGAGGACAACAGGGGAATAGAGAGAGGACAACAGGGGGACAGATAGAGGACAACAGGACAACAGGGGGATATAGAGAGGACAACAGGGGGATAGAGAGAGGACAACAGGGGGATAGAGAGAGGACAACAGGGGAATAGACAGAGGACAACAGGGGAATAGACAGAGGACAACAGGGGAATAGAGAGAGGACAACAGGGGAATAGACAGAGGACAACAGGGGAATAGACAGAGGACAACAGGGGGATAGAGAGAGGACAACAGGGGAATAGACAGAGGACAACAGGGAATAGACAGAGGACAACAGGGGGATAGAGAGAGGACAACAGGGGGATATAGAGAGGACAACAGGGGGATAGAGAGAGGACAACAGGGGAATAGACAGAGGACAACAGGGGAATAGAGAGAGGACAACAGGGGAATAGACAGAGGACAACAGGGGAATAGAGAGAGGACAACAGGGGAATAGAGAGAGGACAACAGGGGGACAGATAGAGGACAACAGGACAACAGGGGGATATAGAGAGGACAACAGGGGGATAGACAGAGGACAACAGGGGGATAGAGAGAGGACAACAGGGGGATAGAGAGAGGACAACAGGGGGACAGAGAGAGGACAACAGGGGGATAGAGAGAGGACAACAGGGGGATAGACAGAAGACAACAGAGGAATAGACAGAGGACAACAGGGCGATAGAGAGAGGACAACAGGGGAATAGACAGAGGACAACAGGACAACAGGGGGATAGACAGAAGACAATTTATTTATTTATTTATTGATTTATTTTTTATTTTCTTTATTTCACCTTTATTTAACCAGGTAGGCTAGTTGAGAACAAGTTCTCATTTGCAATTGCAACCTGGCCAAGATAAAGCAAAGCAGTTCGACACATACAACAACACAGAGTTACACATGGAGTTAAACAAACACACAGTCAATAATACAGTAGAAAAACAAGTATACATGCGATGTGAGCAAATGAGGGGAGATAAGGGAAGTAAAGGCAAAAAAGGCCATGGTGGCGAAGTAAATATAATATAGCAAGTAACACACTGGAATGGTTGATTTGCAGTGGAAGAATGTGCAAAGTAGAAATAAAAATAATTGGGTGCAAATGAGCAAAATAAATAAACACAGTAGGGGGAGAGGTTGCTGCAGGGGGTGCTGAGCTGTCGGCCGGGGTAGGGGTAACCAGGTGGAAAGCATGGCCAGCCGTAGAAAATTGCTTCTTGAAATGATCGATTATCATAGATTTATCGGTGGTGACAGTGTTTCCTAGCCTCAGTGCAGTGGGCAGCTGGGAGGAGGTGCTCTTATTCTCCATGGACTTCACAGTGTCCCAAAACTTTTTGGAATTAGTGCAACAGGATGCAAATGTATGTTTGAAAAAGCTAGCCTTAGCTTTCCTAACTGCCTGAGTATATAGGTTCCTGACTTCCCTGAAAAGTTGCACATCGCGGCGGCTATTCGATGCTAATGCAGAACGCCAAAGGATGTTTTTGTGTTGGTCAAGGGCAGTCAAGTCTGGGGTGAACCAAGGACTATATATTTTCTTAGTTCTACATTTTTTTGAATGGGGCATGCTTATTTATGATGGCAAGGAAAACACTTTCAAAGAGCAACCAGGCATCCTCTACTGACAGGATGAGGTCAATATCCTTCCAGTATACCAGGGCCAGGTCGATTAGAAAGGCCAGCTTGCTGAAATGTTTTAGGGAGTGTTTGACAGTGATGAGGGGTGGTCGTTTGACCAAACTTATCCAAACAAGTCAAACATAATTTATAATCAAACCTCAGGTACCCTTTTACGTAAATAAAAGATCACATTTAAGACAGAGAGTAGTATGTTCATTACCGGAGATAAATAACAAAGAACACGCTTTCACCCACTCGCATGGAAACAGTACAGACAAAATGGGAGCCTCTTAGAAAAACTACAACATACCTAAAACTCTTTCTAAAGACTCTTTCTAAAGACATCTAGTGGAAGCCTTAGGAACTGCAATCTGGGAGGACTTCGCCTCATAATAAACATGAAAGCCATTGAAAACAGTGGAAGGCTGAAATGATTATTTTTTGGATAGTTTGTCCTCTGGGTTTCGCCTGCCATATCAGTTCTGTTATACTCACAGACCTCATTTGAACCGTTTTAGAAACTTTAGAGTGTTTTCCAATTCCACCAATATGCATATCCTAGCTACTGGGCCTGAGTAACAGGCAGTTTACTTTGGGCACGCTTTTCCTCCGGACGTGAAAATACTGCCCCCTACCCAAGAGAGGATAACCTCTACATCACCAGAGGAACAGAGGAAGAGTAGGATAAAGGTACGGCTAAAGGCTATAAGAACTGGTTGTCTAGTGCGTTGGGGACAGAGAATAAAAGTAGCAGATTTTTGGGCGCAGAAGAATAGATTCAAGGCATAATGTACAGACAAGGGTATGCTAGGGTGTGAGTACAGTGGAGGTAAACCTAGGCATTGAGTGACGATGAGAGAGGTTTTGTCTCTAGAGGCACCAGTTAAGCCAGGTGAGGTTACCACATGTGTGGGAGGTGGAACAAAAGGGCTATCTAAGGTATATTGGGCAGGGCTAAGGGCTCTACCGTGAAATAAGCCAATAATCACTAACCAAAACAGCAATAGACAAGGCGTATTGACATTAGGGAGAGGCATGTGTAGCCGAGTGATCATAGGATCCAACAAGTAGCACTAGATGAGTCAGGGATCCAATTCCGTAGTCGCTCGCTGCTACGCTAGGCGAGCTGGAGACATGGCTATTCAGACAGCTAGCGGGCCGGAGCTAGCAGATGGGCATCCGGCGACGTCGCAACGGAAAAGCCTGTTGATACCACCTCGGACGGTTACCTCGGCAGACCAGTCGTGATGGATCGGCGGGGCTCCGTGTCGGCAGTAAAGGGTTCAGGCCAATTGGCAAAAGAGGTATTGTAGCCCAAGAATTGGCTGGTGGACCTCTTTGGCTAGCCAGGAGATGGGCCTAGCTCAAGCCTAGCTCCAGGCTAACTGGTGCTTGCTTTGGGACAGAGACGTTAGCCAGGAGTAGCCACTCAGATAGCAGCTGGCTAGCTGCGATGATCCGGTGTAAAGGTTCAGAGCTTGCGGTAGGAATCAGGAGACGTGGTAGAGAAAAAGCAGTCCGATATGCTCTGGGTTGATATCGTGCTGTGCAGACTGGCAGGTATTAACCAAGCTGAGGCTGGCTGATGTCCGAGTTAACGGTGAGGACCGCTAGCAGTGGCTAACTGAGTATTAGCTAATAGCTAGTTAGCTGGCTAGCTTCTGATGGGGGTTCCGGTTCTAAAGTATAAAAATAGCAGATCCGTACCACATTGGGTGAGGCGGGTTGCAGGAGAGTTTAGTCTGGCGATGTTCTGTTTTGTTTCTTGTTTCATCTCAATGGGTTGTGTAAAAGTGCTCTATAAGTCCCATGTATTATTATTTAAACAGTCACTTAGACCCATACTCTTGACCCTGCCGTTTCCTGTGTGAATATGCCATGGCTTTCAAATCGTCAAGTTCTGCCGAAAGTTCCCATACTACCATCAAGTGCTACAGTACACATTCACTAGAGTTTCTGAAACTTTCCAGAGACACATTCTCCAAGTGAGATTTCCTGACCCGCACCACTTACCTCAAGAGTACTGACAACAGCTTTCTGTGGTATGTAGAACTTAGCGGAGTAAAATCCTTTAAAATTACAAACAAATCAAATGGAGCTTCCAGCAACACAATCCCGTTCAGAGAAAAAAAAAACTCTGTTCTGCAGACCTGGTTTCAAATAGTACTTGTTTTATGACAGATTCTTCAGCAGCGCTTGATTGAGCTTGCCTGGCGCAATGGAACCAATGAAATAGTCCCCAGAAGTGCAACTCCAAATCTGGCCCCTCTGGCACTCCAGACAGACTTACGAACAATAGGCTGTGTTCGTATATTGCCTCCAGTTTGTCAGAGTGCCCTTGGGTCGTTGGTAAATTCAGAGCGTTGTCAGATTGTCCGATGGTAAATTCAGAGCGTTGTCAGATTGTCCGTTGGTAAATTCAGAGCGTTGTCCGATTGTCCGATGGTAAATTCAGAGCGTATCACTCTCGGGACGTTCAGAACGTTGTCAGATTGTCCGTTGGTAAATTCAGAGCGTTGTCAGATTGTCCGTTGGTAAATTCAGAACGTTGTCCGATTGTCCGTTGGTAAATTCAGAGCGTATCACTCTCGGGACGTTCAGAACGTTGTCAGATTGTCCGTTGGTAAATTCAGAGCGTTGTCAGATTGTCCGTTGGTAAATTCAGAGCGTATCACTCTCAGGGACGTTCAGAACGTTGTCAGATTGTCCGTTGGTAAATTCAGAGCGTATCACTCTCGGGGCGTTCAGAACGTTGTCAGATTGTCCGTTGGTAAATTCAGAGCGTATCACTCTCGGGACGTTCAGAACGTTGTCAGATTGTCTGTTGGTAAATTCAGAGCGTATCACTCTCGGGGCGTTCAGAACGTTGTCAGATTGTCCGTTGGTAAATTCAGAGCGTATCACTCTCGGGACGTTCAGAACGTTGTCAGATTGTCCGTTGGTAAATTCAGAGCGTATCACTCTCGGGACGTTCAGAACGTTGTCAGATTGTCCGATGGTAAATTCAGAGCGTATCACTCTCGGGACGTTCAGAACGTTGTCAGATTGTCCGTTGGTAAATTCAGAGCGTATCACTCTCGGGACGTTCAGAACGTTGTCAGATTGTCCGTTGGTAAATTCAGAGCGTATCACTCTCGGGACGTTCAGAACGTTGTCAGATTGTCCGTTGGTAAATTCAGAGCGTTGTCAGATTGTCCGTTGGTAAATTCAGAGCGTTGTCAGATTGTCCGTTGGTAAATTCAGAGCGTTGTCCGATTGTCCGTTGGTAAATTCAGAGCGTTGTCCGATTGTCTGTTGGTAAATTCAGAGCGTATCACTCTCGGGACGTTCAGAACGTTGTCAGATTGTCCATTGGTAAATTCAGAGCGTATCACTCTCGGGACGTTCAGAACGTTGTCAGATTGTCCGTTGGTAAATTCAGAGCGTTGTCAGATTGTCCGTTGGTAAATTCAGAACGTTGTCCGATTGTCCGTTGGTAAATTCAGAGAGTATCACTCTCGGGACGTTCAGAACGTTGTCAGATTGTCCGTTGGTAAATTCAGAGCGTATCACTCTCAGGGACGTTCAGAACGTTGTCAGATTGTCCGTTGGTAAATTCAGAGCGTATCACTCTCGGGACGTTCAGAACGTTGTCAGATTGTCCGTTGGTAAATTCAGAGCGTATCACTCTCGGGACGTTCAGAACGTTGTCAGATTGTCCGTTGGTAAATTCAGAGCGTATCACTCTCAGGGGCGTTCAGAACGTTGTCAGATTGTCCGTTGGTAAATTCAGAGCGTATCACTCTCGGGACGTTCAGAACGTTGTCAGATTGTCCGTTGGTAAATTCAGAGCGTTGTCAGATTGTCCGTTGGTAAATTCAGAGCGTATCACTCTCGGGGCGTTCAGAACGTGGTCAGATTGTCCGTTGGTAAATTCAGAGCGTATCACTCTCGGGACGTTCAGAACGTTGTCAGATTGTCCGTTGGTAAATTCAGAGCGTATCACTCTCGGGACGTTCAGAACTTTGTCAGATTGTCCGTTGGTAAATTCAGAGCGTATCACTCTCAGGGACATTCAGAACGTTGTCAGATTGTCCGTTGGTAAATTCAGAGCGTATCACTCTCGGGGCGTTCAGAACGTTGTCAGATTGTCCGTTGGTAAATTCAGAGCGTATCACTCTCGGGACGTTCAGAACGTTGTCAGATTGTCCGTTGGTAAATTCAGAGCGTATCACTCTCTGGACTTTCAGAACGTTGTCAGATTGTCCGATGGTAAATTCAGAGCGTATCACTCTCGGGACGTTCAGAACGTTGTCAGATTGTCCGTTGGTAAATTCAGAGCGTATCACTCTCGGGCTGTTCAGAACGTTGTCAGATTGTCCGTTGGTAAATTCAGAGCGTTGTCAGATTGTCCGTTGGTAAATTCAGAGCGTTGTCAGATTGTCCGTTGGTAAATTCAGAGCGTTGTCCGATTGTCCGTTGGTAAATTCAGAGCGTTGTCAGATTGTCCGTTGGTAAATTCAGAGCGTATCACTCTCGGGACGTTCAGAGCGTTGTCAGATTGTCCGTTGGTAAATTCAGAGCGTTGTCAGATTGTCCGTTGGTAAATTCAGAACGTTGTCCGATTGTCCGTTGGTAAATTCAGAGCGTATCACTCTCAGGGACGTTCAGAACGTTGTCAGATTGTCCGTTGGTAAATTCAGAGCGTATCACTCTCGGGACGTTCAGAACGTTGTCAGATTGTCCGTTGGTAAATTCAGAGCGTATCACTCTCGGGACGTTCAGAACGTTGTCAGATTGTCCGTTGGTAAATTCAGAGCGTATCACTCTCGGGACGTTCAGAGCGTTGTCAGATTGTCCGTTGGTAAATTCAGAGCGTTGTCCGATTGTCCGTTGGTAAATTCAGAGCGTTGTCCGATTGTCCGTTGGTAAATTCAGAGCGTATCACTCTCGGGACGTTCAGAACGTTGTTAGATTGTCCGTTTTTAAATTCAGAGCGTTGTCCGATTGTCCGTTGGTAAATTCAGAGCGTATCACTCTCGGGACGTTCAGAACGTTGTCAGATTGTCCGTTGGTAAATTCAGAGCGTATCACTCTCGGGACGTTCAGAACGTTGTCAGATTGTCCGTTGGTAAATTCAGAGCGTATCACTCTCGGTACGTTCAGAACGTTGTCAGATTGTCCGTTGGTAAATTCAGAGCGTATCACTCTCGGGACGTTCAGAACGTTGTCAGATTGTCCGTTGGTAAATTCAGAGCGTATCACTCTCGGGACGTTCAGAACGTTGTCAGATTGTCCGTTGGTAAATTCAGAGCGTATCACTCTCGGGACGTTCAGAACGTTGTCAGATTGTCCGTTGGTAAATTCAGAGCGTTGTCAGATTGTCCGTTGGTAAATTCAGAGCGTATCACTCTCGGGGCGTTCAGAACGTTTTCAGATTGTCCGTTGGTAAATTCAGAGCGTATCACTCTCGGGACGTTCAGAACTTTGTCAGATTGTCCGTTGGTAAATTCAGAGCGTATCACTCTCAGGGACATTCAGAACGTTGTCAGATTGTCCGTTGGTAAATTCAGAGCGTATCACTCTCGGGGCGTTCAGAACGTTGTCAGATTGTCCGTTGGTAAATTCAGAGCGTATCACTCTCGGGACGTTCAGAACGTTGTCAGATTGTCCGTTGGTAAATTCAGAGCGTATCACTCTCGGGACTTTCAGAACGTTGTCAGATTGTCCGATGGTAAATTCAGAGCGTATCACTCTCGGGACGTTCAGAACGTTGTCAGATTGTCCGTTGGTAAATTCAGAGCGTATCACTCTCGGGCTGTTCAGAACGTTGTCAGATTGTCCGTTGGTAAATTCAGAGCGTATCACTCTCCGGACGTTCAGAACGTTGTCAGATTGTCCGTTGGTAAATTCAGAGCGTTGTCAGATTGTCCGTTGGTAAATTCAGAGCGTTGTCAGATTGTCCGTTGGTAAATTCAGAGCGTTGTCCGATTGTCCGTTGGTAAATTCAGAGCGTTGTCCGATTGTCTGTTGGTAAATTCAGAGCGTATCACTCTCGGGACGTTCAGAACGTTGTCAGATTGTCCATTGGTAAATTCAGAGCGTATCACTCTCGGGACGTTCAGAACGTTGTCAGATTGTCCGTTGGTAAATTCAGAGCGTTGTCAGATTGTCCGTTGGTAAATTCAGAACGTTGTCCGATTGTCCGTTGGTAAATTCAGAGAGTATCACTCTCGGGACGTTCAGAACGTTGTCAGATTGTCCGTTGGTAAATTCAGAGCGTATCACTCTCAGGGACGTTCAGAACGTTGTCAGATTGTCCGTTGGTAAATTCAGAACGTTGTCCGATTGTCCGTTGGTAAATTCAGAGCGTATCACTCTCGGGACGTTCAGAACGTTGTCAGATTGTCCGTTGGTAAATTCAGAGCGTATCACTCTCGGGGCGTTCAGAACGTTGTCAGATTGTCCGTTGGTAAATTCAGAGCGTATCACTCTCGGGACGTTCAGAACGTTGTCAGATTGTCCGTTGGTAAATTCAGAGCGTATCACTCTCGGGACGTTCAGAACGTTGTCAGATTGTCCGTTGGTAAATTCAGAGCGTATCACTCTCGGGACGTTCAGAACTTTGTCAGATTGTCCGTTGGTAAATTCAGAGCGTATCACTCTCAGGGACGTTCAGAACGTTGTCAGATTGTCCGTTGGTAAATTCAGAGCGTATCACTCTCGGGGCGTTCAGAACGTTGTCAGATTGTCCGTTGGTAAATTCAGAGCGTATCACTCTCGGGACGTTCAGAACGTTGTCAGATTGTCCGTTGGTAAATTCAGAGCGTATCACTCTCGGGGCGTTCAGAACGTTGTCAGATTGTCCGTTGGTAAATTCAGAGCGTATCACTCTCGGGACGTTCAGAACGTTGTCAGATTGTCCGTTGGTAAATTCAGAGCGTTGTCAGATTGTCCGTTGGTAAATTCAGAGCGTTGTCAGATTGTCCGTTGGTAAATTCAGAGCGTTGTCCGATTGTCTGTTGGTAAATTCAGAGCGTTGTCCGATTGTCTGTTGGTAAATTCAGAGCGTATCACTCTCGGGACGTTCAGAACGTTGTCAGATTGTCCATTGGTAAATTCAGAGCGTATCACTCTTGGGACGTTCAGAACGTTGTCAGATTGTCCGTTGGTAAATTCAGAGCGTTGTCAGATTGTCCGTTGGTAAATTCAGAACGTTGTCCGATTGTCCGTTGGTAAATTCAGAGAGTATCACTCTCGGGACGTTCAGAACGTTGTCAGATTGTCCGTTGGTAAATTCAGAGCGTATCACTCTCAGGGACGTTCAGAACGTTGTCAGATTGTCCGTTGGTAAATTCAGAGCGTATCACTCTCGGGACGTTCAGAACGTTGTCAGATTGTCCGTTGGTAAATTCAGAGCGTATCACTCTCAGGGGCGTTCAGAACGTTGTCAGATTGTCCGTTGGTAAATTCAGAGTGTATCACTCTCGGGGCGTTCAGAACGTTGTCAGATTGTCCGTTGGTAAATTCAGAGTGTATCACTCTCGGGGCGTTCAGAACGTTGTCAGATTGTCCGTTGGTAAATTCAGAGCGTATCACTCTCGGGACGTTCAGAACGTTGTCAGATTGTCCGTTGGTAAATTCAGAGCGTATCACTCTCAGGGGCGTTCAGAACGTTGTCAGATTGTCCGTTGGTAAATTCAGAGCGTATCACTCTCGGGACGTTCAGAACGTTGTCAGATTGTCCGTTGGTAAATTCAGAACGTTGTCCGATTGTCAGATTGTCCGTTGGTAAATTCAGAGCGTATCACTCTCGGGACGTTCAGAACGTTGTCAGATTGTCCGTTGGTAAATTCAGAGCGTATCACTCTCGGGACGTTCAGAACGTTGTCAGATTGTCCGTTGGTAAATTCAGAGCGTATCACTCTCAGGGACGTTCAGAACGTTGTCAGATTGTCCGTTGGTAAATTCAGAGCGTATCACTCTCGGGGCGTTCAGAACGTTGTCAGATTGTCCGTTGGTAAATTCAGAGCGTATCACTCTCGGGGCGTTCAGAACGTTGTCAGATTGTCCGTTGGTAAATTCAGAGCGTTGTCAGATTGTCCGTTGGTAAATTCAGAACGTTGTCCGATTGTCCGTTGGTAAATTCAGAGCGTTGTCCGATTGTCCGTTGGTAAATTGTCCGTTGGTAGAATTCGAGCGTATCACTCTCGGGACGTTCAGAATGTTGTTAGATTGTCCGTTTTTAAATTCAGAGCGTTGTCCGATTGTCCGTTGGTAAATTCAGAGCGTATCACTCTCGGGACGTTCAGAACGTTGTCAGATTGTCCGTTGGTAAATTCAGAGCGTTGTCAGATTGTCCGTTGGTAAATTCAGAGCGTATCACTCTCGGGGCGTTCAGAACGTTGTCAGATTGTCCGTTGGTAAATTCAGAGCGTTGTCAGATTGTCCGTTGGTAAATTCAGAGCGTATCACTCTCGGGGCGTTCAGAACGTTGTCAGATTGTCCGTTGGTAAATTCAGAGCGTATCACTCTCGGGACGTTCAGAACTTTGTCAGATTGTCCGTTGGTAAATTCAGAGCGTATCACTCTATCACTCTCGGGCGTTCAGAACGTTGTCAGATTGTCCGTTGGTAAATTCAGAGCGTATCACTCGGGACGTTCAGAACGTTGTCAGATTGTCCGTTGGTAAATTCAGAGCGTTGTCCGATTGTCCGTTGGTAAATTCAGAGCGTATCACTCTCGGGACGTTCAGAACGTTGTCAGATTGTCCATTGGTAAATTCAGAGCGTTGTCAGATTGTCCGTTGGTAAATTCAGAGCGTATCACTCTCGGGGCGTTCAGAACGTTGTCAGATTGTCCGTTGGTAAATTCAGAGCTTATCACTCTCGGGGCGTTCGTTGTCAGAACGTTGTCAGATTGTCCGTTGGTAAATTCAGAGCGTATCACTCTCGGGTTCAGTTGTCAGAAAATTCGTTGTCAGATTGTCCGTTGGTAAATTCAGAGCGTATCACTCTCGGGACGTTCAGAACGTTGTCCGATTGTCCGTTGGTAAATTCAGAGCGTATCACTCTCGGGACGTTCAGAACGTTGTCAGATTGTCCGTTGGTAAATTCAGAGCGTTGTCAGATTGTCCGTTGGTAAATTCAGAGCGTATCACTCTCGGGGCGTTCAGAACGTTGTCAGATTGTCCGTTGGTAAATTCAGAGCGTATCACTCTCGGGACGTTCAGAACTTTGTCAGATTGTCCGTTGGTAAATTCAGAGCGTATCACTCTCGGGACGTTCAGAACGTTGTCAGATTGTCCGTTGGTAAATTCAGAGCGTATCACTCTCAGGGACGTTCAGAACGTTGTCAGATTGTCCGTTGGTAAATTCAGAGCGTATCACTCTCGGGACGTTCAGAACGTTGTCAGATTGTCCGTTGGTAAATTCAGAGCGTATCACTCTCAGGGGCGTTCAGAACGTTGTCAGATTGTCCGTTGGTAAATTCAGAGTGTATCACTCTCGGGGCGTTCAGAACGTTGTCAGATTGTCCGTTGGTAAATTCAGAGTGTATCACTCTCGGGGCGTTCAGAACGTTGTCAGATTGTCCGTTGGTAAATTCAGAGCGTATCACTCTCGGGACGTTCAGAACGTTGTCAGATTGTCCGTTGGTAAATTCAGAGCGTATCACTCTCAGGGGCGTTCAGAACGTTGTCAGATTGTCCGTTGGTAAATTCAGAGCGTATCACTCTCGGGACGTTCAGAACGTTGTCAGATTGTCCGTTGGTAAATTCAGAACGTTGTCCGATTGTCCGTTGGTAAATTCAGAGCGTATCACTCTCGGGACGTTCAGAACGTTGTCAGATTGTCCGTTGGTAAATTCAGAGCGTATCACTCTCGGGACGTTCAGAACGTTGTCAGATTGTCCGTTGGTAAATTCAGAGCGTATCACTCTCAGGGACGTTCAGAACGTTGTCAGATTGTCCGTTGGTAAATTCAGAGCGTATCACTCTCGGGGCGTTCAGAACGTTGTCAGATTGTCCGTTGGTAAATTCAGAGCGTATCACTCTCGGGGCGTTCAGAACGTTGTCAGATTGTCCGTTGGTAAATTCAGAGCGTTGTCAGATTGTCCGTTGGTAAATTCAGAACGTTGTCCGATTGTCCGTTGGTAAATTCAGAGCGTTGTCCGATTGTCCGTTGGTAAATTCAGAGCGTATCACTCTCGGGACGTTCAGAATGTTGTTAGATTGTCCGTTTTTAAATTCAGAGCGTTGTCCGATTGTCCGTTGGTAAATTCAGAGCGTATCACTCTCGGGACGTTCAGAACGTTGTCAGATTGTCCGTTGGTAAATTCAGAGCGTTGTCAGATTGTCCGTTGGTAAATTCAGAGCGTATCACTCTCGGGGCGTTCAGAACGTTGTCAGATTGTCCGTTGGTAAATTCAGAGCGTTGTCAGATTGTCCGTTGGTAAATTCAGAGCGTATCACTCTCGGGGCGTTCAGAACGTTGTCAGATTGTCCGTTGGTAAATTCAGAGCGTATCACTCTCGGGACGTTCAGAACTTTGTCAGATTGTCCGTTGGTAAATTCAGAGCGTATCACTCTCGGGACGTTCAGAACGTTGTCAGATTGTCCGTTGGTAAATTCAGAGCGTATCACTCTCGGGACGTTCAGAACGTTGTCAGATTGTCCGTTGGTAAATTCAGAGCGTTGTCCGATTGTCCGTTGGTAAATTCAGAGCGTATCACTCTCGGGACGTTCAGAACGTTGTCAGATTGTCCATTGGTAAATTCAGAGCGTTGTCAGATTGTCCGTTGGTAAATTCAGAGCGTATCACTCTCGGGGCGTTCAGAACGTTGTCAGATTGTCCGTTGGTAAATTCAGAGCTTATCACTCTCGGGACGTTCAGAACGTTGTCAGATTGTCCGTTGGTAAATTCAGAGCGTATCACTCTCGGGGCGTTCAGAACGTTGTCAGATTGTCCGTTGGTAAATTCAGAGCGTATCACTCTCGGGACGTTCAGAACGTTGTCCGATTGTCCGTTGGTAAATTCAGAGCGTTGTCAGATTGTCCGTTCACTCTCACTCTCGGGGCGTTCAGAACGTTGTCAGATTGTCCGTTGGTAAATTCAGAGCGTTGTCAGATTGTCCGTTGGTAAATTCAGAGCGTATCACTCTCGGGGCGTTCAGAACCTTGTCAGATTGTCCGTTGGTAAATTCAGAGCGTATCACTCTCGGGACGTTCAGAACTTTGTCAGATTGTCCGTTGGTAAATTCAGAGCGTATCACTCTCGGGGCGTTGTCAACGTTGTCAGATTGTCAGGGGCGTTCATTGTCCGTCCATGGTAAATTCAGAGCGTTGTCAGATTGTCCGTTGGTAAATTCAGAGTGTATCACTCTCGGGGCGTTCAGAACGTTGTCAGATTGTCCGTTGGTAAATTCAGAGCGTATCACTTGTCCGGGTAAATTCAGAGCGTATCACAGAACGTTGTCAGATTGTCCGTTGGTAAATTCAGAGCGTATCACTCTCGGGACGTTCAGAACGTTGTCAGATTGTCCGTTGGTAAATTCAGAGCGTATCACTCTCGGGACGTTCAGAACGTTGTCAGATTGTCCGTTGGTAAATTCAGAGCGTATCACTCTCAGGGACGTTCAGAACGTTGTCAGATTGTCCGTTGGTAAATTCAGAGCATATCACTCTCAGGGGCGTTCAGAACGTTGTCAGATTGTCCGTTGGTAAATTCAGAGCGTATCACTCTCAGGGGCGTTCAGAACGTTGTCAGATTGTCCGTTGGTAAATTCAGAGCGTATCACTCTCGGGACGTTCAGAACGTTGTCAGATTGTCCGTTGGTAAATTCAGAGCGTATCACTCTCGGGGCGGGAACGTTCAGAACGTTGTCAGATTGTCCGTTGGTAAATTCAGAGCGTATCACTCTCGGGGCGTTCAGAACGTTGTCAGATTGTCCGTTGGTAAATTCAGAGCGTATCACTTGTCCGTTGGTAAATTCAGAGCGGGGCGTTCAGAACGTTGTCAGATTGTCCGTTGGTAAATTCAGAGCGTATCACTCTCGGGACGTTCAGAACGTTGTCAGATTGTCCGTTGGTAAATTCAGAGCGTATCACTCTCGGGACGTTCAGAACGTTGTCAGATTGTCCGTTGGTAAATTCAGAGCGTATCACTCTCGGGGCGTTCAGAACGTTGTCAGATTGTCCGTTGGTAAATTCAGAGCGTATCACTCTCGGGACGTTCAGAACGTTGTCAGATTGTCCGTTGGTAAATTCAGAGCGTATCACTCTCAGGGGCGTTCAGAACGTTGTCAGATTGTCCGTTGGTAAATTCAGAGCGTATCACTCTCGGGGCGTTCAGAACGTTGTCAGATTGTCCGTTGGTAAATTCAGAGCGTATCACTCTCGGGACGTTCAGAACGTTGTCAGATTGTCCGTTGGTAAATTCAGAGCGTATCACTCTCGGGGCGTTCAGAACGTTGTCAGATTGTCCGTTGGTAAATTCAGAGCGTATCACTCTCGGGACGTTCAGAACGTTGTCAGATTGTCCGTTGGTAAATTCAGAGCGTATCACTCTCGGGACGTTCAGAACGTTGTCAGATTGTCCGTTGGTAAATTCAGAGCGTATCACTCTCAGGGACGTTCAGAACGTTGTCAGATTGTCCGTTGGTAAATTCAGAGCGTATCACTCTCGGGACGTTCAGAACGTTGTCAGATTGTCCGTTGGTAAATTCAGAGCGTATCACTCTCGGGACGTTCAGAACGTTGTCAGATTGTCCGTTGGTAAATTCAGAACGTATCACTCTCGGGACGTTCAGAACGTTGTCAGATTGTCCGTTGGTAAATTCAGAACGTATCACTCTCGGGACGTTCAGAACGTACACTGGACACTCTGGTCAAGAAGTAGGGTTGATCCAAACAGTCTGACCTCGCAACGGCAGTCAAGCACCCAAACTAACTGGCTAAAGTTGTGTAGCTCGCAAGCTACTTCCAGAGACAAATGGGAGAACAAATGGGAGAACAAATGGGAGAACACACTCTGACCATTTGACTCGCACCAGCAGAGCTGGTTCGGCTGTCGTATAATCCAGAGCATTAGTGACTGTAACTGTGCTGCTGGCAACTATTTATTTACGCTTCTTGCCGACATTTACTGACACTGGTCATATTGAACGGGTGCGTTTGTAAATTCATCAGTTATTCTGCGCTCTGGCACACTCAGACGAGAGGTCTCTCTGGCACACTCAGACGAGAGTTCTCTCTGGCACACTCAGACGAGAGTTCTCTCTGGCACACTCAGACGAGAGTTCTCTCTGGCACACGCAGACGAGAGTTCTCTCTGGCACACTCAGACGAGAGCTCTCTCTGGCACACTCAGACGAGAGTTCTCTCTGGCACACTCAGACGAGAGTTCTCTCTGGCACACTCAGACGAGAGGTCTCTCTGGCACACTCAGACGAGAGTGCTCTGAAATTGGATTAGATGACTAGAGTGAATTTACAAATGCACAGTATGTCTACTGGTGCTGTGTGATGGAGTCCTGCCTTGGCAGCTCCTACAGTATGTGTACTGGTGCTGTGTGATGGAGTCCTGCCTTGGCAGCTCCTACAGTATGTGTACTGGTGCTGTGTGATGGAGTCCTGCCTTGGCAGCTCCTACAGTATGTCTACTGGTGCTGTGTGATGGAGTCCTGCCTTGGCAGCTCCTGCAGTATGTGTACTGGTGCTGTGTGATGGAGTCCTGCCTTGGCAGCTCCTACGGTATGTGTACTGTTGCTGTGTGATGGAGTCCTGCCATGGCAGCTCCTACAGTATGTGTACTGGTGCTGTGTGATGGAGTCCTGCCTTGGCAGCTCCTACAGTATGTGTACTGGTGCTATGTGATGGAGTCCTGCATTGGCAGCTCCTACAGTATGTGTACTGGTGCTGTGTGATGGAGTCCTGCCATGGCAGCTCCTACAGTATGTGTACTGGTGCTGTGTGATGGAGTCCTTCCTTGGCAGATCCTACAGTATGTGTACTGGTGCTGTGTGATGGAGTCCTGCCTTGGCAGCTCCTACAGTATGTGTACTGGTGCTGTGTGATGGAGTCCTTCCTTGGCAGCTCCTACAGTATGTGTACTTTTGCTGTGTGGAGTCCTGCCTTGGCAGCTCCTACAGTATGTGTACTGGTGCTGTGTGATGGAGTCCTGCCTTGACAGCTCCTACAGTATGTGTACTGTTGCTGTGTGATGGAGTCCTGCCATGGCAGCTCCTACAGTATGTGTACTGGTGCTGTGTGATGGAGTCCTGCCTTGGCAGCTCCTACAGTATGTGTACTGGTGCTATGTGATGGAGTCCTGCATTGGCAGCTCCTACAGTATGTGTACTGGTGCTGTGTGATGGAGTCCTGCCATGGCAGCTCCTACAGTATGTGTACTGGTGCTGTGTGATGGAGTCCTTCCTTGGCAGCTCCTACAGTATGTGTACTGGTGCAGTGTGATGGAGTCCTGCCTTGGCAGCTCCTACAGTATGTGTACTGGTGCTGTGTGATGGAGTCCTTCCTTGGCAGCTCCTACAGTATGTGTACTTTTGCTGTGTGGAGTCCTGCCTTGGCAGCTCCTACAGTATGTGTACTGGTGCTGTGTGATGGAGTCCTGCCTTGACAGCTCCTACAGTATGTGTACTGTTGTTGTGTGATGGAGTCCTGCCTTGGCAGCTCCTACAGTATGTGTACTGTTGCTGTGTGATGGAGTCCTGCCTTGGCAGCTCCTACAGTATGTGTACTGGTGCTGTGTGATGGAGTCCTGCCTTGGCAGCTCCTACAGTATGTGTACTGGTGCTGTGTGATGGAGTCCTTCCTTGGCAGCTCCTACAGTATGTGTACTGTTGCTGTGAGATGGAGTCCTGCCTTGGCAGCTCCTACAGTATGTCTACTGGTGCTGTGTGATGGAGTCCTGCCTTGACAGCTCCTACAGTATGTCTACTGGTGCTGTGTGATGGAGTCCTGCCTTGACAGCTCCTACAGTATGTGTACTGTTGTTGTGTGATGGAGTCCTGCCTTGGCAGCTCCTACAGTATGTGTACTGTTGCTGTGTGATGGAGTCCTGCCTTGGCAGCTCCTACAGTATGTATACTGTTGCTGTGTGATGGAGTCCTGCCTTGGCAGCTCCTACAGTATGTGTACTGTTGCTGTGTGATGGAGTCCTGCCTTGGCAGCTCCTACAGTATGTCTACTGGTGCTATGTGATGGAGTCCTGCCTTGGCAGCTCCTACAGTATGTGTACTGGTACTGTGTGATGGAGTCCTGCCATGGCAGCTCCTACAGTATGTGTACTGGTGCTGTGTGATGGAGTCCTTCCTTGGCAGATCCTACAGTATGTGTACTGGTGCTGTGTGATGGAGTCCTTCCTTGGCAGCTCCTACAGTATGTGTACTGTTGCTGTGTGATGGAGTCCTGCCTTGGCAGCTCCTACAGTATGTGTACTGTTGCTGTGTGATGGAGTCCTGCCATGGCAGCTCCTACAGTATGTGTACTGGTGCTGTGTGATGGAGTCCTGCCTTGGCAGCTCCTACAGTATGTGTACTGTTGCTGTGTGATGGAGTCCTGCCTTGGCAGCTCCTACAGTATGTCTACTGGTGCTATGTGATGGAGTCCTGCCTTGGCAGCTCCTACAGTATGTGTACTGGTACTGTGTGATGGAGTCCTGCCATGGCAGCTCCTACAGTATGTGTACTGGTGCTGTGTGATGGAGTCCTTTCTTGGCAGCTCCTACAGTATGTGTACTGGTGCTGTGTGATGGAGTCCTGCCTTGGCAGCTCCTACAGTATGTGTACTGGTGCTGTGTGATGGAGTCCTGCCTTGGCAGCTCATACAGTATGTGTACTGGTGCTGTGTGATGGAGTCCTGCCTTGGCAGCTCCTACAGTATGTGTACTGGTGCTGTGTGATGGAGTCCTGCCTTGGCAGCTCCTACAGTATGTGTACTGGTGCTGTGTGATGAAGTCCTGCCTTGGCAGCTCCTACAGTATGTCTACTGGTGCTGTGTGATGGAGTCCTGCCTTGGCAGCTCCTACAGTATGTGTACTGGTGCTGTGTGATGGAGTCCTGCCTTGGCAGCTCCTACAGTATGTCTACTGGTGCTGTGTGATGGAGTCCTGCCTTGGCAGCTCCTGCAGTATGTGTACTGGTGCTGTGTGATGGAGTCCTGCCTTGGCAGCTCCTACAGTATGTGTACTGGTGCTATGTGATGGAGTCCTGCATTGGCAGCTCCTACAGTATGTGTACTGTTGCTGTGTGATGGAGTCCTGCCATGGCAGCTCCTACAGTATGTGTACTGTTGCTGTGTGATGGAGTCCTGCCTTGGCAGCTCCTACAGTATGTGTACTGTTGCTGTGTGATGGAGTCCTGCCTTGGCAGCTCCTACAGTATGTGTACTGTTGCTGTGTGATGGAGTCCTGCCATGGCAGCTCCTACAGTATGTGTACTGGTGCTGTGTGATGGAGTCCTGCCTTGGCAGCTCCTACAGTATGTGTACTGGTGCTATGTGATGGAGTCCTGCATTGGCAGCTCCTACAGTATGTGTACTGGTGCTGTGTGATGGAGTCCTGCCATGGCAGCTCCTACAGTATGTGTACTGGTGCTGTGTGATGGAGTCCTTCCTTGGCAGCTCCTACAGTATGTGTACTGGTGCTGTGTGATGGAGTCCTGCCTTGGCAGCTCCTACAGTATGTGTACTGGTGCTGTGTGATGGAGTCCGTCCTTGGCAGCTCCTACAGTATGTGTACTGTTGCTGTGAGATGGAGTCCTGCCTTGGCAGCTCCTACAGTATGTCTACTGGTGCTGTGTGATGGAGTCCTGCCTTGACAGCTCCTACAGTATGTCTACTGGTGCTGTGTGATGGAGTCCTGCCTTGACAGCTCCTACAGTATGTGTACTGTTGCTGTGTGATGGAGTCCTGCCTTGGCAGCTCCTACAGTATGTATACTGTTGCTGTGTGATGGAGTCCTGCCTTGGCAGCTCCTACAGTATGTGTACTGTTGCTGTGTGATGGAGTCCTGCCATGGCAGCTCCTACAGTATGTGTACTGTTGCTGTGTGATGGAGTCCTGCCTTGGCAGCTCCTACAGTATGTGTACTGTTGCTGTGTGATGGAGTCCTGCCTTGGCAGCTCCTACAGTATGTCTACTGGTGCTATGTGATGGAGTCCTGCCTTGGCAGCTCCTACAGTATGTGTACTGGTACTGTGTGATGGAGTCCTGCCATGGCAGCTCCTACAGTATGTGTACTGGTGCTGTGTGATGGAGTCCTTTCTTGGCAGCTCCTACAGTATGTGTACTGGTGCTGTGTGATGGAGTCCTGCCTTGGCAGCTCCTACAGTATGTGTACTGGTGCTGTGTGATGGAGTCCTGCCATGGCAGCTCCTACAGTATGTGTACTGGTGCTGTGTGATGGAGTCCTTCCTTGGCAGATCCTACAGTATGTGTACTGGTGCTGTGTGATGGAGTCCTGCCTTGGCAGCTCCTACAGTATGTGTACTGGTGCTGTGTGATGGAGTCCTTCCTTGGCAGCTCCTACAGTATGTGTACTTTTGCTGTGTGGAGTCCTGCCTTGGCAGCTCCTACAGTATGTGTACTGGTGCTGTGTGATGGAGTCCTGCCTTGACAGCTCCTACAGTATGTGTACTGTTGCTGTGTGGAGTCCTGCCTTGGCAGCTCCTACAGTATGTGTACTTTTGCTGTGTGGAGTCCTGCCTTGGCAGCTCCTACAGTATGTGTACTGTTGCTGTGTGATGGAGTCCTGCCTTGGCAGCTCCTACAGTATGTGTACTGGTGCTATGTGATGGAGTCCTGCATTGGCAGCTCCTACAGTATGTGTACTGGTGCTGTGTGATGGAGTCCTGCCATGGCAGCTCCTACAGTATGTGTACTGGTGCTGTGTGATGGAGTCCTTCCTTGGCAGCTCCTACAGTATGTGTACTGGTGCTGTGTGATGGAGTCCTGCCTTGGCAGCTCCTACAGTATGTGTACTGGTGCTGTGTGATGGAGTCCTTCCTTGGCAGCTCCTACAGTATGTGTACTGTTGCTGTGAGATGGAGTCCTGCCTTGGCAGCTCCTACAGTATGTCTACTGGTGCTGTGTGATGGAGTCCTGCCTTGGCAGCTCCTACAGTATGTGTACTGTTGCTGTGTGATGGAGTCCTGCCTTGGCAGCTCCTACAGTATGTGTACTGTTGCTGTGTGATGGAGTCCTGCCTTGGCAGCTCCTACAGTATGTGTACTGGTACTGTGTGATGGAGTCCTGCCATGGCAGCTCCTACAGTATGTGTACTGGTGCTGTGTGATGGAGTCCTTTCTTGGCAGCTCCTACAGTATGTGTACTGGTGCTGTGTGATGGAGTCCTGCCTTGGCAGCTCCTACAGTATGTGTACTGGTGCTGTGTGATGGAGTCCTGCCTTGGCAGCTCCTACAGTATGTGTACTGGTGCTGTGTGATGGAGTCCTGCCTTGGCAGCTCCTGTGTACTGGTGCAGTATGTCCTGTACTGGTGCTGTGTGATGGAGTCCTGCCTTGGCAGCTCCTACAGTATGTGTACTGGTGCTGTGTGATGGAGTCCTGCCTTGGCAGCTCCTACAGTATGTCTACTGGTGCTGTGTGATGGAGTCCTGCCTTGGCAGCTCCTGCAGTATGTGTACTGGTGCTGTGTGATGGAGTCCTGCCTTGGCAGCTCCTACAGTATGTGTACTGGTGCTGTGTGATGGAGTCCTGCCTTGGCAGCTCCTACAGTATGTGTACTGTTGCTGTGTGATGGAGTCCTGCCTTGGCAGCTCCTACAGTATGTGTACTGTTGCTGTGTGATGGAGTCCTGCCTTGGCAGCTGTACTGTGTGCTGTGTGATGGAGTCCTGCCTTGGCAGCTCCTACAGTATGTGTACTGTTGCTGTGTGATGGAGTCCTGCCTTGGCAGCTCCTACAGTATGTGTACTGTTGCTGTGTGATGGAGTCCTGCCATGGCAGCTCCTACAGTATGTGTACTGGTGCTGTGTGATGGAGTCCTGCCTTGGCAGCTCCTACAGTATGTGTACTGGTGCTATGTGATGGAGTCCTGCATTGGCAGCTCCTACAGTATGTGTACTGGTGCTGTGTGATGGAGTCCTTCCTTGGCAGCTCCTACAGTATGTGTACTGGTGCTGTGTGATGGAGTCCTGCCTTGGCAGCTCCTACAGTATGTGTACTGGTGCTGTGTGATGGAGTCCTGCCTTGGCAGCTCCTACAGTATGTGTACTGGTGCTGTGAGATGGAGTCCTGCCTTGGCAGCTCCTACAGTATGTCTACTGGTGCTGTGTGATGGAGTCCTGCCTTGACAGCTCCTACAGTATGTCTACTGGTGCTGTGTGATGGAGTCCTGCCTTGACAGCTCCTACAGTATGTGTACTGTTGCTGTGTGATGGAGTCCTGCCTTGGCAGCTCCTACAGTATGTATACTGTTGCTGTGTGATGGAGTCCTGCCTTGGCAGCTCCTACAGTATGTGTACTGTTGCTGTGTGATGGAGTCCTGCCTTGGCAGCTCCTACAGTATGTGTACTGTTGCTGTGTGATGGAGTCCTGCCTTGGCAGCTCCTACAGTATGTCTACTGGTGCTGTGTGATGGAGTCCTGCCTTGGCAGCTCCTACAGTATGTGTACTGGTGCTGTGTGATGGAGTCCTGCCTTGGCAGCTCCTATGTGTACAGTATGTGTACTGGTGCTGTGTGATGGAGTCCTGTCCTTGGCAGCTCCTACAGTATGTGTACTGGTGCTGTGTGATGGAGTCCTGCCTTGGCAGCTCCTACAGTATGTGTACTGGTGCTGTGTGATGGAGTCCTGCCATGGCAGCTCCTACAGTATGTGTACTGGTGCTGTGTGATGGAGTCCTTCCTTGGCAGATCCTACAGTATGTGTACTGGTGCTGTGTGATGGAGTCCTGCCTTGGCAGCTCCTACAGTATGTGTACTGGTGCTGTGTGATGGAGTCCTTCCTTGGCAGCTCCTACAGTATGTGTACTTTTGCTGTGTGGAGTCCTGCCTTGGCAGCTCCTACAGTATGTGTACTGGTGCTGTGTGATGGAGTCCTGCCTTGACAGCTCCTACAGTATGTGTACTGTTGCTGTGTGGAGTCCTGCCTTGGCAGCTCCTACAGTATGTGTACTGTTGCTGTGTGATGGAGTCCTGCCTTGGCAGCTCCTACAGTATGTGTACTGGTGCTATGTGATGGAGTCCTGCATTGGCAGCTCCTACAGTATGTGTACTGGTGCTGTGTGATGGAGTCCTGCCATGGCAGCTCCTACAGTATGTGTACTGGTGCTGTGTGATGGAGTCCTTCCTTGGCAGCTCCTACAGTATGTGTACTGGTGCTGTGTGATGGAGTCCTGCCTTGGCAGCTCCTACAGTATGTGTACTGGTGCTGTGTGATGGAGTCCTTCCTTGGCAGCTCCTACAGTATGTGTACTGTTGCTGTGAGATGGAGTCCTGCCTTGGCAGCTCCTACAGTATGTCTACTGGTGCTGTGTGATGGAGTCCTGCCTTGACAGCTCCTACAGTATGTCTACTGGTGCTGTGTGATGGAGTCCTGCCTTGACAGCTCCTACAGTATGTGTACTGTTGTTGTGTGATGGAGTCCTGCCTTGGCAGCTCCTACAGTATGTGTACTGTTGCTGTGTGATGGAGTCCTGCCTTGGCAGCTCCTACAGTATGTATACTGTTGCTGTGTGATGGAGTCCTGCCTTGGCAGCTCCTACAGTATGTGTACTGTTGCTGTGTGATGGAGTCCTGCCTTGGCAGCTCCTACAGTATGTCTACTGGTGCTATGTGATGGAGTCCTGCCTTGGCAGCTCCTACAGTATGTGTACTGGTACTGTGTGATGGAGTCCTGCCATGGCAGCTCCTACAGTATGTGTACTGGTGCTGTGTGATGGAGTCCTGCATTGGCAGCTCCTACAGTATGTGTACTGGTGCTGTGTGATGGAGTCCTGCCTTGGCAGCTCCTACAGTATGTGTACTGTTGCTGTGTGATGGAGTCCTGCCTTGGCAGCTCCTACAGTATGTGTACTGGTGCTGTGTGATGGAGTCCTGCCTTGGCAGCTCATAGAGTATGTGTACTGGTGCTGTGTGATGGAGTCCTGCCTTGGCAGCTCCTACAGTATGTGTACTGGTACTGTGTGATGGAGTCCTGCCTTGGCAGCTCCTACAGTATGTGTACTGGTGCTGTGTGATGAAGTCCTGCCTTGGCAGCTCCTACAGTATGTCTACTGGTGCTGTGTGATGGAGTCCTGCCTTGGCAGCTCCTACAGTATGTGTACTGGTGCTGTGTGATGGAGTCCTGCCTTGGCAGCTCCTACAGTATGTCTACTGGTGCTGTGTGATGGAGTCCTGCCTTGGCAGCTCCTGCAGTATGTGTACTGGTGCTGTGTGATGGAGTCCTGCCTTGGCAGCTCCTACAGTATGTGTACTGTTGCTGTGTGATGGAGTCCTGCCATGGCAGCTCCTACAGTATGTGTACTGGTGCTGTGTGATGGAGTCCTGCCTTGGCAGATCCTACAGTATGTGTACTGGTGCTATGTGATGGAGTCCTGCATTGGCAGCTCCTACAGTATGTGTACTGGTGCTGTGTGATGGAGTCCTGCCATGGCAGCTCCTACAGTATGTGTACTGGTGCTGTGTGATGGAGTCCTTCCTTGGCAGATCCTACAGTATGTGTACTGGTGCTGTGTGATGGAGTCCTGCCTTGGCAGCTCCTACAGTATGTGTACTGGTGCTGTGTGATGGAGTCCTTCCTTGGCAGCTCCTACAGTATGTGTACTTTTGCTGTGTGGAGTCCTGCCTTGGCAGCTCCTACAGTATGTGTACTGGTGCTGTGTGATGGAGTCCTGCCTTGACAGCTCCTACAGTATGTGTACTGTTGTTGTGTGATGGAGTCCTGCCTTGGCAGCTCCTACAGTATGTGTACTGTTGCTGTGTGATGGAGTCCTGCCTTGGCAGCTCCTACAGTATGTGTACTGTTGCTGTGTGATGGAGTCCTGCCTTGGCAGCTCCTACAGTATGTGTACTGTTGCTGTGTGATGGAGTCCTGCCATGGCAGCTCCTACAGTATGTGTACTGGTGCTGTGTGATGGAGTCCTGCCTTGGCAGCTCCTACAGTATGTGTACTGGTGCTGTGTGATGGAGTCCTGCCTTGGCAGCTCCTACAGTATGTGTACTGGTGCTGTGTGATGGAGTCCATCCTTGGCAGCTCCTACAGTATGTGTACTGTTGCTGTGAGATGGAGTCCTGCCTTGGCAGCTCCTACAGTATGTCTACTGGTGCTGTGTGATGGAGTCCTGCCTTGACAGCTCCTACAGTATGTCTACTCGTGCTGTGTGATGGAGTCCTGCCTTGACAGCTCCTACAGTATGTGTACTGTTGTTGTGTGATGGAGTCCTGCCTTGGCAGCTCCTACAGTATGTATACTGTTGCTGTGTGATGGAGTCCTGCCTTGGCAGCTCCTACAGTATGTGTACTGTTGCTGTGTGATGGAGTCCTGCCTTGGCAGCTCCTACAGTATGTCTACTGGTGCTATGTGATGGAGTCCTGCCTTGGCAGCTCCTACAGTATGTGTACTGGTACTGTGTGATGGAGTCCTGCCATGGCAGCTCCTACAGTATGTGTACTGGTGCTGTGTGATGGAGTCCTTTCTTGGCAGCTCCTACAGTATGTGTACTGGTGCTGTGTGATGGAGTCCTGCCTTGGCAGCTCCTACAGTATGTGTACTGGTGCTGTGTGATGGAGTCCTGCCATGGCAGCTCCTACAGTATGTGTACTGGTGCTGTGTGATGGAGTCCTTCCTTGGCAGATCCTACAGTATGTGTACTGGTGCTGTGTGATGGAGTCCTGCCTTGGCAGCTCCTACAGTATGTGTACTGGTGCTGTGTGATGGAGTCCTTCCTTGGCAGCTCCTACAGTATGTGTACTTTTGCTGTGTGGAGTCCTGCCTTGGCAGCTCCTACAGTATGTGTACTGGTGCTGTGTGATGGAGTCCTGCCTTGACAGCTCCTACAGTATGTGTACTGTTGTTGTGTGATGGAGTCCTGCCTTGGCAGCTCCTACAGTATGTGTACTGTTGCTGTGTGATGGAGTCCTGCCTTGGCAGCTCCTACAGTATGTGTACTGGTGCTGTGTGATGGAGTCCTGCATTGGCAGCTCCTACAGTATGTGTACTGTTGCTGTGTGATGGAGTCCTGCCATGGCAGCTCCTACAGTATGTCTACTGGTGCTGTGTGATGGAGTCCTTCCTTGGCAGCTCCTACAGTATGTGTACTGTTGCTGTGAGATGGAGTCCTGCCTTGGCAGCTCCTACAGTATGTCTACTGGTGCTGTGTGATGGAGTCCTGCCTTGACAGCTCCTACAGTATGTCTACTGGTGCTGTGTGATGGAGTCCTGCCTTGGCAGCTCCTACAGTATGTATACTGTTGCTGTGTGATGGAGTCCTGCCTTGGCAGCTCCTACAGTATGTATACTGTTGCTGTGTGATGGAGTCCTGCCTTGGCAGCTCCTACAGTATGTGTACTGTTGCTGTGTGATGGAGTCCTGCCTTGGCAGCTCCTACAGTATGTGTACTGTTGCTGTGTGATGGAGTCCTGCCTTGGCAGCTCCTACAGTATGTCTACTGGTGCTATGTGATGGAGTCCTGCCTTGGCAGCTCCTACAGTATGTGTACTGGTACTGTGTGATGGAGTCCTGCCATGGCAGCTCCTACAGTATGTGTACTGGTGCTGTGTGATGGAGTCCTTTCTTGGCAGCTCCTACAGTATGTGTACTGGTGCTGTGTGATGGAGTCCTGCCTTGGCAGCTCCTACAGTATGTGTACTGTTGCTGTGTGATGGAGTCCTGCCTTGGCAGCTCCTACAGTATGTGTACTGGTGCTGTGTGATGGAGTCCTGCCTTGGCAGCTCATAGAGTATGTGTACTGGTGCTGTGTGATGGAGTCCTGCCTTGGCAGCTCCTACAGTATGTGTACTGGTGCTGTGTGATGGAGTCCTGCCTTGGCAGCTCCTACAGTATGTGTACTGGTGCTGTGTGATGAAGTCCTGCCTTGGCAGCTCCTACAGTATGTCTACTGGTGCTGTGTGATGGAGTCCTGCCTTGGCAGCTCCTACAGTATGTGTACTGGTGCTGTGTGATGGAGTCCTGCCTTGGCAGCTCCTACAGTATGTCTACTGGTGCTGTGTGATGGAGTCCTGCCTTGGCAGCTCCTGCAGTATGTGTACTGGTGCTGTGTGATGGAGTCCTGCCTTGGCAGCTCCTACAGTATGTGTACTGTTGCTGTGTGATGGAGTCCTGCCATGGCAGCTCCTACAGTATGTGTACTGGTGCTGTGTGATGGAGTCCTGCCTTGGCAGCTCCTACAGTATGTGTACTGGTGCTATGTGATGGAGTCCTGCATTGGCAGCTCCTACAGTATGTGTACTGGTGCTGTGTGATGGAGTCCTGCCATGGCAGCTCCTACAGTATGTGTACTGGTGCTGTGTGATGGAGTCCTTCCTTGGCAGATCCTACAGTATGTGTACTGGTGCTGTGTGATGGAGTCCTGCCTTGGCAGCTCCTACAGTATGTGTACTGGTGCTGTGTGATGGAGTCCTTCCTTGGCAGCTCCTACAGTATGTGTACTTTTGCTGTGTGGAGTCCTGCCTTGGCAGCTCCTACAGTATGTGTACTGGTGCTGTGTGATGGAGTCCTGCCTTGACAGCTCCTACAGTATGTGTACTGTTGTTGTGTGATGGAGTCCTGCCTTGGCAGCTCCTACAGTATGTGTACTGGTGCTATGTGATGGAGTCCTGCATTGGCAGCTCCTACAGTATGTGTACTGGTGCTGTGTGATGGAGTCCTGCCATGGCAGCTCCTACAGTATGTGCACTGGTGCTGTGTGATGGAGTCCTGCCTTGGCAGCTCCTACAGTATGTGTACTGGTGCTGTGTGATGGAGTCCTTCCTTGGCAGCTCCTACAGTATGTGTACTGTTGCTGTGAGATGGAGTCCTGCCTTGGCAGCTCCTACAGTATGTCTACTGGTGCTGTGTGATGGAGTCCTGCCTTGACAGCTCCTACAGTATGTCTACTGGTGCTGTGTGATGGAGTCCTGCCTTGGCAGCTCCTACAGTATGTGTACTGTTGCTGTGTGATGGAGTCCTGCCTTGGCAGCTCCTACAGTATGTGTACTGTTGCTGTGTGATGGAGTCCTGCCTTGGCAGCTCCTACAGTATGTCTACTGGTGCTATGTGATGGAGTCCTGCCTTGGCAGCTCCTACAGTATGTGTACTGGTACTGTGTGATGGAGTCCTGCCATGGCAGCTCCTACAGTATGTGTACTGGTGCTGTGTGATGGAGTCCTGCCTTGGCAGCTCCTACAGTATGTGTACTGGTGCTGTGTGATGGAGTCCTGCCTTGGCAGCTCCTACAGTATGTCTACTGGTGCTGTGTGATGGAGTCCTGCCTTGGCAGCTCCTACAGTATGTGTACTGGTGCTGTGTGATGAAGTCCTGCCTTGGCAGCTCCTACAGTATGTCTACTGGTGCTGTGTGATGGAGTCCTGCCTTGGCAGCTCCTACAGTATGTGTACTGGTGCTGTGTGATGGAGTCCTGCCTTGGCAGCTCCTACAGTATGTCTACTGGTGCTGTGTGATGGAGTCCTGCCTTGGCAGCTCCTGCAGTATGTGTACTGGTGCTGTGTGATGGAGTCCTGCCTTGGCAGCTCCTACAGTATGTGTACTGTTGCTGTGTGATGGAGTCCTGCCATGGCAGCTCCTACAGTATGTGTACTGGTGCTGTGTGATGGAGTCCTGCCTTGGCAGCTCCTACAGTATGTGTACTGGTGCTATGTGATGGAGTCCTGCATTGGCAGCTCCTACAGTATGTGTACTGGTGCTGTGTGATGGAGTCCTGCCATGGCAGCTCCTACAGTATGTGTACTGGTGCTGTGTGATGGAGTCCTTCCTTGGCAGATCCTACAGTATGTGTACTGGTGCTGTGTGATGGAGTCCTGCCTTGGCAGCTCCTACAGTATGTGTACTGGTGCTGTGTGATGGAGTCCTTCCTTGGCAGCTCCTACAGTATGTGTACTTTTGCTGTGTGGAGTCCTGCCTTGGCAGCTCCTACAGTATGTGTACTGTTGCTGTGTGATGGAGTCCTGCCTTGGCAGCTCCTACAGTATGTCTACTGGTGCTATGTGATGGAGTCCTGCCTTGGCAGCTCCTACAGTATGTGTACTGGTACTGTGTGATGGAGTCCTGCCATGGCAGCTCCTACAGTATGTGTACTGGTGCTGTGTGATGGAGTCCTGCCTTGGCAGCTCCTACAGTATGTGTACTGGTGCTGTGTGATGGAGTCCTGCCTTGGCAACTCCTACAGTATGTCTACTGGTGCTGTGTGATGGAGTCCTGCCTTGGCAGCTCCTACAGTATGTGTACTGGTGCTGTGTGATGAAGTCCTGCCTTGGCAGCTCCTACAGTATGTGTACTGGTGCTGTGTGATGGAGTCCTGCCTTGGCAGCTCCTACAGTATGTGTACTGGTGCTGTGTGATGGAGTCCTGCCTTGGCAGCTCCTACAGTATGTCTACTGGTGCTGTGTGATGGAGTCCTGCCTTGGCAGCTCCTGCAGTATGTGTACTGGTGCTGTGTGATGGAGTCCTGCCTTGGCAGCTCCTACAGTATGTGTACTGTTGCTGTGTGATGGAGTCCTGCCATGGCAGCTCCTACAGTATGTGTACTGGTGCTGTGTGATGGAGTCCTGCCTTGGCAGCTCCTACAGTATGTGTACTGGTGCTATGTGATGGAGTCCTGCATTGGCAGCTCCTACAGTATGTGTACTGGTGCTGTGTGATGGAGTCCTGCCATGGCAGCTCCTACAGTATGTGTACTGGTGCTGTGTGATGGAGTCCTTCCTTGGCAGATCCTACAGTATGTGTACTGGTGCTGTGTGATGGAGTCCTGCCTTGGCAGCTCCTACAGTATGTGTACTGGTGCTGTGTGATGGAGTCCTTCCTTGGCAGCTCCTACAGTATGTGTACTTTTGCTGTGTGGAGTCCTGCCTTGGCAGCTCCTACAGTATGTGTACTGGTGCTGTGTGATGGAGTCCTGCCTTGACAGCTCCTACAGTATGTGTACTGTTGTTGTGTGATGGAGTCCTGCCTTGGCAGCTCCTACAGTATGTGTACTGGTGCTATGTGATGGAGTCCTGCATTGGCAGCTCCTACAGTATGTGTACTGGTGCTGTGTGATGGAGTCCTGCCATGGCAGCTCCTACAGTATGTGTACTGGTGCTGTGTGATGGAGTCCTGCCTTGGCAGCTCCTACAGTATGTGTACTGGTGCTGTGTGATGGAGTCCTTCCTTGGCAGCTCCTACAGTATGTGTACTGTTGCTGTGAGATGGAGTCCTGCCTTGGCAGCTCCTACAGTATGTCTACTGGTGCTGTGTGATGGAGTCCTGCCTTGACAGCTCCTACAGTATGTCTACTGGTGCTGTGTGATGGAGTCCTGCCTTGGCAGCTCCTACAGTATGTGTACTGTTGCTGTGTGATGGAGTCCTGCCTTGGCAGCTCCTACAGTATGTGTACTGTTGCTGTGTGATGGAGTCCTGCCTTGGCAGCTCCTACAGTATGTCTACTGGTGCTATGTGATGGAGTCCTGCCTTGGCAGCTCCTACAGTATGTGTACTGGTACTGTGTGATGGAGTCCTGCCATGGCAGCTCCTACAGTATGTGTACTGGTGCTGTGTGATGGAGTCCTGCCTTGGCAGCTCCTACAGTATGTGTACTGGTGCTGTGTGATGGAGTCCTGCCTTGGCAGCTCCTACAGTATGTCTACTGGTGCTGTGTCATGGAGTCCTGCCTTGGCAGCTCCTACAGTATGTCTACTGGTGCTGTGTCATGGAGTCCTGCCTTGGCAGCTCCTACAGTATGTGTACTGGTGCTGTGTGATGGAGTCCTGCCTTGGCAGCTCCTACAGTATGTGTACTGTTGCTGTGTGATGGAGTCCTGCCTTGGCAGCTCCTACAGTATGTATACTGTTGCTGTGTGATGGAGGCCTGCCTTGGCAGCTCCTACAGTATGTCTATTGGTGCTGTGTGATGGAGTCCTGCCTTGGCAGCTCCTACAGTATGTATACTGTTGCTGTGTGATGGAGGCCTGCCTTGGCAGCTCCTACAGTATGTCTATTGGTGCTGTGTGATGGAGTCCTGCCTTGGCAGCTCCTACAGTATGTGTACAGTTGCTGTGTGATGGAGTCCTGCCTTGGCAGCTCCTACAGTATGTGTACTGGTGCTGTGTGATGGAGTCCTGCCTTGACAGCTCCTACAGTATGTGTACTGTTGTTGTGTGATGGAGTCCTGCCTTGGCAGCTCCTACAGTATGTGTACTGTTGCTGTGTGATGGAGTCCTGCCTTGGCAGCTCCTACAGTATGTGTACTGTTGCTGTGTGATGGAGTCCTGCCTTGGCAGCTCCTACAGTATGTGAACTGGTGCTGTGTGATGGAGTCCTGCCTTGGCAGCTCCTACAGTATGTGTACTGGTGCTGTGTGATGGAGTCCTGCCATGGCAGCTCCTACAGTATGTGTACTGGTGCTGTGTGATGGAGTCCTGCCTTGGCAGCTCCTACAGTATGTGTACTGGTGCTGTGTGATGGAGTCCTTCCTTGGCAGCTCCTACAGTATGTGTACTGTTGCTGTGAGATGGAGTCCTGCCTTGGCAGCTCCTACAGTATGTCTACTGGTGCTGTGTGATGGAGTCCTGCCTTGACAGCTCCTACAGTATGTCTACTGGTGCTATGTGATGGAGTCCTGCCTTGGCAGCTCCTACAGTATGTGTACTGGTACTGTGTGATGGAGTCCTGCCATGGCAGCTCCTACAGTATGTGTACTGGTGCTGTGTGATGGAGTCCTGCCTTGGCAGCTCCTACAGTATGTGTACTGGTGCTGTGTGATGGAGTCCTGCCTTGGCAGCTCCTACAGTATGTCTACTGGTGCTGTGTCATGGAGTCCTGCCTTGGCAGCTCCTACAGTATGTCTACTGGTGCTGTGTCATGGAGTCCTGCCTTGGCAGCTCCTACAGTATGTGTACTGGTGCTGTGTGATGGAGTCCTGCCTTGGCAGCTCCTACAGTATGTGTACTGTTGCTGTGTGATGGAGTCCTGCCTTGGCAGCTCCTACAGTATGTATACTGTTGCTGTGTGATGGAGGCCTGCCTTGGCAGCTCCTACAGTATGTCTATTGGTGCTGTGTGATGGAGTCCTGCCTTGGCAGCTCCTACAGTATGTATACTGTTGCTGTGTGATGGAGGCCTGCCTTGGCAGCTCCTACAGTATGTCTATTGGTGCTGTGTGATGGAGTCCTGCCTTGGCAGCTCCTACAGTATGTGTACTGTTGCTGTGTGATGGAGTCCTGCCTTGGCAGCTCCTACAGTATGTGTACTGGTGATGGAGTCCTGCCTTGGCAGCTCCTACAGTATGTGTACTGTTGCTGTGTGATGGAGTCCTGCCTTGGCAGCTCCTACAGTATGTGTACTGTTGCTGTGTGATGGAGTCCTGCCTTGGCAGCTCCTACAGTATGTGTACTGTGTGTGATGGAGTCCTGCCTTGGCAGCTCCTACAGTATGTGAACTGGTGCTGTGTGATGGAGTCCTGCCTTGGCAGCTCCTACAGTATGTGTACTGGTGCTGTGTGATGGAGTCCTGCCTTGGCAGCTCCTACAGTATGTGTACTGGTGCTGTGTGATGGAGTCCTGCCTTGGCAGCTCCTACAGTATGTGTACTGGTGCTGTGTGATGAAGTCCTGCCTTGGCAGCTCCTACAGTATGTGTACTGTTGCTGTGTGATGGAGTCCTGCCTTGGCAGCTCCTACAGTATGTGTACTGTTGCTGTGTGATGGAGTCCTGCCATGGCAGCTCCTACAGTATGTGTACTGGTGCTGTGTGATGGAGTCCTGCCTTGGCAGATCCTACAGTATGTGTACTGGTGCTATGTGATGGAGTCCTGCATTGGCAGCTCCTACAGTATGTGTACTGGTGCTGTGTGATGGAGTCCTGCCATGGCAGCTCCTACAGTATGTGTACTGGTGCTGTGTGATGGAGTCCTTCCTTGGCAGCTCCTACAGTATGTGTACTGGTGCTGTGTGATGGAGTCCTGCCTTGGCAGCTCCTACAGTATGTGTACTGGTGCTGTGTGATGGAGTCCTTCCTTGGCAGCTCCTACAGTATGTGTACTGTTGCTGTGAGATGGAGTCCTGCCTTGGCAGCTCCTACAGTATGTCTACTGGTGCTGTGTGATGGAGTCCTGCCTTGACAGCTCCTACAGTATGTCTACTGGTGCTGTGTCATGGAGTCCTGCCTTGGCAGCTCCTACAGTATATGTACTGGTGCTGTGTGATGGAGTCCTGCCTTGGCAGCTCCTACAGTATGTCTATTGGTGCTGTGTGATGGAGTCCTGCCTTGGCAGCTCCTACAGTATGTATACTGTTGCTGTGTGATGGAGTCCTGCCTTGGCAGCTCCTACAGTATGTGTACTGTTGCTGTGTGATGGAGTCCTGCCTTGGCAGCTCCTACAGTATGTCTACTGGTGCTATGTGATGGAGTCCTGCCTTGGCAGCTCCTACAGTATGTGTACTGGTACTGTGTGATGGAGTCCTGCCATGGCAGCTCCTACAGTATGTGTACTGGTGCTGTGTGATGGAGTCCTTTCTTGGCAGCTCCTACAGTATGTGTACTGGTGCTGTGTGATGGAGTCCTGCCTTGGCAGCTCCTACAGTATGTCTACTGGTGCTGTGTCATGGAGTCCTGCCTTGGCAGCTCCTACAGTATGTGTACTGGTGCTGTGTGATGGAGTCCTGCCTTGGCAGCTCCTACAGTATGTCTATTGGTGCTGTGTGATGGAGTCCTGCCTTGGCAGCTCCTACAGTATGTATACTGTTGCTGTGTGATGGAGGCCTGCCTTGGCAGCTCCTACAGTATGTCTATTGGTGCTGTGTGGTGGAGTCCTGCCTTGGCAGCTCCTACAGTATGTGTACTGTTGCTGTGTGATGGAGTCCTGCCTTGGCAGCTCCTACAGTATGTGTACTGTTGCTGTGTGATGGAGTCCTGCCTTGGCAGCTCCTACAGTATGTATACTGGTGCTGTGTGATGGAGTCCTGCCTTGGCAGCTCCTACAGTATGTGTACTGGTGCTGTGTGATGGAGTCCTGCCTTGGCAGCTCCTACAGTATGTATACTGTTGCTGTGTGATGGAGTCCTGCCTTGGCAGCTCCTACAGTATGTGTACTGTTGCTGTGTGATGGAGTCCTGCCTTGGCAGCTCCTACAGTATGTGTACTGTTGTTGTGTGATGGAGTCCTGCCTTGGCAGCTCCTACAGTATGTGAACTGGTGCTGTGTGATGGAGTCCTGCCTTGGCAGCTCCTACAGTATGTGTACTGGTGCTGTGTGATGGAGTCCTGCCTTGGCAGCTCCTACAGTATGTGTACTGGTGCTGTGTGATGGAGTCCTGCCTTGGCAGCTCCTACAGTATGTGTACTGTTGTTGTGTGATGGAGTCCTGCCTTGGCAGCTCCTACAGTATGTGAACTGGTGCTGTGTGATGGAGTCCTGCCTTGGCAGCTCCTACAGTATGTGTACTGGTGCTGTGTGATGGAGTCCTGCCTTGGCAGCTCCTACAGTATGTGTACTGGTGCTGTGTGATGGAGTCCTGCCTTGGCAGATCCTACAGTATGTGTACTGGTGCTATGTGATGGAGTCCTGCATTGGCAGCTCCTACAGTATGTGTACTGGTGCTGTGTGATGGAGTCCTTCCTTGGCAGCTCCTACAGTATGTGTACTGGTGCTGTGTGATGGAGTCCTGCCTTGGCAGCTCCTACAGTATGTGTACTGGTGCTGTGTGATGGAGTCCTGCCTTGACAGCTCCTACAGCATGTGTACTGTTGTTGTGTGATGGAGTCCTGCATTGGCAGCTCCTACAGTATGTGTACTGGTGCTGTGTGATGGAGTCCTGCCTTGGCAGCTCCTACAGTATGTATACTGTTGCTGTGTGATGGAGTCCTGCCTTGGCAGCTCCTACAGTATGTGTACTGTTGCTGTGTGATGGAGTCCTGCCTTGGCAGCTCCTACAGTATGTGTACTGTTGTTGTGTGATGGAGTCCTGCCTTGGCAGCTCCTACAGTATGTGAACTGGTGCTGTGTGATGGAGTCCTGCCTTGGCAGCTCCTACAGTATGTGTACTGGTGCTGTGTGATGGAGTCCTGCCTTGGCAGCTCCTACAGTATGTGTACTGGTGCTGTGTGATGGAGTCCTGCCTTGGCAGCTCCTACAGTATGTGTACTGTTGTTGTGTGATGGAGTCCTGCCTTGGCAGCTCCTACAGTATGTGTACTGTTGCTGTGTGATGGAGGCCTGCCTTGGCAGCTCCTACAGTATGTCTATTGGTGCTGTGTGATGGAGTCCTGCCTTGGCAGCTCCTACAGTATGTATACTGTTGCTGTGTGATGGAGGCCTGCCTTGGCAGCTCCTACAGTATGTCTATTGGTGCTGTGTGATGGAGTCCTGCCTTGGCAGCTCCTACAGTATGTGTACTGTTGCTGTGTGATGGAGTCCTGCCTTGGCAGCTCCTACAGTATGTGTACTGGTGCTGTGTGATGGAGTCCTGCCTTGACAGCTCCTACAGTATGTGTACTGTTGTTGTGTGATGGAGTCCTGCCTTGGCAGCTCCTACAGTATGTGTACTGTTGCTGTGTGATGGAGTCCTGCCTTGGCAGCTCCTACAGTATGTGTACTGTTGCTGTGTGATGGAGTCCTGCCTTGGCAGCTCCTACAGTATGTGAACTGGTGCTGTGTGATGGAGTCCTGCCTTGGCAGCTCCTACAGTATGTGTACTGGTGCTGTGTGATGGAGTCCTGCCATGGCAGCTCCTACAGTATGTGTACTGGTGCTGTGTGATGGAGTCCTGCCTTGGCAGCTCCTACAGTATGTGTACTGGTGCTGTGTGATGGAGTCCTTCCTTGGCAGCTCCTACAGTATGTGTACTGTTGCTGTGAGATGGAGTCCTGCCTTGGCAGCTCCTACAGTATGTCTACTGGTGCTGTGTGATGGAGTCCTGCCTTGACAGCTCCTACAGTATGTCTACTGGTGCTGTGTGATGGAGTCCTGCCTTGGCAGCTCCTACAGTATGTGTACTGTTGCTGTGTGATGGAGTCCTGCCTTGGCAGCTCCTACAGTATGTGTACTGTTGCTGTGTGATGGAGTCCTGCCTTGGCAGCTCCTACAGTATGTCTACTGGTGCTATGTGATGGAGTCCTGCCTTGGCAGCTCCTACAGTATGTGTACTGGTACTGTGTGATGGAGTCCTGCCATGGCAGCTCCTACAGTATGTGTACTGGTGCTGTGTGATGGAGTCCTGCCTTGGCAGCTCCTACAGTATGTGTACTGGTGCTGTGTGATGGAGTCCTGCCTTGGCAGCTCCTACAGTATGTCTACTGGTGCTGTGTCATGGAGTCCTGCCTTGGCAGCTCCTACAGTATGTCTACTGGTGCTGTGTCATGGAGTCCTGCCTTGGCAGCTCCTACAGTATGTGTACTGGTGCTGTGTGATGGAGTCCTGCCTTGGCAGCTCCTACAGTATGTGTACTGTTGCTGTGTGATGGAGTCCTGCCTTGGCAGCTCCTACAGTATGTATACTGTTGCTGTGTGATGGAGGCCTGCCTTGGCAGCTCCTACAGTATGTCTATTGGTGCTGTGTGATGGAGTCCTGCCTTGGCAGCTCCTACAGTATGTATACTGTTGCTGTGTGATGGAGGCCTGCCTTGGCAGCTCCTACAGTATGTCTATTGGTGCTGTGTGATGGAGTCCTGCCTTGGCAGCTCCTACAGTATGTGTACTGTTGCTGTGTGATGGAGTCCTGCCTTGGCAGCTCCTACAGTATGTGTACTGGTGCTGTGTGATGGAGTCCTGCCTTGACAGCTCCTACAGTATGTGTACTGTTGTTGTGTGATGGAGTCCTGCCTTGGCAGCTCCTACAGTATGTGTACTGTTGCTGTGTGATGGAGTCCTGCCTTGGCAGCTCCTACAGTATGTGTACTGTTGCTGTGTGATGGAGTCCTGCCTTGGCAGCTCCTACAGTATGTGAACTGGTGCTGTGTGATGGAGTCCTGCCTTGGCAGCTCCTACAGTATGTGTACTGGTGCTGTGTGATGGAGTCCTGCCTTGGCAGCTCCTACAGTATGTGTACTGGTGCTGTGTGATGGAGTCCTGCCTTGGCAGCTCCTACAGTATGTGTACTGGTGCTGTGTGATGAAGTCCTGCCTTGGCAGCTCCTACAGTATGTGTACTGTTGCTGTGTGATGGAGTCCTGCCTTGGCAGCTCCTACAGTATGTGTACTGTTGCTGTGTGATGGAGTCCTGCCATGGCAGCTCCTACAGTATGTGTACTGGTGCTGTGTGATGGAGTCCTGCCTTGGCAGATCCTACAGTATGTGTACTGGTGCTATGTGATGGAGTCCTGCATTGGCAGCTCCTACAGTATGTGTACTGGTGCTGTGTGATGGAGTCCTGCCATGGCAGCTCCTACAGTATGTGTACTGGTGCTGTGTGATGGAGTCCTTCCTTGGCAGCTCCTACAGTATGTGTACTGGTGCTGTGTGATGGAGTCCTGCCTTGGCAGCTCCTACAGTATGTGTACTGGTGCTGTGTGATGGAGTCCTTCCTTGGCAGCTCCTACAGTATGTGTACTGTTGCTGTGAGATGGAGTCCTGCCTTGGCAGCTCCTACAGTATGTATACTGTTGCTGTGTGATGGAGGCCTGCCTTGGCAGCTCCTACAGTATGTCTATTGGTGCTGTGTGATGGAGTCCTGCCTTGGCAGCTCCTACAGTATGTGTACTGTTGCTGTGTGATGGAGTCCTGCCTTGGCAGCTCCTACAGTATGTGTACTGGTGCTGTGTGATGGAGTCCTGCCTTGGCAGCTCCTACAGTATGTGTACTGTTGCTGTGTGATGGAGTCCTGCCTTGGCAGCTCCTACAGTATGTGTACTGTTGCTGTGTGATGGAGTCCTGCCTTGGCAGCTCCTACAGTATGTGTACTGTTGCTGTGTGATGGAGTCCTGCCTTGGCAGCTCCTACAGTATGTGAACTGGTGCTGTGTGATGGAGTCCTGCCTTGGCAGCTCCTACAGTATGTGTACTGGTGCTGTGTGATGGAGTCCTGCCTTGGCAGCTCCTACAGTATGTGTACTGGTGCTGTGTGATGGAGTCCTGCCTTGGCAGCTCCTACAGTATGTGTACTGGTGCTGTGTGATGGAGTCCTGCCTTGGCAGCTCCTACAGTATGTGTACTGTTGCTGTGTGATGGAGTCCTGCCTTGGCAGCTCCTACAGTATGTGTACTGGTGCTGTGTGATGGAGTCCTGCCTTGGCAGATCCTACAGTATGTGTACTGGTGCTATGTGATGGAGTCCTGCATTGGCAGCTCCTACAGTATGTGTACTGGTGCTGTGTGATGGAGTCCTGCCATGGCAGCTCCTACAGTATGTGTACTGGTGCTGTGTGATGGAGTCCTTCCTTGGCAGCTCCTACAGTATGTGTACTGGTGCTGTGTGATGGAGTCCTGCCTTGGCAGCTCCTACAGTATGTGTACTGGTGCTGTGTGATGGAGTCCTTCCTTGGCAGCTCCTACAGTATGTGTACTGTTGCTGTGTGATGGAGTCCTGCCTTGCTCCTACAGCTCTACTGGTGCTGTGTGATGGAGTCCTGCTGACAGCTCCTACTGTCTACTGGTGCTGGTCATGGAGTCCTGCCTTGGCAGCTCCTACAGTATGTGTACTGGTGCTGTGTGATGGAGTCCTGCCTTGGCAGCTCCTACAGTATGTCTATTGGTGCTGTGTGATGGAGTCCTGCCTTGGCAGCTCCTACAGTATGTATACTGTTGCTGTGTGATGGAGTCCTGCCTTGGCAGCTCCTACAGTATGTGTACTGTTGCTGTGTGATGGAGTCCTGCCTTGGCAGCTCCTACAGTATGTCTACTGGTGCTATGTGATGGAGTCCTGCCTTGGCAGCTCCTACAGTATGTGTACTGGTGCTGTGTGATGGAGTCCTGCCATGGCAGCTCCTACAGTATGTGTACTGGTGCTGTGTGATGGAGTCCTGCTTGGCAGCTCCTACAGTATGTGTACTGGTGCTGTGTGATGGAGTCCTGCCTTGGCAGCTCCTACAGTATGTCTACTGGTGCTGTGTGCTGGAGTCCTGCCTTGGCAGTCCTATGTCTACCTGGTGCTGTGTGATGGAGTCCTGCCTTGGCAGCTCCTACAGTATGTGTACTGGTGCTGTGTGATGGAGTCCTGCCTTGGCAGCTCCTACAGTATGTCTATTGGTGCTGTGTGATGGAGTCCTGCCTTGGCAGCTCCTACAGTATGTACTGTTGCTGTGTGATGGAGTCCTGCCTTGGCAGCTCCTACAGTATGTGTACTGTTGCTGTGTGATGGAGTCCTGCCTTGGCAGCTCCTACAGTATGTGTACTGTTGCTGTGTGATGGAGTCCTGCCTTGGCAGCTCCTACAGTATGTGTACTGGTGCTGTGTGATGGAGTCCTGCCTTGGCAGCTCCTACAGTATGTATACTGTTGCTGTGTGATGGAGTCCTGCCTTGGCAGCTCCTACAGTATGTGTACTGTTGCTGTGTGATGGAGTCCTGCCTTGGCAGCTCCTACAGTATGTGTACTGTTGCTGTGTGATGGAGTCCTGCCTTGGCAGCTCCTGCTGTGTGATGGAGTCCTGCCTTGGCAGCTCCTACAGTATGTGAACTGGTGCTGTGTGATGGAGTCCTGCCTTGGCAGCTCCTACAGTATGTGTACTGGTGCTGTGTGATGGAGTCCTGCCTTGGCAGCTCCTACAGTATGTGTACTGGTGCTGTGTGATGGAGTCCTGCCTTGGCAGCTCCTACAGTATGTGTACTGTTGTTGTGTGATGGAGTCCTGCCTTGGCAGCTCCTACAGTATGTGAACTGGTGCTGTGTGATGGAGTCCTGCCTTGGCAGCTCCTACAGTATGTGTACTGGTGCTGTGTGATGGAGTCCTGCCTTGGCAGCTCCTACAGTATGTGTACTGGTGCTGTGTGATGGAGTCCTGCCTTGGCAGATCCTACAGTATGTGTACTGGTGCTATGTGATGGAGTCCTGCATTGGCAGCTCCTACAGTATGTGTACTGGTGCTGTGTGATGGAGTCCTTCCTTGGCAGCTCCTACAGTATGTGTACTGGTGCTGTGTGATGGAGTCCTGCCTTGGCAGCTCCTACAGTATGTGTACTGGTGCTGTGTGATGGAGTCCTGCCTTGACAGCTCCTACAGTATGTGTACTGTTGTTGTGTGATGGAGTCCTGCATTGGCAGCTCCTACAGTATGTGTACTGGTGCTGTGTGATGGAGTCCTGCCTTGGCAGCTCCTACAGTATGTATACTGTTGCTGTGTGATGGAGTCCTGCCTTGGCAGCTCCTACAGTATGTGTACTGTTGCTGTGTGATGGAGTCCTGCCTTGGCAGCTCCTACAGTATGTGTACTGTTGTTGTGTGATGGAGTCCTGCCTTGGCAGCTCCTACAGTATGTGAACTGGTGCTGTGTGATGGAGTCCTGCCTTGGCAGCTCCTACAGTATGTGTACTGGTGCTGTGTGATGGAGTCCTGCCTTGGCAGCTCCTACAGTATGTGTACTGGTGCTGTGTGATGGAGTCCTGCCTTGGCAGCTCCTACAGTATGTGTACTGTTGTTGTGTGATGGAGTCCTGCCTTGGCAGCTCCTACAGTATGTGAACTGGTGCTGTGTGATGGAGTCCTGCCTTGGCAGCTCCTACAGTATGTGTACTGGTGCTGTGTGATGGAGTCCTGCCTTGGCAGCTCCTACAGTATGTGAACTGGTGCTGTGTGATGGAGTCCTGCCTTGGCAGCTCCTACAGTATGTGTACTGGTGCTGTGTGATGGAGTCCTGCCTTGGCAGCTCCTACAGTATGTGTACTGGTGCTGTGTGATGGAGTCCTGCCTTGGCAGCTCCTACAGTATGTGTACTGTTGCTGTGTGATGGAGTCCTGCCTTGGCAGCTCCTACAGTATGTGTACTGGTGCTGTGTGGAGTCCTGCCTTGGCAGCTCCTACAGTATGTGTACTGGTGCTGTGTGATGGAGTCCTGCCTTGGCAGCTCCTACAGTATGTGTACTGGTGCTGTGTGATGGAGTCCTGCCTTGGCAGCTCCTACAGTATGTATACTGTTGCTGTGTGATGGAGGCCTGCCTTGGCAGCTCCTACAGTATGTCTATTGGTGCTGTGTGATGGAGTCCTGCCTTGGCAGCTCCTACAGTATGTATACTGTTGCTGTGTGATGGAGGCCTGCCTTGGCAGCTCCTACAGTATGTCTATTGGTGCTGTGTGATGGAGTCCTGCCTTGGCAGCTCCTACAGTATGTGTACTGGTGCTGTGTGATGGAGTCCTGCCTTGGCAGCCCCTACAGTATGTGTACTGGTGCTGTGTGATGGAGTCCTGCCTTGGCAGCTCCTACAGTATGTCTACTGGTGCTGTGTGATGGAGTCCTGCCTTGGCAGCTCCTACAGTATGTCTACTGGTGCTGTGTGATGGAGTCCTGCCTTGGCAGCTCCTACAGTATGTCTACTGGTGCTGTGTGATGGAGTCCTGCCTTGGCAGCTCCTACAGTATGTCTACTGGTGCTGTGTGATGGAGTCCTGCCATGGCAGCTCCTACAGTATGTGTACTGGTGCTGTGTGATGGAGTCCTGCCTTGGCAGCTCCTACAGTATGTGTACTGGTGCTGTGTGATGGAGTCCTGCCTTGGCAGCTCCTACAGTATGTGTACTGTTGCTGTGTGATGGAGTCCTGCCTTGGCAGCTCCTACAGTATGTGTACTGGTGCTGTGTGATGGAGTCCTGCCTTGGCAGCTCCTACAGTATGTGTACTGGTGCTGTGTGATGGAGTCCTGCCTTGGCAGCTCCTACAGTATGTGTACTGGTGCTGTGTGATGGAGTCCTTCCTTGGCAGCTCCTATAGTATGTGTACTGGTGCTGTGTGATGGAGTCCTGCCTTGGCAGCTCCTACAGTATGTGTACTGGTGCTGTGTGATGGAGTCCTGCCTTGGCAGCTCCTACAGTATGTGTACTGGTGCTGTGTGATGGAGTCCTTCCTTGGCAGCTCCTATAGTATGTGTACTGGTGCTGTGTGATGGAGTCCTGCCTTGGCAGCTCCTACAGTATGTGTACTGGTGCTGTGTGATGGAGTCCTGCCTTGGCAGCTCCTACAGTATGTGTACTGGTGCTATGTGATGGAGTCCTGCCTTGGCAGCTCCTACAGTATGTGTACTGGTGCTGTGTGATGGAGTCCTGCCTTGGCAGCTCCTACAGTATGTGTACTGGTGTTGTGTGATGGAGTCCTGCCTTGGCAGCTCCTACAGTATGTGTACTGTTGCTGTGTGATGGAGTCCTGCCTTGGCAGCTCCTACAGTATGTGTACTGGTGCTGTGTGATGGAGTCCTGTACCAGAAAGAGACAGGCTACAGCTAACAACTAGCCTGCCAGCTTGCTTTATCTGGCACAATAACAGACACTAGCGGGAGGGTAAATCATTGGTAATTGATCCAATGCAATTCCCTCCTACAAATTAAAAATGTGTTTATTTGTTCAGCTTTTTGGTCTCTGGATATATCAATATTCTCTACTCCGGAGTGTATATATATATATATATATATTTATATATATATATATTAAATCAGTGGGATCATAGCACTTGCAAGTTCTGATGTTGTGATAGGCCTACCCTGAACCCATTTTACCCATATATAGGCCTATTAAAAACAGTGTAGGTATAGCCGTGGGAAGGCCTGTGGAAGATGTTTAGTTGGGGGTGCTGCGGGGAGTTGACAGTCTTCTCTTTTCACCAGCAGTATGTTTTCCTCACGATTGTATTTTGAAATAGTGAGAAAGGTCAGAAAAAAAGTTAAATAAAGGTTCAATTAAACATTTTTAAACGGCCAGGCAACTCAACACTCAGCTATAATGGCACAAAAATAAAGACGAGTCCTCTATCTATCTCTGTGGTTGGGCCATACACTAAGTGCTGTTGTTGGCTGCTTTGTCTGAGGTGCTGGGAGAGGCAACCTGTGCCAGCCATGTTGTCGTTCTGGCAAGGGCAAGACAGCCTGACATCACAGTCCAGCAGAGCGTTCCTTCAGCTCTTTCAAAGCATACCGTAACATAACATTATGTTATTGTAGCCTAATAGGGCTTTGGTCAGAAGTGATACTCCACATAGGGAAAAGTATGCCATTTTAGGATGGAGTGCAATATGTGAGACAAGACTCCTCTGGTGAGCCCCTCCCCACCCTCTGTTCATTCCCAGAACATTTCACTTCACTGCTCAGCATTTCAGAGATGGATGGTGGGTCAGCATTAGATGGGTTGAAAACAAACACGTAGGTGTTTGTAAGAGTGTTTGTAACAACAACAACAACAACAACAACAAACTAGTTATTTTCTGTGGGATGATGATACATGGATGGATGGACAGACTCTTATTCACCTCAAAGAAATGTGTGTACGTGTGTGTGGGTGTGTGTCTGTGTCAAATCAAATGTAAGTTTTGGAGATGTTATCGACGATGAAACTAAATGCTTGTGTTTCTAGCTCCAACAGGGCAGTAATGCTTGTGTTTCTAGCTCCAAAGGGGCAGTAATGCTGGTGTTTCTAGCTCCAACAGGGCAGTAATGCTGGTGTTTCGAGCTCCAACGGGGCAGTAATGCTTGTGTTTCTAGCTCCAACGGGGCAGTAATGCTGGTGTTTCTAGCTCCAACAGAGCAGTAATGCTGGTGTTTCTAGCTCCAACAGGGCAGTAATGCTTGTGTTTCTAGCCCCAACAGGGCAGTAATGCTTGTGTTTCTAGCTCCAACAGGGCAGTAATGCTTGTGTTTCTAGCTCCAACAGGGCAGTAATGCTTGTGTTTCTAGCTCCAACAGGGCAGTAATGCTGGTGTTTCTAGCTCCAACAGGGAAGTAATGATTGTGTTTCTAGCTCCAACAGAGCAGTAATGCTGGTGTTTCTAGCTACAACAGGGCAGTAATGCTGGTGTTTCTAGCTCCAACAGGGAGTAATGCTTGTGTTTCTAGCTCCAACAGAGCAGTAATGCTTGTGTTTCTAGCTCCAACAGGGCAGTAAATGCTTGTGTTTCTAGCTCCAACAGAGCAGTAATGCTTGTGTTTCTATCTCTAACAGAGCAGTAATGCTGGTGTTTCTAGCTCCAACGGGGCAGTAATGCTGGTGTTTCTAGCTCCAACAGAGCAGTAATGCTGGTGTTTCTAGCTCCAACGGGGCAGTAATGCTTGTGTTTCTAGCTCCAACAGGGCAGTAATGCTTGTGTTTCTAGCTCCAACAGAGCAGTAATGCTTGTGTTTCTAGCTCCAACAGGGCAGTAATGCTTGTGTTTCTAGCTCCAACAGGGCTGTAATGCTTGTGTTTCTAGCTCCAACAGAGCAGTAATGCTTGTGTTTCTATCTCCAACAGAGCAGTAATGCTGGTGTTTCTAGCTCCAACAGAGCAGTAATGCTGGTGTTTCTAGCTCCAACAGAGCAGTAATGATTGTGTTTCTAGCTCCAACAGAGCAGTAATGCTTGTGTTTCTAGCTCCAACAGAGCAGTAATGCTGGTATTTCTAGCTCCAACAGAGCAGTAATTATTGTGTTTCTAGCTCCAACAGAGCAGTAATGCTTGTGTTTCTAGCTCCAACAGGGCAGTAATGCTGGTGTTTCTAGCTCCAACAGAGCAGTAATGCTTGTGTTTCTAGCTCCAACAGAGCAGTAATGCTTGTGTTTCTAGCTCCAACAGGGCAGTGATGCTTCTGTTTCTAGCTCCAACAGGGCAGTAATGCTTGTGTTTCTAGCTCCAACAGGGCAGTAATGCTTGTGTTTCTAGCTCCAACAGGGCAGTAATGCTTGTGTTTCTAGCTCCAACAGGGCAGTAATGATTGTGTTTCTAGCTCCAACAGAGCAGTAATGCTGGTGTTTCTAGCTCCAACAGGGAAGTAATGCTTGTGTTTCTAGCTCCAACAGGGCAGTAATGCTGGTGTTTCTAGCTCCAACAGAGCAGTAATGCTGGTGTTTCTATCTCCAACAGAGCAGTAATGCTTGTGTTTCTAGCTCCAACAGAGCAGTAATGCTTGTGTTTCTAGCTCCAACGGGGCAGTAATGCTTGTGTTTCTAGCTCCAACAGAGCAGTAATGCTGGTGTTTCTAGCTCCAACGGGGCAGTAATGCTTGTGTTTCTAGCTCCAACAGAGCAGTAATGCTTGTGTTTCTAGCTCCAACAGGGCAGTAATGCTTGTGTTTCTAGCTCCAACAGGGCTGTAATGCTTGTGTTTCTAGCTCCAACAGAGCAGTAATGCTTGTGTTTCTATCTCCAACAGAGCAGTAATGCTGGTGTTTCTAGCTCCAACAGAGCAGTAATGCTGGTGTTTCTAGCTCCAACAGAGCAGTAATGCTGGTGTTTCTAGCTCCAACAGAGCAGTAATGATTGTGTTTCTAGCTCCAACAGAGCAGTAATGCTTGTGTTTCTAGCTCCAACAGAGCAGTAATGCTGGTATTTCTAGCTCCAACAGAGCAGTAATTATTGTGTTTCTAGCTCCAACAGAGCAGTAATGCTTGTGTTTCTAGCTCCAACAGGGCAGTAATGCTTGTGTTTCTAGCTCCAACAGAGCAGTAATGCTGGTATTTCTAGCTCCAACAGAGCAGTAATTATTGTGTTTCTAGCTCCAACAGAGCAGTAATGCTTGTGTTTCTAGCTCCAACAGGGCAGTAATGCTGGTGTTTCTAGCTCCAACAGAGCAGTAATGCTTGTGTTTCTAGCTCCAACAGAGCAGTAATGCTTGTGTTTCTAGCTCCAACAGGGCAGTGATGCTTCTGTTTCTAGCTCCAACAGGGCAGTAATGCTTGTGTTTCTAGCTCCAACAGGGCAGTAATGCTTGTGTTTCTAGCTCCAACAGGGCAGTAATGCTTGTGTTTCTAGCTCCAACAGGGCAGTAATGATTGTGTTTCTAGCTCCAACAGAGCAGTAATGCTGGTGTTTCTAGCTCCAACAGGGAAGTAATGCTTGTGTTTCTAGCTCCAACAGGGCAGTAATGCTGGTGTTTCTAGCTCCAACAGAGCAGTAATGCTGGTGTTTCTATCTCCAACAGAGCAGTAATGCTTGTGTTTCTAGCTCCAACAGAGCAGTAATGCTTGTGTTTCTAGCTCCAACGGGGCAGTAATGCTTGTGTTTCTAGCTCCAACAGAGCAGTAATGCTGGTGTTTCTAGCTCCAACAGGGCAGTAATGCTTGTGTTTCTAGCTCCAACAGAGCAGTAATGCTTGTGTTTCTAGCTCCAACAGGGCAGTAATGCTTGTGTTTCTAGCTCCAACAGGGCTGTAATGCTTGTGTTTCTAGCTCCAACAGAGCAGTAATGCTTGTGTTTCTATCTCCAACAGAGCAGTAATGCTGGTGTTTCTAGCTCCAACAGAGCAGTAATGCTGGTGTTTCTAGCTCCAACAGAGCAGTAATGCTGGTGTTTCTAGCTCCAACAGAGCAGTAATGATTGTGTTTCTAGCTCCAACAGAGCAGTAATGCTTGTGTTTCTAGCTCCAACAGAGCAGTAATGCTGGTATTTCTAGCTCCAACAGAGCAGTAATTATTGTGTTTCTAGCTCCAACAGAGCAGTAATGCTTGTGTTTCTAGCTCCAACAGGGCAGTAATGCTGGTGTTTCTAGCTCCAACAGAGCAGTAATGCTTGTGTTTCTAGCTCCAACAGAGCAGTAATGCTTGTGTTTCTAGCTCCAACAGGGCAGTGATGCTTCTGTTTCTAGCTCCAACAGGGCAGTAATGCTTGTGTTTCTAGCTCCAACAGGGCAGTAATGCTTGTGTTTCTAGCTCCAACAGGGCAGTAATGCTTGTGTTTCTAGCTCCAACAGGGCAGTAATGATTGTGTTTCTAGCTCCAACAGAGCAGTAATGCTGGTGTTTCTAGCTCCAACAGGGAAGTAATGCTTGTGTTTCTAGCTCCAACAGGGCAGTAATGCTGGTGTTTCTAGCTCCAACAGAGCAGTAATGCTGGTGTTTCTATCTCCAACAGAGCAGTAATGCTTGTGTTTCTAGCTCCAACAGAGCAGTAATGCTTGTGTTTCTAGCTCCAACAGGGCAGTGATGCTTGTGTTTCTAGCTCCAACAGGGCAGTAATGCTTGTGTTTCTAGCTCCAACAGGGCAGTAATGCTTGTGTTTCTAGCTCCAACAGGGAAGTAATGCTTGTGTTTCTAGCTCCAACAGGGCAGTAATGATTGTGTTTCTAGCTCCAACAGAGCAGTAATGCTTGTGTTTCTAGCTCCAACAGGGAAGTAATGCTTGTGTTTCTAGCTCCAACAGGGCAGTAATGATTGTGTTTCTAGCTCCAACAGGGCAGTAATGCTTGTGTTTCTAGCTCCAACAGAGCAGTAATGCTTGTGTTTCTAGCTCCAACAGAGCAGTAATGCTTGTGTTTCTAGCTCCAACAGAGCAGTAATGCTGGTGTTTCTAGCTCCAACAGAGCAGTAATGCTGGTGTTTCTAGCTCCAACAGAGCAGTAATGCTTGTGTTTCTAGCTCCAACAGAGCAGTAATGCTGGTGTTTCTAGCTCCAACAGGGCAGTAATGCTTGTGTTTCTAGCTCCAACAGAGCAGTAATGCTGGTGTTTCTAGCTCCAACAGGGCAGCAATGCTTGTGTTTCTAGCTCCAACAGAGCAGTAATGCTTGTGTTTCTAGCTCCAACAGAGCAGTAATGCTGGTGTTTCTAGCTCCAACAGGGCAGCAATGCTTGTGTTTCTAGCTCCAACAGAGCAGTAATGCTTGTGTTTCTAGCTCCAACAGAGCAGTAATGCTTGTGTTTCTAGCTCCAACAGAGCAGTAATGCTTGTGTTTCTAGCTCCAACAGAGCAGTAATGCTTGTGTTTCTAGCTCCAACAGAGCAGTAATGCTGGTGTTTCTAGCTCCAACAGAGCAGTAATTCTTGTGTTTCTAGCTCCAACAGAGCAGTACTGCTTGTGTTTCTAGCTCCAACAGAGCAGTACTGCTTGTGTTTCTAGCTCCAACAGGGCAGTAATTCTTGTGTTTCTAGCTCCAACAGAGCAGTAATGCTGGTGTTTATAGCTCCAACAGAGCAGTACTTCTTGTGATTCTAGCTCCAACAGAGCAGTAATGCTTGTGTTTCTAGCTCCAACAGGGCAGTAATGCTGATGTTTCTAGCTCCAACAGAGCAGTAATGCTTGTGTTTCTAGCACCAACAGAGCAGTAATGCTTGTGTTTCTAGCTCCAACAGGGCAGTAATGCTTGTGTTTCTAGCTCCAACAGGGAAGTAATGCTTGTGTTTCTAGCTCCAACAGGGCAGTAATGATTGTGTTTCTAGCTCCAACAGAGCAGTAATGCTGGTGTTTCTAGCTCCAACAGGGAAGTAATGCTTGTGTTTCTAGCTCCAACAGGGCAGTAATGATTGTGTTTCTAGCTCCAACAGAGCAGTAATGCTGGTGTTTCTAGCTACAACAGGGCAGTAATGCTGGTGTTTCTAGCTCCAACAGGGCAGTAATGCTTGTGTTTCTAGCTCCAACAGAGCAGTAATGCTTGTGTTTCTAGCTCCAACAGAGCAGTAATGCTTGTGTTTCTAGCTCCAACAGAGCAGTAATGCTTGTGTTTCTAGCTCCAACAGAGCAGTAATGCTGGTGTTTCTAGCTCCAACAGAGCAGTAATGCTTGTGTTTCTAGCTCCAACAGGGCAGTAATGCTTGTGTTTCTAGCTCCAACAGGGAAGTAATGCTTGTGTTTCTAGCTCCAACAGGGCAGTAATGATTGTGTTTCTAGCTCCAACAGAGCAGTAATGCTGGTGTTTCTAGCTCCAACAGGGAAGTAATGCTTGTGTTTCTAGCTTCAACAGGGCAGTAATGCTTGTGTTTCTAGCTCCAACAGAGCAGTAATGCTGGTGTTTCTAGCTCCAACAGGGCAGCAATGCTTGTGTTTCTAGCTCCAACAGAGCAGTAATGCTTGTGTTTCTAGCTCCAACAGAGCAGTAATGCTGGTGTTTCTAGCTCCAACAGGGCAGCAATGCTTGTGTTTCTAGCTCCAACAGAGCAGTAATGCTTGTGTTTCTAGCTCCAACAGAGCAGTAATGCTTGTGTTTCTAGCTCCAACAGAGCAGTAATGCTTGTGTTTCTAGCTCCAACAGAGCAGTAATGCTTGTGTTTCTAGCTCCAACAGAGCAGTAATGCTGGTGTTTCTAGCTCCAACAGAGCAGTAATTCTTGTGTTTCTAGCTCCAACAGAGCAGTACTGCTTGTGTTTCTAGCTCCAACAGAGCAGTACTGCTTGTGTTTCTAGCTCCAACAGGGCAGTAATTCTTGTGTTTCTAGCTCCAACAGAGCAGTAATGCTGGTGTTTATAGCTCCAACAGAGCAGTACTTCTTGTGATTCTAGCTCCAACAGAGCAGTAATGCTTGTGTTTCTAGCTCCAACAGGGCAGTAATGCTGATGTTTCTAGCTCCAACAGAGCAGTAATGCTTGTGTTTCTAGCACCAACAGAGCAGTAATGCTTGTGTTTCTAGCTCCAACAGGGCAGTGATGCTTGTGTTTCTAGCTCCAACAGGGCAGTAATGCTTGTGTTTCTAGCTCCAACAGGGCAGTAATGCTTGTGTTTCTAGCTCCAACAGGGAAGTAATGCTTGTGTTTCTAGCTCCAACAGGGCAGTAATGATTGTGTTTCTAGCTCCAACAGAGCAGTAATGCTGGTGTTTCTAGCTCCAACAGGGAAGTAATGCTTGTGTTTCTAGCTCCAACAGGGCAGTAATGATTGTGTTTCTAGCTCCAACAGAGCAGTAATGCTGGTGTTTCTAGCTACAACAGGGCAGTAATGCTGGTGTTTCTAGCTCCAACAGGGCAGTAATGCTTGTGTTTCTAGCTCCAACAGAGCAGTAATGCTTGTGTTTCTAGCTCCAACAGAGCAGTAATGCTTGTGTTTCTAGCTCCAACAGAGCAGTAATGCTTGTGTTTCTAGCTCCAACAGAGCAGTAATGCTTGTGTTTCTAGCTCCAACAGAGCAGTAATGCTGGTGTTTCTAGCTCCAACAGAGCAGTAATGCTTGTGTTTCTAGCTCCAACAGGGCAGTAATGCTTGTGTTTCTAGCTCCAACAGGGAAGTAATGCTTGTGTTTCTAGCTCCAACAGGGCAGTAATGATTGTGTTTCTAGCTCCAACAGAGCAGTAATGCTGGTGTTTCTAGCTCCAACAGGGAAGTAATGCTTGTGTTTCTAGCTTCAACAGGGCAGTAATGATTGTGTTTCTAGCTCAACAGAGCAGTAATGCTGGTGTTTCTAGCTACAACAGGGCAGTAATGCTGGTGTTTCTAGCTCCAACAGGGCAGTAATGCTTGTGTTTCTAGCTCCAACAGAGCAGTAATGCTTGTGTTTCTAGCTCCAACAGGGCAGTAATGCTTCTGTTTCTAGCTCCAACAGAGCAGTAATGCTTGTGTTTCTAGCTCCAACAGAGCAGTAATGCTGGTGTTTCTAGCTCCAACAGAGCAGTAATGCTGGTGTTTCTAGCTCCAACAGAGCAGTAATGCTTGTGTTTCTAGCTCCAACAGAGCAGTAATGCTGGTGTTTCTAGCTCCAACAGGGCAGTAATGATTGTGTTTCTAGCTCCAACAGAGCAGTAATGCTGGTGTTTCTAGCTCCAACAGGGCAGCAATGCTTGTGTTTCTAGCTCCAACAGAGCAGTAATGCTTGTGTTTCTAGCTCCAACAGAGCAGTAATGCTTGTGTTTCTAGCTCCAACAGAGCAGTAACGCTGGTGTTTCTAGCTCCAACAGAGCAGTAACGCTGGTGTTTCTAGCTCCAACAGAGCAGTAATGCTGGTGTTTCTAGCTCCAACAGAGCAGTAATGCTTGTGTTTCTAGCTCCAACAGAGCAGTAATGCTTGTGTTTCTAGCTCCAACAGAGCAGTAATGCTGGTGTTTCTAGCTCCAACAGAGCAGTAATGCTGGTGTTTCTAGCTCCAACAGAGCAGTAATGCTGGTGTTTCTAGCTCCAACAGAGCAGTAATGCTTGTGTTTCTAGCTCCAACAGAGCAGTAATGCTGGTGTTTCTAGCTCCAACAGGGCAGTAATGATTGTGTTTCTAGCTCCAACAGAGCAGTAATGCTGGTGTTTCTAGCTCCAACAGGGCAGCAATGCTTGTGTTTCTAGCTCCAACAGAGCAGTAATGCTTGTGTTTCTAGCTCCAACAGAGCAGTAATGCTTGTGTTTCTAGCTCCAACAGAGCAGTAATGCTGGTGTTTCTAGCTCCAACAGAGCAGTAACGCTGGTGTTTCTAGCTCCAACAGAGCAGTAATGCTGGTGTTTCTAGCTCCAACAGAGCAGTAATGCTTGTGTTTCTAGCTCCAACAGAGCAGTAATGCTTGTGTTTCTAGCTCCAACAGAGCAGTAATGCTGGTGTTTCTAGCTCCAACAGAGCAGTAATTCTTGTGTTTCTAGCTCCAACAGAGCAGTACTGCTTGTGTTTCTAGCTCCAACAGAGCAGTACTGCTTGTGTTTCTAGCTCCAACAGGGCAGTAATTCTTGTGTTTCTAGCTCCAACAGAGCAGTAATGCTGGTGTTTCTAGCTCCAACAGAGCAGTAATGCTTGTGATTCTAGCTCCAACAGAGCAGTAATGCTTGTGTTTCTAGCTCCAACAGGGCAGTAATGCTGATGTTTCTAGCTCCAACAGAGCAGTAATTCTTGTGTTTCTAGCTCCAACAGAGCAGTACTGCTTGTGTTTCTAGCTCCAACAGGGCAGTAATGCTTGTGTTTCTAGCTCCAACAGAGCAGTAATGCTTGTGTTTCTAGCTCCAACAGAGCAGTAATGCTTGTGTTTCTAGCTCCAACAGAGCAGTAATGCTTGTGTTTCTAGCTCCAACAGAGCAGTAATGCTGGTGTTTCTAGCTCCAACAGAGCAGTAATGCTTGTGTTTCTAGCTCCAACAGGGCAGTAATGCTTGTGTTTCTAGCTCCAACAGGGAAGTAATGCTTGTGTTTCTAGCTCCAACAGGGCAGTAATGATTGTGTTTCTAGCTCCAACAGAGCAGTAATGCTGGTGTTTCTAGCTCCAACAGGGAAGTAATGCTTGTGTTTCTAGCTTCAACAGGGCAGTAATGATTGTGTTTCTAGCTCCAACAGAGCAGTAATGCTGGTGTTTCTAGCTACAACAGGGCAGTAATGCTGGTGTTTCTAGCTCCAACAGGGCAGTAATGCTTGTGTTTCTAGCTCCAACAGAGCAGTAATGCTTGTGTTTCTAGCTCCAACAGGGCAGTAATGCTTGTGTTTCTAGCTCCAACAGAGCAGTAATGCTTGTGTTTCTAGCTCCAACAGAGCAGTAATGCTGGTGTTTCTAGCTCCAACAGAGCAGTAATGCTGGTGTTTCTAGCTCCAACAGAGCAGTAATGCTTGTGTTTCTAGCTCCAACAGAGCAGTAATGCTGGTGTTTCTAGCTCCAACAGGGCAGTAATGATTGTGTTTCTAGCTCCAACAGAGCAGTAATGCTGGTGTTTCTAGCTCCAACAGGGCAGTACTGCTTGTGTTTCTAGCTCCAACAGAGCAGTACTGCTTGTGTTTCTAGCTCCAACAGGGCAGTAATTATTGTGTTTCTAGCTCCAACAGAGCAGTAATGCTGGTGTTTCTAGCTCCAACAGAGCAGTAATGCTTGTGATTCTAGCTCCAACAGAGCAGTAATGCTTGTGTTTCTAGCTCCAACAGAGCAGTACTGCTTGTGTTTCTAGCTCCAACAGAGCAGTACTGCTTGTGTTTCTAGCTCCAACAGGGCAGTAATTATTGTGTTTCTAGCTCCAACAGAGCAGTAATGCTGGTGTTTCTAGCTCCAACAGAGCAGTAATGCTTGTGATTCTAGCTCCAACAGAGCAGTAATGCTTGTGTTTCTAGCTCCAACAGGGCAGTAATGCTGATGTTTCTAGCTCCAACAGAGCAGTAATGCTTGTGTTTCTAGCTCCAACAGAGCAGTAATGCTTGTGTTTCTAGCTCCAACAGGGCAGTAATGCTGATGTTTCTAGCTCCAACAGAGCAGTAATGCTTGTGTTTCTAGCACCAACAGAGCAGTAATGCTTGTGTTTCTAGCTCCAACAGGGCAGTGATGCTTGTGTTTCTAGCTCCAACAGGGCAGTAATGCTTGTGTTTCTAGCTCCAACAGGGCAGTAATGCTTGTGTTTCTAGCTCCAACAGGGAAGTAATGCTTGTGTTTCTAGCTCCAACAAGGCAGTAATGATTGTGTTTCTAGCTCCAACAGAGCAGTAATGCTGGTGTTTCTAGCTCCAACAGGGAAGTAATGCTTGTGTTTCTAGCTCCAACAGGGCAGTAATGATTGTGTTTCTAGCTCCAACAGAGCAGTAATGCTTGTGTTTCTAGCTCCAACAGAGCAGTAATGCTTGTGTTTCTAGCTCCAACAGAGCAGTAATGCTTGTGTTTCTAGCTCCAACAGAGCAGTAATGCTTGTGTTTCTAGCTCCAACAGAGCAGTAATGCTGGTGTTTCTAGCTCCAACAGAGCAGTAATGCTGGTGTTTCTAGCTCCAACAGAGCAGTAATGCTTGTGTTTCTAGCTCCAACAGAGCAGTAATGCTGGTGTTTCTAGCTCCAACAGGGCAGTAATGATTGTGTTTCTAGCTCCAACAGAGCAGTAATGCTGGTGTTTCTAGCTCCAACAGGGCAGCAATGCTTGTGTTTCTAGCTCCAACAGAGCAGTAACGCTTGTGTTTCTAGCTCCAACAGAGCAGTAATGCTTGTGTTTCTAGCTCCAACAGAGCAGTAATGCTTGTGTTTCTAGCTCCAACAGAGCAGTAATGCTGGTGTTTCTAGCTCCAACAGAGCAGTAACGCTGGTGTTTCTAGCTCAACAGAGCAGTAATGCTGGTGTTTCTAGCTCCAACAGAGCAGTAATGCTTGTGTTTCTAGCTCCAACAGAGCAGTAATGCTTGTGTTTCTAGCTCCAACAGAGCAGTAATGCTGGTGTTTCTAGCTCCAACAGAGCAGTAATTCTTGTGTTTCTAGCTCCAACAGAGCAGTACTGCTTGTGTTTCTAGCTCCAACAGAGCAGTACTGCTTGTGTTTCTAGCTCCAACAGGGCAGTAATTCTTGTGTTTCTAGCTCCAACAGAGCAGTAATGCTGGTGTTTCTAACTCCAACAGAGCAGTAATTCTTGTGATTCTAGCTCCAACAGAGCAGTAATGCTTGTGTTTCTAGCTCCAACAGGGCAGTAATGCTTGTGTTTCTAGCTCCAACAGAGCAGTAATGCTTGTGTTTCTAGCTCCAACAGGGCAGTGATGCTTGTGTTTCTAGCTCCAACAGGGCAGTAATGCTTGTGTTTCTAGCTCCAACAGGGCAGTAATGCTTGTGTTTCTAGCTCCAACAGGGAAGTAATGCTTGTGTTTCTAGCTCCAACAGGGCAGTAATGATTGTGTTTCTAGCTCCAACAGAGCAGTAATGCTGGTGTTTCTAGCTCCAACAGAGCAGTAATGCTTGTGTTTCTAGCTCCAACAGAGCAGTAATGCTGGTGTTTCTAGCTCCAACAGAGCAGTAATTCTTGTGTTTCTAGCTCCAACAGAGCAGTACTGCTTGTGTTTCTAGCTCCAACAGAGCAGTACTGCTTGTGTTTCTAGCTCCAACAGGGCAGTAATTCTTGTGTTTCTAGCTCCAACAGAGCAGTAATGCTGGTGTTTATAGCTCCAACAGAGCAGTAATTCTTGTGATTCTAGCTCCAACAGAGCAGTAATGCTTGTGTTTCTAGCTCCAACAGGGCAGTAATGCTGATGTTTCTAGCTCCAACAGAGCAGTAATGCTTGTGTTTCTAGCTCCAACAGAGCAGTAATGCTTGTGTTTCTAGCTCCAACAGGGCAGTGATGCTTGTGTTTCTAGCTCCAACAGGGCAGTAATGCTTGTGTTTCTAGCTCCAACAGGGCAGTAATGCTTGTGTTTCTAGCTCCAACAGGGAAGTAATGCTTGTGTTTCTAGCTCCAACAGGGCAGTAATGATTGTGTTTCTAGCTCCAACAGAGCAGTAATGCTGGTGTTTCTAGCTCCAACAGGGAAGTAATGCTTGTGATTCTAGCTCCAACAGGGCAGTAATGCTGATGTTTCTAGCTCCAACAGAGCAGTAATTCTTGTGTTTCTAGCTCCAACAGAGCAGTACTGCTTGTGTTTCTAGCTCCAACAGGGCAGTAATGCTTGTGTTTCTAGCTCCAACAGAGCAGTAATGCTTGTGTTTCTAGCTCCAACAGAGCAGTAATGCTTGTGTTTCTAGCTCCAACAGAGCAGTAATGCTTGTGTTTCTAGCTCCAACAGAGCAGTAATGCTGGTGTTTCTAGCTCCAACAGAGCAGTAATGCTTGTGTTTCTAGCTCCAACAGGGCAGTAATGCTTGTGTTTCTAGCTCCAACAGGGAAGTAATGCTTGTGTTTCTAGCTCCAACAGGGCAGTAATGATTGTGTTTCTAGCTCCAACAGAGCAGTAATGCTGGTGTTTCTAGCTCCAACAGGGAAGTAATGCTTGTGTTTCTAGCTTCAACAGGGCAGTAATGATTGTGTTTCTAGCTCCAACAGAGCAGTAATGCTGGTGTTTCTAGCTACAACAGGGCAGTAATGCTGGTGTTTCTAGCTCCAACAGGGCAGTAATGCTTGTGTTTCTAGCTCCAACAGAGCAGTAATGCTTGTGTTTCTAGCTCCAACAGGGCAGTAATGCTTGTGTTTCTAGCTCCAACAGAGCAGTAATGCTTGTGTTTCTAGCTCCAACAGAGCAGTAATGCTGGTGTTTCTAGCTCCAACAGAGCAGTAATGCTGGTGTTTCTAGCTCCAACAGAGCAGTAATGCTTGTGTTTCTAGCTCCAACAGAGCAGTAATGCTGGTGTTTCTAGCTCCAACAGGGCAGTAATGATTGTGTTTCTAGCTCCAACAGAGCAGTAATGCTGGTGTTTCTAGCTCCAACAGGGCAGCAATGCTTGTGTTTCTAGCTCCAACAGAGCAGTAATGCTTGTGTTTCTAGCTCCAACAGAGCAGTAATGCTTGTGTTTCTAGCTCCAACAGAGCAGTAACGCTGGTGTTTCTAGCTCCAACAGAGCAGTAATGCTGGTGTTTCTAGCTCCAACAGAGCAGTAATGCTTGTGTTTCTAGCTCCAACAGAGCAGTACTGCTTGTGTTTCTAGCTCCAACAGAGCAGTACTGCTTGTGTTTCTAGCTCCAACAGGGCAGTAATTATTGTGTTTCTAGCTCCAACAGAGCAGTAATGCTGGTGTTTCTAGCTCCAACAGAGCAGTAATGCTTGTGATTCTAGCTCCAACAGAGCAGTAATGCTTGTGTTTCTAGCTCCAACAGGGCAGTAATGCTGATGTTTCTAGCTCCAACAGAGCAGTAATGCTTGTGTTTCTAGCTCCAACAGAGCAGTAATGCTTGTGTTTCTAGCTCCAACAGGGCAGTAATGCTGATGTTTCTAGCTCCAACAGAGCAGTAATGCTTGTGTTTCTAGCACCAACAGAGCAGTAATGCTTGTGTTTCTAGCTCCAACAGGGCAGTGATGCTTGTGTTTCTAGCTCCAACAGGGCAGTAATGCTTGTGTTTCTAGCTCCAACAGGGCAGTAATGCTTGTGTTTCTAGCTCCAACAGGGAAGTAATGCTTGTGTTTCTAGCTCCAACAAGGCAGTAATGATTGTGTTTCTAGCTCCAACAGAGCAGTAATGCTGGTGTTTCTAGCTCCAACAGGGAAGTAATGCTTGTGTTTCTAGCTCCAACAGGGCAGTAATGATTGTGTTTCTAGCTCCAACAGAGCAGTAATGCTTGTGTTTCTAGCTCCAACAGAGCAGTAATGCTTGTGTTTCTAGCTCCAACAGAGCAGTAATGCTTGTGTTTCTAGCTCCAACAGAGCAGTAATGCTTGTGTTTCTAGCTCCAACAGAGCAGTAATGCTGGTGTTTCTAGCTCCAACAGAGCAGTAATGCTGGTGTTTCTAGCTCCAACAGAGCAGTAATGCTTGTGTTTCTAGCTCCAACAGAGCAGTAATGCTGGTGTTTCTAGCTCCAACAGGGCAGTAATGATTGTGTTTCTAGCTCCAACAGAGCAGTAATGCTGGTGTTTCTAGCTCCAACAGGGCAGCAATGCTTGTGTTTCTAGCTCCAACAGAGCAGTAACGCTTGTGTTTCTAGCTCCAACAGAGCAGTAATGCTTGTGTTTCTAGCTCCAACAGAGCAGTAATGCTTGTGTTTCTAGCTCCAACAGAGCAGTAATGCTGGTGTTTCTAGCTCCAACAGAGCAGTAACGCTGGTGTTTCTAGCTCCAACAGAGCAGTAATGCTGGTGTTTCTAGCTCCAACAGAGCAGTAATGCTTGTGTTTCTAGCTCCAACAGAGCAGTAATGCTTGTGTTTCTAGCTCCAACAGAGCAGTAATGCTGGTGTTTCTAGCTCCAACAGAGCAGTAATTCTTGTGTTTCTAGCTCCAACAGAGCAGTACTGCTTGTGTTTCTAGCTCCAACAGAGCAGTACTGCTTGTGTTTCTAGCTCCAACAGGGCAGTAATTCTTGTGTTTCTAGCTCCAACAGAGCAGTAATGCTGGTGTTTCTAACTCCAACAGAGCAGTAATTCTTGTGATTCTAGCTCCAACAGAGCAGTAATGCTTGTGTTTCTAGCTCCAACAGGGCAGTAATGCTTGTGTTTCTAGCTCCAACAGAGCAGTAATGCTTGTGTTTCTAGCTCCAACAGGGCAGTGATGCTTGTGTTTCTAGCTCCAACAGGGCAGTAATGCTTGTGTTTCTAGCTCCAACAGGGCAGTAATGCTTGTGTTTCTAGCTCCAACAGGGAAGTAATGCTTGTGTTTCTAGCTCCAACAGGGCAGTAATGATTGTGTTTCTAGCTCCAACAGAGCAGTAATGCTGGTGTTTCTATTAATGCTTGTGTTTCTAGCTCCAACAGAGCAGTAATGCTGGTGTTTCTAGCTCCAACAGAGCAGTAATTCTTGTGTTTCTAGTGTTTCTAGCTCAACAGAGCAGTACTGCTTGTGTTTCTAGCTCCAACAGGGCAGTAATTCTTGTGTTTCTAGCTCCAACAGAGCAGTAATGCTGGTGTTTATAGCTCCAACAGAGCAGTAATTCTTGTGATTCTAGCTCCAACAGAGCAGTAATGCTTGTGTTTCTAGCTCCAACAGGGCAGTAATGCTGATGTTTCTAGCTCCAACAGAGCAGTAATGCTTGTGTTTCTAGCTCCAACAGAGCAGTAATGCTTGTGTTTCTAGCTCCAACAGGGCAGTGATGCTTGTGTTTCTAGCTCCAACAGGGCAGTAATGCTTGTGTTTCTAGCTCCAACAGGGCAGTAATGCTTGTGTTTCTAGCTCCAACAGGGAAGTAATGCTTGTGTTTCTAGCTCCAACAGGGCAGTAATGATTGTGTTTCTAGCTCCAACAGAGCAGTAATGCTGGTGTTTCTAGCTCCAACAGGGAAGTAATGCTTGTGTTTCTAGCTCCAACAGGGCAGTAATGATTGTGTTTCTAGCTCCAACAGAGCAGTAATGCTGGTGTTTCTAGCTACAACAGGGCAGTAATTCTGGTGTTTCTAGCTCCAACAGGGCCGTAATGCTTGTGTTTCTAGCTCCAACAGAGCAGTAATGCTTGTGTTTCTAGCTCCAACAGAGCAGTAATGCTTGTGTTTCTAGCTCCAACAGAGCAGTAATGCTTGTGTTTCTAGCTCCAACAGAGCAGTAATGCTGGTGTTTCTAGCTCCAACAGAGCAGTAATGCTGGTGTTTCTAGCTCCAACAGAGCAGTAATGCTTGTGTTTCTAGCTCCAACAGAGCAGTAATGCTGGTGTTTCTAGCTCCAACAGGGCAGTAATGATTGTGTTTCTAGCTCCAACAGAGCAGTAATGCTGGTGTTTCTAGCTCCAACAGGGCAGCAATGCTTGTGTTTCTAGCTCCAACAGAGCAGTAATGCTTGTGTTTCTAGCTCCAACAGAGCAGTAATGCTTGTGTTTCTAGCTCCAACAGAGCAGTAATGCTTGTGTTTCTAGCTCCAACAGAGCAGTAATGCTGGTGTTTCTAGCTCCAACAGAGCAGTAATGCTTGTGTTTCTAGCTCCAACAGAGCAGTAATGCTGGTGTTTCTAGCTCCAACAGAGCAGTAATTCTTGTGTTTCTAGCTCCAACAGAGCAGTACTGCTTGTGTTTCTAGCTCCAACAGAGCAGTACTGCTTGTGTTTCTAGCTCCAACAGGGCAGTAATTCTTGTGTTTCTAGCTCCAACAGAGCAGTAATGCTGGTGTTTATAGCTCCAACAGAGCAGTAATTCTTGTGATTCTAGCTCCAACAGAGCAGTAATGCTTGTGTTTCTAGCTCCAACAGGGCAGTAATGCTGATGTTTCTAGCTCCAACAGAGCAGTAATGCTTGTGTTTCTAGCTCCAACAGAGCAGTAATGCTTGTGTTTCTAGCTCCAACAGGGCAGTGATGCTTGTGTTTCTAGCTCCAACAGGGCAGTAATGCTTGTGTTTCTAGCTCCAACAGGGCAGTAATGCTTGTGTTTCTAGCTCCAACAGGGAAGTAATGCTTGTGTTTCTAGCTCCAACAGGGCAGTAATGATTGTGTTTCTAGCTCCAACAGAGCAGTAATGCTGGTGTTTCTAGCTCCAACAGGGAAGTAATGCTTGTGTTTCTAGCTCCAACAGGGCAGTAATGATTGTGTTTCTAGCTCCAACAGAGCAGTAATGCTGGTGTTTCTAGCTACAACAGGGCAGTAATTCTGGTGTTTCTAGCTCCAACAGGGCCGTAATGCTTGTGTTTCTAGCTCCAACAGAGCAGTAATGCTTGTGTTTCTAGCTCCAACAGAGCAGTAATGCTTGTGTTTCTAGCTCCAACAGAGCAGTAATGCTTGTGTTTCTAGCTCCAACAGAGCAGTAATGCTGGTGTTTCTAGCTCCAACAGAGCAGTAATGCTGGTGTTTCTAGCTCCAACAGAGCAGTAATGCTTGTGTTTCTAGCTCCAACAGAGCAGTAATGCTGGTGTTTCTAGCTCCAACAGGGCAGTAATGATTGTGTTTCTAGCTCCAACAGAGCAGTAATGCTGGTGTTTCTAGCTCCAACAGGGCAGCAATGCTTGTGTTTCTAGCTCCAACAGAGCAGTAATGCTTGTGTTTCTAGCTCCAACAGAGCAGTAATGCTTGTGTTTCTAGCTCCAACAGAGCAGTAATGCTTGTGTTTCTAGCTCCAACAGAGCAGTAATGCTGGTGTTTCTAGCTCCAACAGAGCAGTAATGCTGGTGTTTCTAGCTCCAACAGAGCAGTAATGCTTGTGTTTCTAGCTCCAACAGAGCAGTAATGCTTGTGTTTCTAGCTCCAACAGGGAAGTAATGCTTGTGTTTCTAGCTCCAACAGGGCAGTAATGATTGTGTTTCTAGCTCCAACAGAGCAGTAATGCTGGTGTTTCTAGCTACAACAGGGCAGTAATGCTGGTGTTTCTAGCTCCAACAGGGCAGTAATGCTTGTGTTTCTAGCTCCAACAGAGCAGTAATGCTTGTGTTTCTAGCTCCAACAGAGCAGTAATGCTTGTGTTTCTAGCTCCAACAGAGCAGTAATGCTTGTGTTTCTAGCTCCAACAGAGCAGTAATGCTGGTGTTTCTAGCTCCAACAGGGCAGCAATGCTTGTGTTTCTAGCTCCAACAGAGCAGTAATGCTTGTGTTTCTAGCTCCAACAGAGCAGTAATGCTTGTGTTTCTAGCTCCAACAGAGCAGTAATGCTTGTGTTTCTAGCTCCAACAGAGCAGTAATGCTGTTGTTTCTAGCTCCAACAGAGCAGTAATGCTTGTGTTTCTAGCTCCAACAGGGCAGTAATGCTGATGTTTCTAGCTCCAACAGAGCAGTAATGCTTGTGTTTCTAGCTCCAACAGAGCAGTAATGCTTGTGTTTCTAGCTCCAACAGGGCAGTGATGCTTGTGTTTCTAGCTCCAACAGGGCAGTAATGCTTGTGTTTCTAGCTCCAACAGGGCAGTAATGCTTGTGTTTCTAGCTCCAACAGGGAAGTAATGCTTGTGTTTCTAGCTCCAACAGGGCAGTAATGATTGTGTTTCTAGCTCCAACAGAGCAGTAATGCTGGTGTTTCTAGCTCCAACAGGGAAGTAATGCTTGTGTTTCTAGCTCCAACAGGGCAGTAATGATTGTGTTTCTAGCTCCAACAGGGCAGTAATGTTTGTGTTTCTAGCTCCAACAGAGCAGTAATGCTGGTGTTTCTAGCTCCAACAGAGCAGTAACGCTGGTGTTTCTAGCTCCAACAGAGCAGTAATGCTTGTGTTTCTAGCTCCAACAGAGCAGTAATGCTTGTGTTTCTAGCTCCAACAGAGCAGTAATGCTTGTGTTTCTAGCTCCAACAGAGCAGTAATGCTTGTGTTTCTAGCTCCAACAGAGCAGTAATGCTGGTGTTTCTAGCTCCAACAGAGCAGTAATTCTTGTGTTTCTAGCTCCAACAGAGCAGTACTGCTTGTGTTTCTAGCTCCAACAGAGCAGTACTGCTTGTGTTTCTAGCTCCAACAGGGCAGTAATTCTTGTGTTTCTAGCTCCAACAGAGCAGTAATGCTGGTGTTTATAGCTCCAACAGAGCAGTAATTCTTGTGATTCTAGCTCCAACAGAGCAGTAATGCTTGTGTTTCTAGCTCCAACAGGGCAGTAATGCTGATGTTTCTAGCTCCAACAGAGCAGTAATGCTTGTGTTTCTAGCTCCAACAGAGCAGTGATGCTTGTGTTTCTAGCTCCAACAGGGCAGTGATGCTTGTGTTTCTAGCTCCAACAGGGCAGTAATGCTTGTGTTTCTAGCTCCAACAGGGCAGTAATGCTTGTGTTTCTAGCTCCAACAGGGAAGTAATGCTTGTGTTTCTAGCTCCAACAGGACAGTAATGATTGTGTTTCTAGCTCCAACAGAGCAGTAATGCTGGTGTTTCTAGCTCCAACAGGGAAGTAATGCTTGTGTTTCTAGCTCCAACAGGGCAGTAATGATTGTGTTTCTAGCTCCAACAGAGCAGTAATGCTGGTGTTTCTAGCTACAACAGGGCAGTAATGCTGGTGTTTCTAGCTCCAACAGGGCCGTAATGCTTGTGTTTCTAGCTCCAACAGAGCAGTAATGCTTGTGTTTCTAGCTCCAACAGAGCAGTAATGCTTGTGTTTCTAGCTCCAACAGAGCAGTAATGCTTGTGTTTCTAGCTCCAACAGAGCAGTAATGCTGGTGTTTCTAGCTCCAACAGAGCAGTAATGCTGGTGTTTCTAGCTCCAACAGAGCAGTAATGCTTGTGTTTCTAGCTCCAACAGAGCAGTAATGCTGGTGTTTCTAGCTCCAACAGGGCAGTAATGATTGTGTTTCTAGCTCCAACAGAGCAGTAATGCTGGTGTTTCTAGCTCCAACAGGGCAGCAATGCTTGTGTTTCTAGCTCCAACAGAGCAGTAATGCTTGTGTTTCTAGCTCCAACAGAGCAGTAATGCTTGTGTTTCTAGCTCCAACAGAGCAGTAATGCTTGTGTTTCTAGCTCCAACAGAGCAGTAATGCTGGTGTTTCTAGCTCCAACAGAGCAGTAATGCTGGTGTTTCTAGCTCCAACAGAGCAGTAATGCTTGTGTTTCTAGCTCCAACAGAGCAGTAATGCTTGTGTTTCTAGCTCCAACAGGGAAGTAATGCTTGTGTTTCTAGCTCCAACAGGGCAGTAATGATTGTGTTTCTAGCTCCAACAGAGCAGTAATGCTGGTGTTTCTAGCTACAACAGGGCAGTAATGCTTGTGTTTCTAGCTCCAACAGAGCAGTAATGCTTGTGTTTCTAGCTCCAACAGAGCAGTAATGCTTGTGTTTCTAGCTCCAACAGGGAAGTAATGCTTGTGTTTCTAGCTCCAACAGGGCAGTAATGATTGTGTTTCTAGCTCCAACAGAGCAGTAATGCTGAGGTTTCTAGCTCCAACAGGGAAGTAATGCTTGTGTTTCTAGCTCCAACAGGGCAGTAATGATTGTGTTTCTAGCTCCAACAGAGCAGTAATGCTGGTGTTTCTAGCTACAACAGGGCAGTAATGCTGGTGTTTCTGGCTCCAACAGGGCAGTAATGCTTGTGTTTCTAGCTCCAACAGAGCAGTAATGCTTGTGTTTCTAGCTCCAACAGAGCAGTAATGCTTGTGTTTCTAGCTCCAACAGAGCAGTAATGCTTGTGTTTCTAGCTCCAACAGAGCAGTAATGCTGGTGTTTCTAGCTCCAACAGAGCAGTAATGCTGGTGTTTCTAGCTCCAACAGAGCAGTAATGCTTGTGTTTCTAGCTCCAACAGAGCAGTAATGCTGGTGTTTCTAGCTCCAACAGGGCAGTAATGATTGTGTTTCTAGCTCCAACAGAGCAGTAATGCTGGTGTTTCTAGCTCCAACAGGGCAGCAATGCTTGTGTTTCTAGCTCCAACAGAGCAGTAATGCTTGTGTTTCTAGCTCCAACAGAGCAGTAATGCTTGTGTTTCTAGCTCCAACAGAGCAGTAATGCTTGTGTTTCTAGCTCCAACAGAGCAGTAATGCTGGTGTTTCTAGCTCCAACAGAGCAGTAACGCTGGTGTTTCTAGCTCCAACAGAGCAGTAATGCTGGTGTTTCTAGCTCCAACAGAGCAGTAATGCTTGTGTTTCTAGCTCCAACAGAGCAGTAATGCTTGTGTTTCTAGCTCCAACAGAGCAGTAATGCTGGTGTTTCTAGCTCCAACAGAGCAGTAATGCTGGTGTTTCTAGCTCCAACAGAGCAGTAATTCTTGTGATTCTAGCTCCAACAGAGCAGTAATGCTTGTGTTTCTAGCTCCAACAGGGCAGTAATGCTGATGTTTCTAGCTCCAACAGAGCAGTAATGCTTGTGTTTCTAGCTCCAACAGAGCAGTAATGCTTGTGTTTCTAGCTCCAACAGGGCAGTGATGCTTGTGTTTCTAGCTCCAACAGGGCAGTAATGCTTGTGTTTCTAGCTCCAACAGGGCAGTAATGCTTGTGTTTCTAGCTCCAACAGGGAAGTAATGCTTGTGTTTCTAGCTCCAACAGGGCAGTAATGATTGTATTTCTAGCTCCAACAGAGCAGTAATGCTGGTGTTTCTAGCTCCAACAGGGAAGTAATGCTTGTGTTTCTAGCTCCAACAGGGCAGTAATGATTGTGTTTCTAGCTCCAACAGGGCAGTAATGCTTGTGTTTCTAGCTCCAACAGAGCAGTAATGCTTGTGTTTCTAGCTCCAACAGAGCAGTAATGCTTGTGTTTCTAGCTCCAACAGAGCAGTAATGCTTGTGTTTCTAGCTCCAACAGAGCAGTAATGCTGGTGTTTCTAGCTCCAACAGAGCAGTAATGCTGGTGTTTCTAGCTCCAACAGAGCAGTAATGCTTGTGTTTCTAGCTCCAACAGAGCAGTAATGCTGGTGTTTCTAGCTCCAACAGGGCAGTAATGCTTGTGTTTCTAGCTCCAACAAAGCAGTAATGCTGGTGTTTCTAGCTCCAACAGGGCAGCAATGCTTGTGTTTCTAGCTCCAACAGAGCAGTAATGCTTGTGTTTCTAGCTCCAACAGAGCAGTAATGCTTGTGTTTCTAGCTCCAACAGAGCAGTAATGCTTGTGTTTCTAGCTCCAACAGAGCAGTAATGCTGGTGTTTCTAGCTCCAACAGAGCAGTAACGCTGGTGTTTCTAGCTACAACAGAGCAGTAATGCTGGTGTTTCTAGCTCCAACAGAGCAGTAATGCTTGTGTTTCTAGCTCCAACAGAGCAGTAATGCTTGTGTTTCTAGCTCCAACAGAGCAGTAATTATTGTGTTTCTAGCTCCAACAGAGCAGTACTGCTTGTGTTTCTAGCTCCAACAGAGCAGTACTGCTTGTGTTTCTAGCTCCAACAGGGCAGTAATTATTGTGTTTCTAGCTCCAACAGAGCAGTAATGCTGGTGTTTATAGCTCCAACAGAGCAGTAATTCTTGTGATTCTAGCTCCAACAGAGCAGTAATGCTTGTGTTTCTAGCTCCAACAGGGCAGTAATGCTGATGTTTCTAGCTCCAACAGAGCAGTAATGCTTGTGTTTCTAGCTCCAACAGAGCAGTAATGCTTGTGTTTCTAGCTCCAACAGGGCAGTGATGCTTGTGTTTCTAGCTCCAACAGGGCAGTAATGCTTGTGTTTCTAGCTCCAACAGAGCAGTAATGCTTGTGTTTCTAGCTCCAACAGGGAAGTAATGCTTGTGTTTCTAGCTCCAACAGGGCAGTAATGATTGTGTTTCTAGCTCCAACAGAGCAGTAATGCTGGTGTTTCTAGCTTCAACAGGGAAGTAATGCTTGTGTTTCTAGCTCCAACAGGGCAGTAATGATTGTGTTTCTAGCTCCAACAGAGCAGTAATGCTTGTGTTTCTAGCTCCAACAGAGCAGTAATGCTTGTGTTTCTAGCTACAACAGGGCAGTAATGCTGGTGTTTCTAGCTCCAACAGGGCAGTAATGCTTGTGTTTCTAGCTCCAACAGAGCAGTAATGCTTGTGTTTCTAGCTCCAACAGAGCAGTAATGCTTGTGTTTCTAGCTCCAACAGAGCAGTAATGCTTGTGTTTCTAGCTCCAACAGAGCAGTAATGCTGGTGTTTCTAGCTCCAACAGAGCAGTAATGCTGGTGTTTCTAGCTCCAACAGAGCAGTAATGCTTGTGTTTCTAGCTCCAACAGAGCAGTAATGCTGGTGTTTCTAGCTCCAACAGGGCAGTAATGATTGTGTTTCTAGCTCCAACAGAGCAGTAATGCTGGTGTTTCTAGCTCCAACAGGGCAGCAATGCTTGTGTTTCTAGCTCCAACAGAGCAGTAATGCTTGTGTTTCTAGCTCCAACAGAGCAGTAATGCTGGTGTTTCTAGCTCCAACAGGGCAGTAATGCTGGTGTTTCTAGCTCCAACAGAGCAGTAATGCTGGTGTTTCTAGCTCCAACAGGGCAGCAATGCTTGTGTTTCTAGCTCCAACAGAGCAGTAATGCTTGTGTTTCTAGCTCCAACAGAGCAGTAATGCTTGTGTTTCTAGCTCCAACAGAGCAGTAATGCTTGTGTTTCTAGCTCCAACAGAGCAGTAACGCTGGTGTTTCTAGCTCCAACAGAGCAGTAACGCTGGTGTTTCTAGCTCCAACAGAGCAGTAATGCTGGTGTTTCTAGCTCCAACAGAGCAGTAATGCTTGTGTTTCTAGCTCCAACAGAGCAGTAATGCTTGTGTTTCTAGCTCCAACAGAGCAGTAATGCTGGTGTTTCTAGCTCCAACAGAGCAGTAATTCTTGTGTTTCTAGCTCCAACAGAGCAGTACTGCTTGTGTTTCTAGCTCCAACAGAGCAGTACTGCTTGTGTTTCTAGCTCCAACAGGGCAGTAATTCTTGTGTTTCTAGCTCCAACAGAGCAGTAATGCTGGTGTTTCTAGCTCCAACAGAGCAGTAATTCTTGTGATTCTAGCTCCAACAGAGCAGTAATGCTTGTGTTTCTAGCTCCAACAGGACAGTAATGCTGATGTTTCTAGCTCCAACAGAGCAGTAATGCTTGTGTTTCTAGCTCCAACAGAGCAGTAATGCTTGTGTTTCTAGCTCCAACAGGGCAGTGATGCTTGTGTTTCTAGCTCCAACAGGGCAGTAATTCTTGTGTTTCTAGCTCCAACAGAGCAGTACTGCTTGTGTTTCTAGCTCCAACAGAGCAGTACTGCTTGTGTTTCTAGCTCCAACAGAGCAGTACTGCTTGTGTTTCTAGCTCCAACAGGGCAGTAATTCTTGTGTTTCTAGCTCCAACAGAGCAGTAATTCTTGTGATTCTAGCTCCAACAGAGCAGTAATGCTTGTGTTTCTAGCTCCAACAGGGCAGTAATGCTGATGTTTCTAGCTCCAACAGAGCAGTAATGCTTGTGTTTCTAGCTCCAACAGAGCAGTAATGCTTGTGTTTCTAGCTCCAACAGGGCAGTGATGCTTGTGTTTCTAGCTCCAACAGGGCAGTAATGCTTGTGTTTCTAGCTCCAACAGAGCAGTAATGCTTGTGTTTCTAGCTCCAACAGGGAAGTAATGCTTGTGTTTCTAGCTCCAGCAGGGCAGTAATGATTGTGTTTCTAGCTCCAACAGAGCAGTAATGCTGGTGTTTCTAGCTCCAACAGGGAAGTAATGCTTGTGTTTCTAGCTCCAACAGGGCAGTAATGATTGTGTTTCTAGCTCCAACAGAGCAGTAATGCTGGTGTTTCTAGCTACAACAGGGCAGTAATGCTGGTGTTTCTAGCTCCAACAGGGCAGTAATGCTTGTGTTTCTAGCTCCAACAGAGCAGTAATGCTTGTGTTTCTAGCTCCAACAGAGCAGTAATGCTTGTGTTTCTAGCTCCAACAGAGCAGTAATGCTTGTGTTTCTAGCTCCAACAGAACAGTAATGCTGGTGTTTCTAGCTCCAACAGAGCAGTAATGCTGGTGTTTCTAGCTCCAACAGAGCAGTAATGCTTGTGTTTCTAGCTCCAACAGAGCAGTAATGCTGGTGTTTCTAGCTCCAACAGGGCAGTAATGATTGTGTTTCTAGCTCCAACAGAGCAGTAATGCTGGTGTTTCTAGCTCCAACAGGGCAGCAATGCTTGTGTTTCTAGCTCCAACAGAGCAGTAATGCTTGTGTTTCTAGCTCCAACAGAGCAGTAATGCTGGTGTTTCTAGCTCCAACAGGGCAGTAATGATTGTGTTTCTAGCTCCAACAGAGCAGTAATGCTGGTGTTTCTAGCTCCAACAGGGCAGCAATGCTTGTGTTTCTAGCTCCAACAGAGCAGTAATGCTTGTGTTTCTAGCTCCAACAGAGCAGTAATGCTTGTGTTTCTAGCTCCAACAGAGCAGTAATGCTTGTGTTTCTAGCTCCAACAGAGCAGTAATGCTGGTGTTTCTAGCTCCAACAGAGCAGTAACGCTGGTGTTTCTAGCTCCAACAGAGCAGTAATGCTGGTGTTTCTAGCTCCAACAGAGCAGTAATGCTTGTGTTTCTAGCTCCAACAGAGCAGTAATGCTTGTGTTTCTAGCTCCAACAGAGCAGTAATGCTGGTGTTTCTAGCTCCAACAGAGCAGTAATTCTTGTGTTTCTAGCTCCAACAGAGCAGTACTGCTTGTGTTTCTAGCTCCAACAGAGCAGTACTGCTTGTGTTTCTAGCTCCAACAGGGCAGTAATTCTTGTGTTTCTAGCTCCAACAGAGCAGTAATGCTGGTGTTTCTAGCTCCAACAGAGCAGTAATTCTTGTGATTCTAGCTCCAACAGAGCAGTAATGCTTGTGTTTCTAGCTCCAACAGGGCAGTAATGCTGATGTTTCTAGCTCCAACAGAGCAGTAATGCTTGTGTTTCTAGCTCCAACAGAGCAGTAATGCTTGTGTTTCTAGCTCCAACAGGGCAGTGATGCTTGTGTTTCTAGCTCCAACAGGGCAGTAATTCTTGTGTTTCTAGCTCCAACAGAGCAGTACTGCTTGTGTTTCTAGCTCCAACAGAGCAGTACTGCTTGTGTTTCTAGCTCCAACAGAGCAGTACTGCTTGTGTTTCTAGCTCCAACAGGGCAGTAATTCTTGTTTCTAGCTCCAACAGAGCAGTAATTCTTGTGATTCTAGCTCCAACAGAGCAGTAATGCTTGTGTTTCTAGCTCCAACAGGGCAGTAATGCTGATGTTTCTAGCTCCAACAGAGCAGTAATGCTTGTGTTTCTAGCTCCAACAGAGCAGTAATGCTTGTGTTTCTAGCTCCAACAGGGCAGTGATGCTTGTGTTTCTAGCTCCAACAGGGCAGTGATGCTTGTGTTTCTAGCTCCAACAGGGCAGTAATGCTTGTGTTTCTAGCTCCAACAGGGAAGTAATGCTTGTGTTTCTAGCTCCAACAGGGCAGTAATGATTGTGTTTCTAGCTCCAACAGAGCAGTAATGCTGGTGTTTCTAGCTCCAACAGGGAAGTAATGCTTGTGTTTCTAGCTCCAACAGGGCAGTAATGTTTGTGTGTCTAGCTCCAACAGAGCAGTAATGCTGGTGTTTCTAGCTACAACAGGGCAGTAATGCTGGTGTTTCTAGCTCCAACAGGGCAGTAATGCTTGTGTTTCTAGCTCCAACAGAGCAGTAATGCTTGTGTTTCTAGCTCCAACAGAGCAGTAATGCTTGTGTTTCTAGCTCCAACAGAGCAGTAATGCTTGTGTTTCTAGCTCCAACAGAGCAGTAATGCTGGTGTTTCTAGCTCCAACAGAGCAGTAATGCTGGTGTTTCTAGCTCCAACAGAGCAGTAATGCTTGTGTTTCTAGCTCCAACAGAGCAGTAATGCTGGTGTTTCTAGCTCCAACAGGGCAGTAATGCTTGTGTTTCTAGCTCCAACAGAGCAGTAATGCTGGTGTTTCTAGCTCCAACAGGGCAGCAATGCTTGTGTTTCTAGCTCCAACAGAGCAGTAATGCTTGTGTTTCTAGCTCCAACAGAGCAGTAATGCTGGTGTTTCTAGCTCCAACAGAGCAGTAATGCTGGTGTTTCTAGCTCCAACAGAGCAGTAATGCTTGTGTTTCTAGCTCCAACAGAGCAGTAATGCTGGTGTTTCTAGCTCCAACAGGGCAGTATTGCTTGTGTTTCTAGCTCCAACAGAGCAGTAATGCTGGTGTTTCTAGCTCCAACAGGGAAGTAATGCTTGTGTTTCTAGCTCCAACAGGGCAGTAATGATTGTGTTTCTAGCTCCAACAGAGCAGTAATGCTGGTGTTTCTAGCTCCAACAGGGAAGTAATGCTTGTGTTTCTAGCTCCAACAGGGCAGTAATGATTGTGTGTCTAGCTCCAACAGAGCAGTAATGCTGGTGTTTCTAGCTACAACAGGGCAGTAATGCTGGTGTTTCTAGCTCCAACAGGGCAGTAATGCTTGTGTTTCTAGCTCCAACAGAGCAGTAATGCTTGTGTTTCTAGCTCCAACAGAGCAGTAATGCTGGTGTTTCTAGCTCCAACAGGGAAGTAATGCTTGTGTTTCTAGCTCCAACAGGGCAGTAATGATTGTGTGTCTAGCTCAACAGAGCAGTAATGCTGGTGTTTCTAGCTACAACAGGGCAGTAATGCTGGTGTTTCTAGCTCCAACAGGGCAGTAATGCTTGTGTTTCTAGCTCCAACAGAGCAGTAATGCTTGTGTTTCTAGCTCCAACAGAGCAGTAATGCTTGTGTTTCTAGCTCCAACAGAGCAGTAATGCTTGTGTTTCTAGCTCCAACAGAGCAGTAATGCTGGTGTTTCTAGCTCCAACAGAGCAGTAATGCTGGTGTTTCTAGCTCCAACAGAGCAGTAATGCTTGTGTTTCTAGCTCCAACAGAGCAGTAATGCTGGTGTTTCTAGCTCCAACAGGGCAGTAATGCTTGTGTTTCTAGCTCCAACAGAGCAGTAATGCTGGTGTTTCTAGCTCCAACAGGGCAGCAATGCTTGTGTTTCTAGCTCCAACAGAGCAGTACTGCTTGTGTTTCTAGCTCCAACAGAGCAGTACTGCTTGTGTTTCTAGCTCCAACAGGGCAGTAATTCTTGTGTTTCTAGCTCCAACAGAGCAGTAATGCTGGTGTTTATAGCTCCAACAGAGCAGTAATTATTGTGATTCTAGCTCCAACAGAGCAGTAATGCTTGTGTTTCTAGCTCCAACAGGGCAGTAATGCTGATGTTTCTAGCTCCAACAGAGCAGTAATGCTTGTGTTTCTAGCTCCAACAGAGCAGTAATGCTTGTGTTTCTAGCTCCAACAGAGCAGTAATGCTGGTGTTTCTAGCTCCAACAGAGCAGTAATGCTTGTGTTTCTAGCTCCAACAGAGCAGTAATGCTGGTGTTTCTAGCTCCAACAGGGCAGTAATGCTTGTGTTTCTAGCTCCAACAGAGCAGTAATGCTGGTGTTTCTAGCTCCAACAGGGAAGTAATGCTTGTGTTTCTAGCTCCAACAGGGCAGTAATGATTGTGTTTCTAGCTCCAACAGAGCAGTAATGCTGGTGTTTCTAGCTCCAACAGGGAAGTAATGCTTGTGTTTCTAGCTCCAACAGGGCAGTAATGATTGTGTGTCTAGCTCCAACAGAGCAGTAATGCTGGTGTTTCTAGCTACAACAGGGCAGTAATGCTGGTGTTTCTAGCTCCAACAGGGCAGTAATGCTTGTGTTTCTAGCTCCAACAGAGCAGTAATGCTTGTGTTTCTAGCTCCAACAGAGCAGTAATGCTGGTGTTTCTAGCTCCAACAGGGAAGTAATGCTTGTGTTTCTAGCTCCAACAGGGCAGTAATGATTGTGTGTCTAGCTCCAACAGAGCAGTAATGCTGGTGTTTCTAGCTACAACAGGGCAGTAATGCTGGTGTTTCTAGCTCCAACAGGGCAGTAATGCTTGTGTTTCTAGCTCCAACAGAGCAGTAATGCTTGTGTTTCTAGCTCCAACAGAGCAGTAATGCTTGTGTTTCTAGCTCCAACAGAGCAGTAATGCTTGTGTTTCTAGCTCCAACAGAGCAGTAATGCTGGTGTTTCTAGCTCCAACAGAGCAGTAATGCTGGTGTTTCTAGCTCCAACAGAGCAGTAATGCTTGTGTTTCTAGCTCCAACAGAGCAGTAATGCTGGTGTTTCTAGCTCCAACAGGGCAGTAATGCTTGTGTTTCTAGCTCCAACAGAGCAGTAATGCTGGTGTTTCTAGCTCCAACAGGGCAGCAATGCTTGTGTTTCTAGCTCCAACAGAGCAGTACTGCTTGTGTTTCTAGCTCCAACAGAGCAGTACTGCTTGTGTTTCTAGCTCCAACAGGGCAGTAATTCTTGTGTTTCTAGCTCCAACAGAGCAGTAATGCTGGTGTTTATAGCTCCAACAGAGCAGTAATTCTTGTGATTCTAGCTCCAACAGAGCAGTAATGCTTGTGTTTCTAGCTCCAACAGGGCAGTAATGCTGATGTTTCTAGCTCCAACAGAGCAGTAATGCTTGTGTTTCTAGCTCCAACAGAGCAGTAATGCTTGTGTTTCTAGCTCCAACAGGGCAGTGATGCTTGTGTTTCTAGCTCCAACAGGGCAGTAATGCTTGTGTTTCTAGCTCCAACAGGGCAGTGATGCTTGTGTTTCTAGCTCCAACAGGGCAGTAATGCTTGTGTTTCTAGCTCCAACAGGGCAGTAATGCTTGTGTTTCTAGCTCCAACAGGGAAGTAATGCTTGTGTTTCTAGCTCCAACAGGGCAGTAATGATTGTGTTTCTAGCTCCAACAGAGCAGTAATGCTGGTGTTTCTAGCTCCAACAGGGAAGTAATGCTTGTGTTTCTAGCTCCAACAGGGCAGTAATGATTGTGTTTCTAGCTCCAACAGAGCAGTAATGCTGGTGTTTCTAGCTACAACAGGGCAGTAATGCTGGTGTTTCTAGCTCCAACAGGGCAGTAATGCTTGTGTTTCTAGCTCCAACAGAGCAGTAATGCTTGTGTTTCTAGCTCCAACAGAGCAGTAATGCTTGTGTTTCTAGCTCCAACAGAGCAGTAATGCTTGTGTTTCTAGCTCCAACAGAGCAGTAATGCTGGTGTTTCTAGCTCCAACAGAGCAGTAATGCTGGTGTTTCTAGCTCCAACAGAGCAGTAATGCTTGTGTTTCTAGCTCCAACAGAGCAGTAATGCTGGTGTTTCTAGCTCCAACAGGGCAGTAATGATTGTGTTTCTAGCTCCAACAGAGCAGTAATGCTGGTGTTTCTAGCTCCAACAGGGCAGCAATGCTTGTGTTTCTAGCTCCAACAGAGCAGTAATGCTTGTGTTTCTAGCTCCAACAGAGCAGTAATGCTTGTGTTTCTAGCTCCAACAGAGCAGTAATGCTTGTGTTTCTAGCTCCAACAGAGCAGTAACGCTGGTGTTTCTAGCTCCAACAGAGCAGTAATGCTGGTGTTTCTAGCTCCAACAGAGCAGTAATGCTTGTGTTTCTAGCTCCAACAGAGCAGTAATGCTTGTGTTTCTAGCTCCAACAGAGCAGTAATGCTGGTGTTTCTAGCTCCAACAGAGCAGTAATTCTTGTGTTTCTAGCTCCAACAGAGCAGTACTGCTTGTGTTTCTAGCTCCAACAGAGCAGTACTGCTTGTGTTTCTAGCTCCAACAGGGCAGTAATTCTTGTGTTTCTAGCTCCAACAGAGCAGTAATGCTGGTGTTTCTAGCTCCAACAGAGCAGTAATTATTGTGATTCTAGCTCCAACAGAGCAGTAATGCTTGTGTTTCTAGCTCCAACAGGGCAGTAATGCTGATGTTTCTAGCTCCAACAGAGCAGTAATGCTTGTGTTTCTAGCTCCAACAGAGCAGTAATGCTGGTGTTTCTAGCTCCAACAGGGCAGCAATGCTTGTGTTTCTAGCTCCAACAGAGCAGTAATGCTTGTGTTTCTAGCTCCAACAGAGCAGTACTGCTTGTGTTTCTAGCTCCAACAGAGCAGTAATGCTTGTGTTTCTAGCTCCAACAGAGCAGTAACGCTGGTGTTTCTAGCTCCAACAGAGCAGTAATGCTGGTGTTTCTAGCTCCAACAGAGCAGTAATGCTTGTGTTTCTAGCTCCAACAGAGCAGTAATGCTTGTGTTTCTAGCTCCAACAGAGCAGTAATGCTGGTGTTTCTAGCTCCAACAGAGCAGTAATTCTTGTGTTTCTAGCTCCAACAGAGCAGTACTGCTTGTGTTTCTAGCTCCAACAGAGCAGTACTGCTTGTGTTTCTAGCTCCAACAGGGCAGTAATTCTTGTGTTTCTAGCTCCAACAGAGCAGTAATGCTGGTGTTTCTAGCTCCAACAGAGCAGTAATTTTTGTGATTCTAGCTCCAACAGAGCAGTACTGCTTGTGTTTCTAGCTCCAACAGAGCAGTACTGCTTGTGTTTCTAGCTCCAACAGAGCAGTACTGCTTGTGTTTCTAGCTCCAACAGGGCAGTAATTCTTGTGTTTCTAGCTCCAACAGAGCAGTAATGCTGGTGTTTCTAGCTCCAACAGAGCAGTAATTCTTGTGATTCTAGCTCCAACAGAGCAGTAATGCTTGTGTTTCTAGCTCCAACAGGGCAGTAATGCTGATGTTTCTAGCTCCAACAGAGCAGTAATGCTTGTGTTTCTAGCTCCAACAGAGCAGTAATGCTTGTGTTTCTAGCTCCAACAGGGCAGTGATGCTTGTGTTTCTAGCTCCAACAGGGCAGTAATGCTTGTGTTTCTAGCTCCAACAGGGAAGTAATGCTTGTGTTTCTAGCTCCAACAGGGCAGTAATGATTGTGTTTCTAGCTCCAACAGAGCAGTAATGCTGGTGTTTCTAGCTCCAACAGGGAAGTAATGCTTGTGTTTCTAGCTCCAACAGGGCAGTAATGATTGTGTGTCTAGCTCCAACAGAGCAGTAATGCTGGTGTTTCTAGCTACAACAGGGCAGTAATGCTGGTGTTTCTAGCTCCAACAGGGCAGTAATGCTTGTGTTTCTAGCTCCAACAGAGCAGTAATGCTTGTGTTTCTAGCTCCAACAGAGCAGTAATGCTTGTGTTTCTAGCTCCAACAGAGCAGTAATGCTGGTGTTTCTAGCTCCAACAGGGAAGTAATGCTTGTGTTTCTAGCTCCAACAGGGCAGTAATGATTGTGTTTCTAGCTCCAACAGAGCAGTAATGCTGGTGTTTCTAGCTCCAACAGGGAAGTAATGCTTGTGTTTCTAGCTCCAACAGGGCAGTAATGATTGTGTGTCTAGCTCCAACAGAGCAGTAATGCTGGTGTTTCTAGCTCCAACAGAGCAGTAATGCTGGTGTTTCTAGCTCCAACAGAGCAGTAATGCTTGTGTTTCTAGCTCCAACAGAGCAGTAATGCTGGTGTTTCTAGCTCCAACAGGGCAGTAATGCTTGTGTTTCTAGCTCCAACAGAGCAGTAATGCTGGTGTTTCTAGCTCCAACAGAGCAGTAATGCTGGTGTTTCTAGCTCCAACAGGGCAGTAATGCTTGTGTTTCTAGCTCCAACAGAGCAGTAATGCTGGTGTTTCTAGCTCCAACAGGGCAGCAATGCTTGTGTTTCTAGCTCCAACAGAGCAGTAATGCTTGTGTTTCTAGCTCCAACAGAGCAGTAATGCTGGTGTTTCTAGCTCCAACAGAGCAGTAATGCTGGTGTTTCTAGCTCCAACAGAGCAGTAATGCTTGTGTTTCTAGCTCCAACAGAGCAGTAATGCTGGTGTTTCTAGCTCCAACAGGGCAGTAAATGTTTGTGTTTCTAGCTCCAACAGAGCAGTAATGCTGGTGTTTCTAGCTCCAACAGGGCAGCAATGCTTGTGTTTCTAGCTCCAACAGAGCAGTAATGCTTGTGTTTCTAGCTCCAACAGAGCAGTAATGCTTGTGTTTCTAGCTCCAACAGGGCAGTAACGCTTGTGTTTCTAGCTCCAACACTTCTGGGTTTTTCACGCTTAAATGTTTCCAGTGTGTATCAAGAAAATGGTCCACCACCCAAAGGACATCAAGCCAACTTGACACAACCGTGGGAAGCACTGGAGTCAACATGGGCCAGCATCCCTGTGGAACACTTTTGACACCTGGTAGAGTCCATGACCCGATGAATTGAGGCTGTTCTGAGGGCAAAGGGGGGGGGGTGCAACTCAATATTAGGAAGGTGTTCTTAATGTTTGGTAATGTTTGGTATATATATACATACAGTGCCTTGCTAAAGTATTCGGCCCCCTTGAACTTTGCGACCTTTTGCCACATTTCAGGCTTCAAACATAAAGATATAAAACTGTATTTTTTTGTGAAGAATCAACAACAATCATGAAGTGGAACGACATTTATTGGATATTTCAAACTTTTTTAACAAATCAAAAACTGAAAAATTGGGCGTGCAAAATGATTCAGCCCCCTTAAGTTAATACTTTGTAGCGCCACCTTTTGCTGCGATTACAGCTGTAAGTCGCTTGGGGTATGTCTCTATCAGTTTTGCACATCGAGAGAATGAAATTGTTTCCCATTACTCCTTGCAAAACAGCTCGAGCTCAGTGAGGTTGGATGGAGAGCATTTGTGAACAGCAGTTTTCAGTTCTTTCCACAGATTCTCGATTGGATTCAGGTCTGGACTTTGACTTGGCCATTCTAACACCTGGATATGTTTATTTTTGAACCATTCCATTGTAGATTTTGCTTTATGTTTTGGATCATTGTCTTGTTGGAAGACAAATCTCCGTCCCAGTCTCAGGTCTTTTGCAGACTCCATCAGGTTTTCTTCCAGAATGGTCCTGTATTTGGCTCCATCCATCTTCCCATCAATTTTAACCATCTTCCCTGTCCCTGCTGAAGAAAAGCAGGCCCAAACCATGATGCTGCCACCACCATGTTTGACAGTGGGGATGGTGTGTTCAGGGTGATGAGCTGTGTTGCTTTTCCGCCAAACATAACGTTTTGCATTGTTGCCAAAAAGTTCAATTTTGGTTTCATCTGACCAGAGCACCTTCTTCCACATGTTTGGTGTGTCTCCCAGGTGGCTTGTGGCAAACTTTAAACAACACTTTTTATGGATATCTTTAAGAAATGGCTTTCTTCTTGCCACTCTTCCATAAAGGCCAGATTTGTGCAATATACGACTGATTGTTGTCCTATGGACAGAGTCTCCCACCTCAGCTGTAGATCTCTGCAGTTCATCCAGAGTGATCATGGGCCTCTTGGCTGCATCTCTGATCAGTCTTCTCCTTGTATGAACTGAAAGTTTAGAGGGACGGCCAGGTCTTGGTAGATTTGCAGTGGTCTGATACTCCTTCCATTTCAATATTACCGCTTGCACAGTGCTCCTTGGGATGTTTAAAGCTTGGGAAATCTTTTTGTATCCAAATCCAAATTCTTCACAACAGTATCTCGGACCTGCCTGGTGTGTTCCTTGTTCTTCATGATGCTCTCTGCGCTTTTAACGGACCTCTGAGACTATCACAGTGCAGGTGCATTCATACAGAGACTTGATTACACACAGGTGGATTGTATTTATCATCATTAGTCATTTAGGTCAACATTGGATCATTCAGAGATCCTCACTGAACTTCTGGAGAGAGTTTGCTGCACTGAAAGTAAAGGGGCTGAATAATTTTGCACGCCCAATTTTTCAGTTTTTGATTTGTTAAAAAAGTTTGAAATATCCAATAAATGTCGTTCAACTTCATGATTGTGTCCCACTTGTTGTTGATTCTTCACAAAAAAATACAGTTTTATATCTTTATGTTTGAAGCCTGAAATGTGGCAAAAGGTCGCAAAGTTCAAGGGGGCCGAATACTTTCGCAAGGCACTGTATAGATATACAGTTGCAGTAGGAAAAGTTTACATACACCTTAGCCAAATACAACTAATTAACTCGGCAAAGGAGAAATGCTCACCAACAGGGATGTAAACAAATTTGTGCACAGAAAAATACGATTTTTATGCATCTGGAACATTTCTGGGATCTTTTATTTCAGCTCATGAAACATGGGACCAACAATTTACATGCTGTGTTTATATGGTTGTTTTGTGTACATAGTCATTGAACACTTAAAAAATGTTTACACACTATTTTACCCACTTCATATGTATACATTGGAAAGTATTCAGACCCCTTTTGGGATGTTTTTCAGTGACAGGGACTGGGAGACTAGTCAGGACTGAGGGAAAGATGAACGGAACAAAGTACCGAGAGATCCTTGATGAAAACCTGCTCCAGAGCACTCAGGACATCAGACTGGGGCGAAGGTTCACCTTCCAACAGGACAATGACCCTAAGCACACAAACAAGACAACGCAGGAGTGGCTTCTGGACAAGTCTCTGAATGTCCTTGAGTGGCCCAGTCAGAGCCAGGACTTGAACCCGATCAAACATCTCTGGAGAGACCTGACAATAGCTGTGCAGCAACTCTCCCCAATCCAACCTGACAGAGCTTGAGAGGATCTGCAGAGAAGGATGGGAGAAATTCCCCCAAAACAGGTGTGCCAAGTTTGTAGCGTCATACCCAAGAAGACTCAAGGCTGTAATCATTGCCAAAGGTGCTTCAACAAAGTACTTTGTAAAGAGTCTGAATGTAAATTCGATATTGAAGTGTTTTATTTTTTATAAATTTGCAAACATTTCTAAAAACCTGTTTTTGCTATGTCATTATGGGTTAGTGTGTGTAGATTGACGGGGGGGGGGGGGGCTGAATCCATTTTAGGATAAGGCTGTAACGTAACAACATGTGGAAAAAGTCAAGGAGTCTGAATACTTTCCAAATGCACTGTATATTGCAAAGTTGGCTACGAGCTAGAAAGAGGGTGGCCGTGTCTGTTGGCACCATCTTGTCTTTGTGTGTATGCTGATGGCATCTCAGGACATCACTATGAGACACAGTATGACTGCATGTGTGCAAGTGAAAAGTACTACTGCCCCCTGCTGTTAGAATAACACTAATGCTAGAATAACACTACTGCCCTCCTGCTGCTAGAATAACACTACTGCTAGAATAACACTACTGCCCCCCTGCTGCTAGAATAACACTACTGCCCCCTGCTGCATGAATAACACTACTGCTAGAATAACACTACTGCCCCCCTGCTGCTAGAATAACACTACTGCCCCCCTGCTGCTAGAATAACACTACTGCCCCCCTGCTGCTAGAATAACACTACTGCCCCCTGCTGCTAGAATAACACTACTGCCCCTACTGCTAGAATAACACTACTGCCCCCTACTGCTAGAATAACACTACTGCTAGAATAACACTACTGCCCCCTGCTGCTAGAATAACACTACTGCCCCCTGCTGCTAGAATAATACTACTGCTAGAATAATACTACTGCCCCCTGCTGCTAGAATAATACTACTGCCCCTTGCTGCTAGAATAATACTACTGCTAGAATAACACTACTGCCCCCTTGCTGCTAGAATAATACTACTGCTAGAATAACACTACTGCCCCCTGCTGCTAGAATAATACTACTGCTAGAATAACACTACTGCCCCCTTGCTGCTAGAATAATACTGCTGCTAGAGTAATACTACTGCCCCTTGCTGCTAGAATAACACTACTGCCCCCCTGCTGCTAGAATAACACTACTGCCCCCTGCTGCTAGAATAACACTACTGCCCCCTTGCTGCTAGAATAATACTGCTGCTAGAGTAATACTACTGCCCCTTGCTGCTAGAATAACACTACTGCCCCCCTGCTGCTAGAATAACACTACTGCCCCCTGCTGCATGAATAACACTACTGCTAGAATAACACTACTGCCCCCTGCTGCTAGAATAACACTACTGCCCCCTGCTGCTAGAATAACACTACTGCCCCCTGCTGCTAGAATAACACTACTGCCCCCTGCTGCTAGAATAACACTACTGCCCCCTACTGCTAGAATAACACTACTGCCCCCTACTGCTAGAATAACACTACTGCTAGAATAACACTACTGCCCCCTGCTGCTAGAATAACACTACTGCCCCCTGCTGCTAGAATAATACTACTGCTAGAATAATACTACTGCCCCCTGCTGCTAGAATAATACTACTGCCCCTTGCTGCTAGAATAATACTACTGCTAGAATAACACTACTGCCCCCTTGCTGCTAGAATAATACTACTGCTAGAATAACACTACTGCCCCCTGCTGCTAGAATAATACTACTGCTAGAATAACACTACTGCCCCCTTGCTGCTAGAATAATGCTGCTGCTAGAATAATACTACTGCCCCTTGCTGCTAGAATAACACTACTGCCCCCTTGCTGCTAGAATAACACTACTGCCCCCTGCTGCTAGAATAACACTACTGCCCCCTACTGCTAGAATAATACTACTGCCCCCTGCTGCTAGAATAACACTACTGCCCCCTACTGCTAGAATAACACTACTGCCCCCTACTGCTAGAATAACACTACTGCCCCCTACTGCTAGAATAACACTACTGCTAGAATAACACTACTGCCAGAATAACACCCTGAATAACACCACTGCCCCCTGCTGTTAGAATAACACTACTGCCCCTACTGCTAGAATAACACTACTGCTAGAATAACACTACTGCCCCCTGCTGCTAGAATAACACTACTGCCCCCTACTGCTAGAATAACACTACTGCTAGAATAACACTACTGCCCCCTGCTGCTAGAATAACACTACTGCCCCCTGCTGCTAGAATAACACTACTGCTAGAATAATACTACTGCCCCCTGCTGCTAGAATAATACTACTGCCCCCTGCTGAATAATACTACTGAATAATACTACTGCTAACACTACTGGCCCTGCCTAGAATAATACTACTGCTAGAATAACACTACTGCCCCCTGCTGCTAGAATAATACTACTGCTAGAATAACACTACTGCCCCCTGCTGCTAGAATAAATAACTACTGCCCCCTGCTGTTAGAATAACACTACTGCCCCTGCTGCTAGAATAACACTACTGCCCCCTGCTGCTAGAATAACACTACTGCCCCCTACTGCTAGAATAATACTACTGCCCCCTACTGCTAGAATAACACTACTGCCCCCTGCTGCTAGAATAACACTACTGCCCCCTACTGCTAGAATAACACTACTGCCCCCTGCTGCTAGAATAATACTACTGCCCCCTACTGCTAGAATAACACTACTGCTAGAATAACACTACTGCCCCCTGCTGCTAGAATAACACTACTGCCCCCTGCTGCATGAATAACACTACTGCTAGAATAACACTACTGCCCCCTGCTGCTAGAATAACACTACTGCCCCCTGCTGCTAGAATAACACTACTGCCCCCTGCTGCTAGAATAACACTACTGCCCCCTACTGCTAGAATAACACTACTGCCCCCTACTGCTAGAATAACACTACTGCTAGAATAACACTACTGCCCCCCTGCTGCTAGAATAACACTACTGCCCCCCTGCTGCTAGAATAATACTACTGCTAGAACAATACTACTGCCCCCTGCTGCTAGAATAATACTACTGCCCCTTGCTGCTAGAATAATACTACTGCTAGAATAACACTACTGCCCCCTTGCTGCTAGAATAATACTGCTGCTAGAATAATACTACTGCCCCTTGCTGCTAGAATAACACTACTGCCCCCCTGCTGCTAGAATAACACTACTGCCCCCTGCTGCTAGAATAACACTACTGCCCCCTACTGCTAGAATAATACTACTGCCCCCTACTGCTAGAATAACACTACTGCCCCCTGCTGCTAGAATAACACTACTGCCCCTACTGCTAGAATAACACTACTGCCCCCTGCTGCTAGAATAATACTACTGCCCCCTACTGCTAGAATAACATTACTGCTAGAATAACACTACTGCCCCCTGCTGCTAGAATAACACTACTGCCCCCTGCTGCTAGAATAACACTACTGCTAGAATAACACTACTGCCCCCTGCTGCTAGAATAACACTACTGCCCCCTGCTGCTAGAATAACACTACTGCCCCCTGCTGCTAGAATAACACTACTGCCCCCTACTGCTAGAATAACACTACTGCCCCCTGCTGCTAGAATAACACTACTGCCCCCTACTGCTAGAATAACACTACTGCCCCCACTGCTAGAAAAACACTACTGCCCCTGCTGCTAGAATAACACTACTGCCCCCTACTGCTAGAATAACACTACTGCTAGAATAACACTACTGCCCCCTGCTGCTAGAATAACACTACTGCCCTCCTGCTGCTAGAATAACACTACTGCCCCCTACTGCTAGAATAACACTACTGCTAGAATAACACTACTGCCCCCTGCTGCTAGAATAACACTACTGCTAGAATAACACTACTGCCCCCCTGCTGCTAGAATAACACTACTGCCCCCTACTGCTAGAATAACACTACTGCCCCCTACTGCTAGAATAACACTACTGCTAGAATAACACTACTGCCCCCCTGCTGCTAGAATAACACTACTGCCCCCCTGCTGCTAGAATAATACTACTGCTAGAATAATACTACTGCCCCCTGCTGCTAGAATAATACTACTGCCCCTTGCTGCTAGAATAATACTACTGCTAGAATAACACTACTGCCCCCTTGCTGCTAGAATAATACTACTGCTAGAATAACACTACTGCCCCCTGCTGCTAGAATAATACTACTGCTAGAATAACACTACTGCCCCCTGCTGCTAGAATAATACTGCTGCTAGAATAATACTACTGCCCCTTGCTGCTAGAATAACACTACTGCCCCCCTGCTGCTAGAATAACACTACTGCCCCCTGCTGCTAGAATAACACTACTGCCCCCTACTGCTAGAATAATACTACTGCCCCCCTACTGCTAGAATAACACTACTGCCCCCCTGCTGCTAGAATAACACTACTGCCCCCTACTGCTAGAATAACACTACTGCCCCCTGCTGCTAGAATAATACTACTGCCCCCTACTGCTAGAATAACACTACTGCCCCCTGCTGCTAGAATAACACTACTGCCCCCTACTGCTAGAATAACACTACTGCCCCCTACTGCTAGAATAACACTACTGCTAGAATAACACTACTGCCCCCTGCTGCTAGAATAACACTACTGCCCCCTGCTGCTAGAATAATACTACTGCTAGAATAATACTACTGCCCCCTGCTGCTAGAATAATACTACTGCCCCTTGCTGCTAGAATAATACTACTGCTAGAATAACACTACTGCCCCCTTGCTGCTAGAATAATACTACTGCTAGAATAACACTACTGCCCCCTGCTGCTAGAATAATACTACTGCTAGAATAACACTACTGCCCCCTTGCTGCTAGAATAATACTGCTGCTAGAGTAATACTACTGCCCCTTGCTGCTAGAATAACACTACTGCCCCCCTGCTGCTAGAATAACACTACTGCCCCCTGCTGCTAGAATAATACTACTGCCCCCTACTGCTAGAATAATACTACTGCCCCCCTACTGCTAGAATAACACTACTGCCCCCCTGCTGCTAGAATAACACTACTGCCCCCTACTGCTAGAATAACACTACTGCCCCCCTGCTGCTAGAATAATACTACTGCCCCCCTACTGCTAGAATAACATTACTGCTAGAATAACACTACTGCCCCCCTGCTGCCAGAATAACACTACTGCCCCTGCTGCTAGAATAACACTACTGCTAGAATAACACTACTGCCCCCTGCTGCTAGAATAACACTACTGCCCCCTGCTGCTAGAATAACACTACTGCCCCCTGCTGCTAGAATAACACTACTGCCCCCTACTGCTAGAATAACACTACTGCCCCCTGCTGCTAGAATAACACTACTGCCCCCTACTGCTAGAATAACACTACTGCCCCCTACTGCTAGAAAACACTACTGCCCCCTGCTGCTAGAATAACACTACTGCCCCCTACTGCTAGAATAACACTACTGCTAGAATAACACTACTGCCCCCTGCTGCTAGAATAACACTACTGCCCTCCTGCTGCTAGAATAACACTACTGCCCCCTACTGCTAGAATAATACTACTGCTAGAATAACACTACTGCCCCCCTGCTGCTAGAATAACACTACTGCTAGAATAACACTACTGCCCCCTGCTGCTAGAAAAACACTACTGCTAGAATAACACTACTGCCCCCCTGCTGCTAGAATAACACTACTGCCCCCTACTGCTAGAATAACACTACTGCCCCCTACTGCTAGAATAACACTACTGCTAGAATAACACTACTGCCCCCCTGCTGCTAGAATAACACTACTGCCCCCCTGCTGCTAGAATAACACTACTGCCCCCTGCTGCTAGAATAACACTACTGCCCCCTACTGCTAGAATAACACTACTGCTAGAATAACACTACTGCTAGAATAACACTACTGCCCCCTGCTGCTAGAATAACACTACTGCCCCCTGCTGCTAGAATAACACTACTGCCCCCTGCTGCTAGAACAATACTACTGCCCCCTGCTGCTAGAATAACACTACTGCTAGAATAACACTACTGCTAGAATAACACTACTGCCCCCTGCTGCTAGAATAACACTACTGCCCCCCTGCTGCTAGAATAATACTACTGCTAGAATAATACTACTGCCCCCTGCTGCTAGAATAATACTACTGCCCCTTGCTGCTAGAATAATACTACTGCTAGAATAACACTACTGCCCCCTGCTGCTAGAATAATACTACTGCTAGAATAACACTACTGCCCCCTTGCTGCTAGAATAATACTACTGCTAGAATAACACTACTGCCCCCTGCTGCTAGAATAATACTACTGCTAGAATAACACTACTGCCCCCTTGCTGCTAGAATAATACTGCTGCTAGAATAATACTACTGCCCCTTGCTGCTAGAATAACACTACTGCCCCCCTGCTGCTAGAATAACACTACTGCCCCCTGCTGCTAGAATAACACTACTGCCCCCTACTGCTAGAATAATACTACTGCCCCCCTACTGCTAGAATAACACTACTGCCCCCTGCTGCTAGAATAACACTACTGCCCCCTACTGCTAGAATAACACTACTGCCCCCCTGCTGCTAGAATAATACTACTGCCCCCCTACTGCTAGAATAACACTACTGCCCCCTGCTGCCAGAATAACACTACTGCCCCCTGCTGCTAGAATAACACTACTGCCCCCTGCTGCTAGAATAATACTACTGCCCCCTGCTGCTAGAATAATACTACTGCCCCCTGCTGCTAGAATAACACTACTGCCCCCTGCTGCTAGAATAATACTACTGCCCCCTGCTGCTAGAATAATACTACTGCCCCCTGCTGCTAGAATAATACTACTGCCCCCTGCTGCTAGAATAACACTACTGCCCCCTACTGCTAGAATAATACTACTGCCCCCTACTGCTAGAATAACACTACTGCCCCCTGCTGCTAGAATAACAGTACTGCCCCTACTGCTAGAATAATACTACTGCCCCCTACTGCTAGAATAACACTACTGCCCCCTGCTGCTAGAATAACACTACTGCCCCTACTGCTAGAATAACTCTACTGCCCCCTGCTGCTAGAATAATACTACTGCCCCCTACTGCTAGAATAACACTACTGCCCCCTGCTGCTAGAATAACACTACTGCCCCCTGCTGCTAGAATAACACTACTGCCCCCTGCTGCTAGAATAATACTACTGCCCCTGCTGCTAGAATAATACTACTGCCCCCTGCTGCTAGAATAACACTACTGCCCCCTGCTGCTAGAATAATACTACTGCCCCCCTGCTGCTAGAATAATACTACTGCCCCCTGCTGCTAGAATAATACTACTGCCCCCTGCTGCTAGAATAACACTACTGCCCCCTACTGCTAGAATAATACTACTGCCCCCTACTGCTAGAATAACACTACTGCCCCCTGCTGCTAGAATAACACTACTGCCCCCTACTGCTAGAATAACACTACTGCCCCCTGCTGCTAGAATAATACTACTGCCCCCTGCTGCTAGAATAATACTACTGCCCCCTGCTGCTAGAATAACACTACTGCCCCCTGCTGCTAGAATAATACTACTGCCCCCTGCTGCTAGAATAATACTACTGCCCCCTGCTGCTAGAATAATACTACTGCCCCCTGCTGCTAGAATAATACTACTGCCCCCTGCGGCTAGAATAATACTACTGCCCCCTGCGGCTAGAATAACACTACTGCCCCCCTGCTGCTAGAATAATACTACTGCCCCCTGCTGCTAGAATAATAATACTGCCCCCTGCTGCTAGAATAACACTACTGCCCCACTGCTGCTAGAATAACACTACTGCCCCCTGCTGCTAGAATAACACTACTGCCCCCTGCTGCTAGAATAACACTACTGCCCCCTACTGCAAGAATAACACTACTGCCCCCTGCTGCTAGAATAATACTACTGCCTCTCTGCTGCTAGAATAACACTACTGCCCCCTGCTGCTAGAATAACACTACTGCCCCCTGCTGCTAGAATAACACTACTGCTAGACTAACACTACTGCCCCCTGCTGCTAGAGTAACACTACTGCTAGAATAACACTACTTTCCCCTGCTGCTAGAATAACACTACTGCTAGAATAACACTACTGCTAGAATAACACCACTGCCCCCCTGCTGTTAGAATAACACTACTGCCCCCTGCTGCTAGAATAACACTACTGCCCCCTGCTGCTAGAATAACACTACTACCCCCCTGCTGCTAGAATAATACTACTGCCCCTTGCTGCTAGAATAACACTACTGGTAGAATAACACTACTGCCCCCTGCTGCTAGAATAACACTACTGCACCCTGCTGCTAGAATAATACTACTGCCCCTTGCTGCTAGAATAACACTACTGCCCCCTGCTGCTAGAATAACACTACTGCTAGAATAACACTACTGCCCCCCTGCTGTTAGAATAACACTACTGCCCCCTGCTGCTAGAATAACACTACTGCCCCTTGCTGCTAGAATAACACTACTGCCCCCCTGCTGCTAGAATAACACTACTGCCCCCCTGCTGCTAGAATAACACTACTGCCCCCTGCTGCTAGAATAACATTACTGCTAGAATAACACTACTGCTCCCCTGCTGCTATAATAACACTACTGCCCCCCTGCTGCTAGAATAACACTACTGCCCCCTGCTGCTAGAATAACACTACTGCCCCTTGCTGCTAGAATAACACTACTGCCCCCCTGCTGCTAGAATAACACTACTGCCCCCTGCTGCTAGAATAACACTACTGCTAGAATAACACTACTGCCCCCTGCTGTTAGAATAACACTACTGCCCCCTGCTGCTAAAATAACACTACTGCCCCTGCTGCTATAATAACACTACTGCTAGAATAACACTACTGCCCCCTGCTGTTAGAATAACACGACTGCCCCCTGCTGCTATAATAACACTACTGCCCACTGCTGCTATAATAACACTACTGCCCCCTGCTGCTATAATAACACCACTGCCCCTGCTGCTGTAATAACACTACTGCCCCCTGCTGCTATAATAACGCCACTGCCCCCTGCTGCTGTAATAACACTACTGCCCCCTGCTGCTAGAATAACACTAATGCCCCTGCTGCTAGAATAACACTACTGCCCCCTGCTGCTAGAATAATACTACTGCCCCCTGCTGCTAGAATAACACTACTGCCCCCTGCTGCTAGAATAATACTACTGCCCCCCTGCTGCTAGAATAATACTACTGCCTCTCTGCTGCTAGAATAACACTACTGCCCCCTGCTGCTAGAATAACACTACTGCCCCCTGCTGCTAGAATAACACTACTGCTAGACTAACACTACTGCCCCCTGCTGCTAGAGTAACACTACTGCTAGAATAACACTACTTTCCCCTGCTGCTAGAATAACACTACTGCTAGAATAACACTACTGCTAGAATAACACCACTGCCCCCCTGCTGTTAGAATAACACTACTGCCCCCTGCTGCTAGAATAACACTACTGCCCCCTGCTGCTAGAATAACACTACTACCCCCCTGCTGCTAGAATAATACTACTGCCCCTTGCTGCTAGAATAACACTACTGGTAGAATAACACTACTGCCCCCTGCTGCTAGAATAACACTACTGCACCCTGCTGCTAGAATAACACTACTGCCCCCTGCTGCTAGAATAACACTACTGCTAGAATAACACTACTGCCCCCTGCTGCTAGAATAACACTACTGCCCCTTGCTGCTAGAATAACACTACTGCCCCCCTGATGCTAGAATAACACTACTGCCCCCCTGCTGCTAGAATAACACTACTGCCCCCTGCTGCTAGAATAACATTACTGCTAGAATAACACTACTGCTCCCCTGCTGCTATAATAACACTACTGCCCCCCTGCTGCTAGAATAACACTACTGCCCCCTGCTGCTAGAATAACACTACTGCCCCTTGCTGCTAGAATAACACTACTGCCCCCCTGCTGCTAGAATAACACTACTGCCCCCTGCTGCTAGAATAACACTACTGCTAGAATAACACTACTGCCCCCTGCTGTTAGAATAACACTACTGCCCCCTGCTGCTAAAATAACACTACTGCCCCCTGCTGCTATAATAACACTACTGCCCACTGCTGCTATAATAACACTACTGCCCCCTGCTGCTATAATAACACCACTGCCCCTGCTGCTGTAATAACACTACTGCCCCCTGCTGCTATAATAACGCCACTGCCCCCTGCTGCTGTAATAACACTACTGCCCCTGCTGCTAGAATAACACTACTGCCCCCTGCTGCTAGAATAACACTACTGCCCCCTGCTGCTATAATAACACTACTGCTCCCTGCTGCTAGAATAACACTACTGCCCCCTGCTGCTAGAATAATACTACTGCCCCCCTGCTGCTAGAATAACACTACTGCCCCCTGCTGCTAGAATAATACTACTGCCCTCTGCTGTTAAATTCAAACCAAGACTCGAATTGAGAGGAAGAACAGGCCCTTGTTACTTTTAAGATTTTAAATACAATAAAACCAATCCAATTATATAAATGTATGTATAAAAGCGCTTTGGTCCGCAAAGCTTTATTCTAGAAACAAATTGTAAAATACCGGGAACGACGTTGATAGATTCATGCAATGCCTTTTCTATAAAGCAGATGTTTCCATCCCTACTCTTGCCCACGATGGTTTGCGAACCCACAGCCTTCTGCCCCGCAGCCCTGTGTGGTTTCAAAACTCCCGCGTTACCATAGAAGCTAATGCGTAAAGAATGAAGAACCGTTTCTAAAACTGTATTTCTAAGGTTCTGGTCTGTCTATGAAGTGTGGGTAAATGGTAGACATGTTCTCTGCTATACACTTTCTATGTTTTAATTATTATTTGGGGTATAGGGGAGGGTTACCATTTATTTTTTTAAGCGTTCAGGGAGGGTTTTGGTCAAATATATTTTGCTGAAGGGAAGGCTATTCCATTTTCATTTCAGAGAGGTTCGATATTCTCTACCTAACCGTTCACTCTCGAAATGAATGTTTCTTTGCAGAACAAGGTCTTTACTGACATTCAAGAATGCCTGAATTGCTTCGCCTTGCTTTTCTGGTTGTCTGGGAAGTTCACTGACTAATTATTACAGATCTACAGGAGTATAAGTTTCACGGACTAATTATTACAGATCTACAGGAGTATAAGTTTCACTGACTAATTATTACAGATCTACAGGAGTATAAGTTTCACCAACTAATTATTACAGATCTACAGGAGTATAAGTTTCACTGACTAATTATTACAGATCTACAGGGGTATAAGTTTCACCAACTAATTATTACAGATCTACAGGAGTATAAGTTTCACCAACTAATTATTACAGATCTACAGGAGTATAAGTTTCACCAACTAATTATTACAGATCTACAGGAGTATATGTTTCACTGACTAATTATTACAGATCTACAGGAGTATAAGTTTCACCAACTAATTATTACAGATCTACAGGAGTATACGTTTCACTGACTAATTATTACAGATCTACAGGAGTATAAGTTTCCCCAACTAATTATTACAGATCTACAGGAGTATACGTTTCACTGACTAATTATTACAGATCTACAGGAGTATAAGTTTCCCCGACTAATTATTACAGATCTACAGGAGTATAAGTTTCACCAACTAATTATTACAGATCTACAGGAGTATACGTTTCACTGACTAATTATTACAGATCTACAGGAGTATAAGTTTCCCCGACTAATTATTACAGATCTACAGGAGTATAAGTTTCCCTGACTAATTATTACAGATCTACAGGAGTATAAGTTTCCCCGACTAATTATTACAGATCTACAGGAGTATAAGTTTCCCCGACTAATTATTACAGATCTACAGGAGTATAAGTTTCACTGACTAATTATTACAGATCTACAGGAGTATAAGTTTCCCCGACTAATTATTACAGATCTACAGGAGTATAAGTTTCCCGACTAATTATTACAGATCTACAGGAGTATAAGTTTCCCGACTAATTATTACAGATCTACAGGAGTATAAGTTTCCCGACTAATTATTACAGATCTACAGGAGTATAAGTTTCCCGACTAATTATTACAGATCTACAGGAGTATAAGTTTCCCGACTAATTATTACAGATCTACAGGAGTATAAGTTTCCCCGACTAATTATTACAGATCTACAGGAGTATAAGTTTCCCCGACTAATTATTACAGATCTACAGGAGTATAAGTTTCCCCGACTAATTATTACAGATCTACAGGAGTATAAGTTTCCCTGACTAATTATTACAGATCTACAGGAGTATAAGTTTCCCCGACTAATTATTACAGATCTACAGGAGTATAAGTTTCCCCGTGGCACTGAACATGGCGATACGTTGGCGCATGAGAACTATTACGAGATGTCAAATATGTAATCGAGTAAATAGTCACTTATTGCATTCTATCCATGGTGTCTTTCACGGGCTACAGATATACGAAACAGATGGATGGGAGGGCATTCAGGCTGTCGCCAACATTGTTATGCGCAATTTGCCTAAATGGGTAACAGAAACACTTCAACCACTTCCATTGTTATTCGCATTTTCGCACCAGTGCTGTTTCCACCAAACTGACTTGTTAGAGTTTGTTTTTTTACATCCGTGCGTGATGATGTAGTGCACACGAACTGTACTTTTTCGCTCAAGTTTTCATGTACCTAATAAAAATCTAAAACTCAATGTGTTTTCATTGCATTTTCGACTCTACGGATAGTTTTCTTCCAAAACTGTTGCTTTAAATAGCAGAAGTGACTCCTTTGGTTTTACCATATGCAGTGCGGGTAAACTAGTCTACATGATGACATTATTATGGATAATAGCTAGAATATTTTTTATTTGTTACCAATACCCTCGATATTTATTGTAAAGGAGCATCAAGATCACCGTGCACTTTCACCAACCAAGTTCATCATAACTTATTTTATCTGTAGCGATAATAAACTGCACTGGCATGACAACTGTGGATGGAAACGCGGTTACTGTTCGGCTACGTGAGGACATCAAGTGCCCCGCGTACCTTCAAAATTATTCGGCGATAATCATTTATTCAATAAACTCTTGTTTCCATTGTCATTTGTGGCAATAAAGAAAGTTAGAAAAAAAATCGAATAAAATCCACTCCTGTAGACGGATAAAAATGTTGTTGATCTTTCGAAAATGTTGACCTTCAGGACATTTATCCTATAGCCTCTCTGCCGTTTCCACTAGGCCTACACGTCACAATGTTGACCTTCAGGACATTTATCCTATAGCCTCTCTGCCGTTTCCACTAGGCCTACACGTCACAATGTTGACCTTCAGGACATTTATCCTATAGCCTCTCTGCCGTTTCCACTAGGCCTACACGTCACAATGTTGACCTTCAGGACATTTATCCTATAGCCTCTCTGCCGTTTCCACTAGGCCTACACGTCACAATGTTGACCTTCAGGACATTTATCCTATAGCCTCTCTGCCGTTTCCACTAGGCCTACACGTCACAATGTTGACCTTCAGGACATTTATCCTATAGCCTCTCTGCCGTTTCCACTAGGCCTACACGTCACAATGTTGACCTTCAGGACATTTATCCTATAGCCTCTCTGCCGTTTCCACTAGGCCTACACGTCACAATGTTGACCTTCAGGACATTTATCCTATAGCCTCTCTGCCGTTTCCACTAGGCCTACACGTCACAATGTTGATCTTCAGAACATGTATCCTATAGCCTCTCTGCCGCTTCCACTAGGCCTACACGTCACAATGTTGACCTTCAGGACATTTATCCTATAGCCTCTCTGCCGTTTCCACTAGGCCTACACGTCACAATGTTGACCTTCAGGACATTTATCCTATAGCCTCTCTGCCGTTTCCACTAGGCCTACACGTCACAATGTTGATCTTCAGAACATGTATCCTATAGCCTCTCTGCCGTTTCCACTAGGCCTACACGTCACAATGTTGACCTTCAGGACATTTATCCTATAGCCTCTCTGCCGTTTCCACTAGGCCTACACGTCACAATGTTGACCTTCAGGACATTTATCCTATAGCCTCTCTGCCGTTTCCACTAGGCCTACACGTCACAATGTTGACCTTCAGGACATTTATCCTATAGCCTCTCTGCCGTTTCCACTAGGCCTACACGTCACAATGTTGACCTTCAGAACATGTATCCTATAGCCTCTCTGCCGTTTCCACTAGGCCTACACGTCACAATGTTGACCTTCAGGACATTTATCCTATAGCCTCTCTGCCGTTTCCACTAGGCCTACACGTCACAATGTTGACCTTCAGAACATGTATCCTATAGCCTCTCTGCCGTTTCCACTAGGCCTACACGTCACAATGTTGACCTTCAGGACATTTATCCTATAGCCTCTCTGCCGTTTCCACTAGGCCTACACGTCACAATGTTGACCTTCAGGACATTTATCCTATAGCCTCTCTGCCGTTTCCACTAGGCCTACACGTCACAATGTTGACCTTCAGGACATGTATCCTATAGCCTCTCTGCCGTTTCCACTAGGCCTACACGTCACAATGTTGACCTTCAGGACATGTATCCTATAGCCTCTCTGCCGTTTCCACTAGGCCTACACGTCACAATGTTGATCTTCAGAACATGTATCCTATAGCCTCTCTGCCGTTTCCACTAGGCCTACACGTCACAATGTTGATCTTCAGAACATGTATCCTATAGCCTCTCTGCCATTTCCACTAGGCCTACACGTCACAATGTTGATCTCTTCTTCGTTTACTTTTGTGGAATAAACCTGGGTCAATGGAAACCTGCATATTGAACTCCGTACAAAAACTCTTCACTTGGTGAGCGAAATAAACTATAAAAACACCTCATGCCGGAGAAGACAGATTTTGGATCCAGTAATCCCTCTCTTCCTCGCCTCTTCCTCCTATGGATTTTGGAGGGTTTTGGACAAATGCAGAAATAAGGTCTGTGGTAAACACAGGTTTAGGAGATCTTATAGCATACATTTTGTTCTATGAGAAACTTCATCACCTTTTGTGAATTTTGAAGCATTTATGTAACCAAAACAAGCACATAAAGGCTTCATAATTTAATTATTTTTGGTGTTACAACCCTTACAACCCATTAATTTCCCAATAGGCTTTGACCAATGATTGAGATGATTAATATATGTCTAATAGAGGACGAGGTGCTGAAACCACCACGCCTCCATCTTTGCACTCCATCACCGTTATTAAAAAAATGTTGGAAGCTACATAAATGCATTTATTCATGTCTACATTCATTTTGGCATGTTTATTAAATTACGAAAACCTTAATGCAAACTTGTAAATTATATTATATGAGCTAAACAGTAAAAAAATATATATATATAAAAAAAAATCCTTGAAATATACATTTGTTGAGATTACTAATGTTACTGTCCCCACTACAAAAACAACAACAAAAACAGCAATACATGTAATGTTGTCCTTGAAACATTGAATTGAAATACTGTAGAATTCCATTCATTCCTATGGAGGACTGCTCCTACTTGGGGAGTACCAATATGGCCGACCGATGACTTCATAAGCCTCTCATTGGCCAATGCATCATCGGCAAACCAGGGTTTAAAAACGTCATTGGCTTTGACCGATCAGCCATGGCTAACTCATTACATTCTATGCCCAATAATAAACGGATTAAGGATTGCTAGATGAGCTAGAGTAGATGTATTTAGACAAAAATATTTGATGTAACTATAAAATTAAAATATTCATGATATAGCTGTAGTACAAAGAGATTGTTCAGAACAAAAAAATGTCAGATTCACTAATGATTATAATGTGTAATTGCTGAATGGGCACTCTTTGTCCATTTGACACCAATCCAAACCAAAAATGGTGGCTAGATGATAGTTCACTCAGACTGTTTACCATTTAAAAACATGTTTAGTTCCAGTCTTCTTAATGGGGTGGGTCTCCCATAGATACCAATGCAATAGGATCTGGGTCTGGTCTACTAAGTTCATTGACTATCAGTGAACCAGAAAAAAAGAACGAATGTGGTGTCTCGCTACCTTTTCCATCTACAGTGCATTCGGAAAGTATTCAGACCCCTTAACTTTTTCCACATTTTGTTACGTTACAGACTTATTCTTAAATTGATTAATACAAATCCTCATCAGTCTACACACAATACCCCATAATGACGAAGAAAATGTATTACAATTTAAAAAATTAAATACCTTATTTACATAAGTATTCAGACCCTTTGCTGTGAGACTTGAAATTGAGCTCAGGTGCATCCTGTTGTCATGATAATTTTCAATCCCAATGATAATAACAATCAATCAATAGCTTTGACCAATCCCAGAGACCATGGGTTTAATAATAATTAGTCAAAGACTCAGCTTATGCAAAAGGCTAGTACAGTTTATTCAGAGAACGTTCTAAAGTCAAGAATACAAAAACATCTATTTTATAGCTGCGCACATACTTCCACACAAACAGTAGGTATCCTACGCACATACATACACACAAACAGTAGGTATCCTACGCACATACATACACACAAACAGTAGGTGAGTTTTATCCTTCTCCAGAGTTCTCACCACTTTGTATCCCTCCCCAGCCGACAGGTCCATTCCCCCGAGATTAGGGAGACCTTGAGAAGTACTCCCTGTCCTCTCCCAAGTCTCTCAGAGGCCTAGCTGACCTGAGACCTTGAGAAGTACTCCCTGTCCTCTCCCAAGTCTCTCAGAGGCCTAGCTGACCTGAGACCTTGAGAAGTACTCCCTGTCCTCTCCCAAGTCTCTCAGAGGCCTAGCTGACCTGAGACCTTGAGAAGTACTCCCTGTCCTCTCCCAAGTCTCTCAGAGGCCTAGCTGACCTGAGACCTTGAGAAGTACTCCCTGTCCTCTCCCAAGTCTCTCAGAGGCCTAGCTGACCTGAGACCTTGAGAAGTACTCCCTGTCCTCTCCCAAGTCTCTCAGAGGCCTAGCTGACCTGAGACCTTGAGAAGTACTCCTGTCCTCTCCCAAGTCTCTCAGAGGCCTAGCTGACCTGAGACCTTGAGAAGTACTCCCTGTCCTCTCCCAAGTCTCTCAGAGGCCTAGCTGACCTGAGACCTTGAGAAGTACTCCCTGTCCTCTCCCAAGTCTCTCAGAGGCCTAGCTGACCTGAGACCTTGAGAAGTACTCCCTGTCCTCTCCCAAGTCTCTCAGAGACCTAGCTGATCTGAGACCTTGAGAAGTACTCCCTGTCCTCTCCCAAGTCTCTCAGAGGCCTAGCTGACCTGAGACCTTGAGAAGTATTCCCTGTCCTCTCCCAAGTCTCTCAGAGGCCTAGCTGACCTGAGACCTTGAGAAGTACTCCCTGTCCTCTCCCAAGTCTCTCAGAGGCCTAGCTGACCTGAGACCTTGAGAAGTACTCCCTGTCCTCTCCCAAGTCTCTCAGAGGCCTAGCTGACCTGAGACCTTGAGAAGTACTCCCTGTCCTCTCCCAAGTCTCTCAGAGGCCTAGCTGACCTGAGACCTTGAGAAGTACTCCCTGTCCTCTCCCAAGTCTCTCAGAGGCCTAGCTGACCTGAGACCTTGAGAAGTACTCCCTGTCCTCTCCCAAGTCTCTCAGAGACCTAGCTGACCTGAGACCTTGAGAAGTACTCCCTGTCCTCTCCCAAGTCTCTCAGAGACCTAGCTGACCTGAGACCTTGAGAAGTACTCCCTGTCCTCTCCCAAGTCTCTCAGAGGCCTAGCTGACCTGAGACCTTGAGAAGTACTCCCTGTCCTCTCCCAAGTCTCTCAGAGGCCTAGCCAAGTCGGTCCAGACACAGTTTTAATTGTTCTTCGTTATTTTACTAGGCACACACACACACACACACACAAGTTCAAATCCTAAGCTACGCCTTGCTCAGACATTCTGTGTTTTTCCACTATAGATTGTTTAACATAATTCTGACTAAAACTACACACATCATCAGATTATAATTTTATGATTCTAATTAATTTCATACAGTTATAAGGTTTCAGAGTGGAATTATTTTATCATTATATTTCAACATATACATTATTTTATCACCTGTTTCCATTGATTATATAAGGTCCCACAGTTGACAGTGCATGTCAGAGCAAAAACCAAGCCATGAGGTCGAAGGAATTGTCCGTAGAGCTCCGAGACAGGATTGTGTCGAGGCACAGATCTGGGGAAGGGTCGAAAAAAACATCTGCAGCATTGAAGGTCCCCAAGAACACAGTGGCCACCATCATTCTTAAGTGGAAGAAGTTTGGAACCACCAAGACTCTTCCTAGAGCTGGCCGCCCAGTCAAATTGAGCAATCTGGGGAGAAGGGCCTTGGTCAGGGAGGTGACCAAAAACCCGATGATGACTCTGACAGATCTCCAGAGTTCCACTGTGAAGATGGGAGAACCTTCCAGAAGAACAACCCTCTCTACAGCACTCCACCAACCACGCCTTTATGGTAGAGTGGCCAGACGGAAGCCATTCCTCAGTAGAAGGCACATGACAGCCCGCTTAGAGTTTGCCAAAAAGCACCTCAAGACTCCAAGGCCATGAGAAACAAGTTTCTCTGGTCTGATGAAACCAAGATTGAACTCTTTGGCCTGAATGCCAAGCATCACATCTGGAGGAAACCTGGCACCATCCCTACTGTGAAGCACGGTGGTGGAAGCATCATGCTGTGGGGATGATTTTCAAAGGCAGGGACTGGGAGACTAGTCAGGATCGAGGGAAAGATGAACGGAGCAAAGTACAGAGAGATCCTTGATGGAAACCTGCTTCCGAGTGCTCAGGACCTCAGACTGGGTCGAAGGTTCACCTTCCAACAGGACAACGACCCTAAGCACACAGTCAAGACAATGGTGGTGTGGCTTCTGGACAAGTCTCTGAATGTCCTTGAGTGGCCCAGCCAGAGCCCGGACTTGAACAAGATCGAACATCTCTGGAGAGACCTGATAATAGCTGTGCAGCGACAATCCCCATCCAACCTGACAGAGCTTGGGAGGATCTGCAGAGAAGAATGGGAGAAACTTCCCAAATACAGGTGTGCCAAGCAGGTAGCGTCATACCCAAGAAGACTCAAGGCTGTAATTGCTAACAAAGGTTCTTCAACAAAGTACTGAGTAAAGGGTCTGAATACATATGTGAATGTGATATTTCATTTGATTTATTTTTATACATTTGCAAAAAAAGAAATCTAAAAACCTGTTTTTTGTTTTGTCAATATGGGGGTATTGTGAGGGGGAGAAAACAATTTAATCTATTTTAGAAAAAGGCTGTAACGTAAGAAAATGTAGAAAAAGTAAATTGGTCTGAATACTTTCCAAATGCACTGTTTGTCCAAACCACTGAGCTACAAAACCACTGAGCTACAAAACCACTGAGCTACAAAACCACTAAACAGATGGTTTGTAAATCTGTGGTGTAACAGAAGAGTCACTGTCTGTCCTTTTGTGTTTTGATTCTGAGTCTTTACCTGACAAACTAATGTAAGGATATATCAGTTTGTTCCAAACCCACTACAGTGTTTCAGGTGTCAAGCGTATGTTTATCTTGCATCTGTGTGTAGGAACGAGATTCTTAGATATGAGGAGTGTGCAGGGGGGGGGGCATGGAACAAAGGAATGTGTAGTTTCAGCAAAAACAATTTTACCTTTATTTAACTAGGCAAGTCAGTTAAGAACTAATTCTTATTTTCAATGACAGCCTAGGAACAGTGGATTAAATGCCTTGTTCAGGGGTAGAATGGCAGATTTTTTACCTTTTCAGCTCAGTGGATTCAATCTTTTAACCTTCCGGTTATTAGACCAACACTCTAACCACTACGTTACCTGCCGCCCCAAATAAGCGGTATGAGATCACTGCCAATGTTGCTGGGGATCAGAAGTATAAATAGTAGACGTACGAATGAAATATGCTTCAGTAAGGATGGCGTTTAGCGTTCATTGCCATGGTTATCGTCTGTACCGCAGAAATGGAATGTAAAGCATAGAAAATAGGTGATGTGGTGGCAGCTGCAGAGAGGTACTTGGGTGTACAAGATTTTACTGCAGAGGAGTTACAGGGAGTGTTGAATGGTCGTGTCCCTTCCTCTCAGGCTGTTGGCCTGGTGTAGAGGGTCAAAGTGGTGGAATGGGGTGGTGGGTTTTATTTTGTGTTGTATTTTTTAATAAGTGAAGGGTTATCCCCATGCTGTTTGTATTTATTTACTTTTCTGCTCTTTTGCACACCAGTATCTCTACCTGTACATGACCATCTGATCATTTATCACTCCAGTGTTAATCTGCAAAATTGTAATTATTCGCCTACCTCCTCATGCATTTTGCACACAATGTATATAAACTCTCTTTTTTTTCTACTGTGTTATTGACTTGATAATTGTTTACTCCATGTGTAACTCTGTGTTGTCTGCTCACACTGCTATGCTTTATCTTGGCCAGGTCGCAGTTGCAAATGAGAACTTGTTCTCAACTAGCCTACCTGGTTAAATAAAATTGGCAGGTTAATTTGATTTACACTCCGGTCCAGTTGGTGGCGGTAATTCACCTTTTGGTTGCCAACCGCCATTTAAAAAAAAAATACAGAAGAAGGCATTCGTATATCTGCACGGATGAGTATGTGTCGTGGATGAAATGCATACCCGGAAAAACAAAACAACAGAATCGGTGAAACATGTTGTCAATGACTGAACATTGGTCAAAGAGTAACGACAAATAACAAGGAATAGCCTTAGACATAATGTTAGGGTTTATCATTTCGTTTATTTTTGTATTAGTGGCAATACTATTACTGCGTCAGGACTGGGCCAACATTACTGGCGATGCACCTCATTCGACAGTTCCACCTGCGCGTCTCATAATCAAAGATGAGTTATCACTGTACACCGGAGAGGAGAACAGCAAGGGCCTTTATCTGGCCATTTTAGGACAGGTGTTCGATGTAGAGAAGGGGATGAAGCATTATGGTCCTGGTGGTGGTTATCGTTTCTTTGCAGGTGATTTTTTTTAAATAGTTTTAAATCTACGTGCCAGGGTCCTTTAACAGCGGATCTCTTAATTGTGAACATGCCTGTAGATTATATAACATTCCATACACTTAAAAATAAGAGACGCAGATTTTGTCAGACGTGTGAATGCATTTTTATGCTGCTTTCTATTCCCCCTTGTTTTTAAGGTAAAGACGCTTCTCTGTCCTTTGTCACTGGGGACTTCACAGATACTGGTCTGACCGATGACTTGTCTAGTCTGTCCCCTGCTCAGGTGGTGTCCCTGTACGACTGGCTGGCCTTCTATCACAAGGACTACGAGCCTGTCGGTGCGTATCATACAATGACTTGTGTTCGAGCGGATCACCTCTACTTTAGTCTACATTCGGTTACTTTCGCTTTAGCGCTCAAATGAGCCCGATGACTGTATGCCAGGCCAGGGTATCTTTATGGGAGGATCCGTGGTCCATTTGATCAATGAACATTTGTCACACGGTTGATATTATTATCATTGTTCAATACATTATACAATACATTATACAAGTGAAAATACATGATACACTTTTTTTTTTTTTGGTATAAATTCCCTTGCAGACTAAACGTTTTAAATACATAATTTCTCAGAATGGGGAAACTATCCAAGCCCGTGATATGGTTTAGTCTACAAGGGACTTCATAAAGAAATGTCATGTATTTTCACTTAGACATTGTTCGCCCACAGGACAGGCGTATACAGAGAACCCATTGACAGTATAAGGAAGGTAAGTCCATTAGTGTGAGATTAAAGTCTCCTATGCTACAGGCAGACTGGTGGGACGGTTCTACAGTGAGAGCGGAGAGCCCACAGAGGCCCTGCTACAGGTGGAGGCAGCCCTGGAGCAGGGGCGGAGACTCAAGGACCAAGCCCTGGCTGAGAAGCAACACCTCCCAGCCTGCAACTCGGAGTGGAACGCTGCCAGGAGAGGACGGGTCTGGTGCTCCACCAAGAGGTACTGACGACATGGTGCACAGAGAAACATTGGACTTGTTCCACATTGTAGCCGGCGGGGCAGGCGACTGCCGACTCTACGAATCACCTTGCATCTTTGCAAAATGAGTAACTGCTCATTTTATTATTTGTAGATCAGTCACAATGCACCACGGATTTGATGCGCTTGAACACGGCCATTGTATTTACTAGCCTATGTGGTGGTGGAACAACGTGTGCAGGTCCAAACGGTCCCATACTGAAAGATTTCATTACACTTGGGGGAGCCAACATATACATATGTATTGTTTTCCTGCTATGAAACAGACTGGATAGAATATTCACAGCCATTATAAGCAGTGTTTCCCACGTTTAGTTTCCCCCCCTAGCACTACAGCTGATTCAAATAATCAAGCTTTGGATCATTTTAATCAGCTGTGTAGTTAGGGCAAAAAACAAAACGTGCACTGAGTTTGGGGGAAGGCTGCATTACAGATATGGTCTCTGGAAGTATTATTAGGGAATTAACTGTTTTTTTTAAGCATGAACCTCTGATTTGACTGTTATTTTCCCCTTAGTGGTGGAGTGCAGAGAGACTGGGCCGGCGTACCTAGGAAGCTGTTCTCTCCTGGCTCGGGCCGCTCTCGCTGTGTGTGTGTCCAGAATTCCTCCACGCTGGAAAACCCAAACATTCAGGAGTACGAGGACTGCCCCCCTCACGCGGACTCATGTCCTGTCAGAGAGTAGAGGGCTCTGGGAAGGCTGAGCCTCTTGCAAAATGACTATAGAATGGCTTATATACTGTTATTTAAAACTCAGAGACTCTTCCCAAGGTGTCCTAATCAGAATTACTGGCTATTTGATTTATGCCAGTTTGAAAATAACCGAAGTTGATTTGTTTCTGTTTAGTTCTTTATGCATGTACATTTTTAAGTTCTGTGTAATTAATGTGCAGTATGCCAACTAACTAATCAACACTCTAATAACTAGGAATAGAAGGGAAATGTTTACTACTATATCTGTACATAGACTAGATAGACAAATTAAATTGTTTCATACGTGTTTTGGTAATTGTCAGATGGGATGTGAAGACAATTAAGGACAGAAAGGAAGTTGTACTGAAACATCATCTTAGAAATAAGTTCATGTTTTGTTGTATGAAAAGTATAGTGAAAAACAAGATTCTGTGTTTTATTAACTTTATGAAAAGTCGTCCTCCCCTTTTCTCTAAAAAAAGGACACGGAAGGAAGAGACGGGCTAGATATCTGCGCATAGAGAGAACACAACGTTCAGAAAAGATTAAGAGAGGCAAACGTTTCAGTTTTGTCACAAACAAAAAAAGCACAAACTGCATTAAGTACAAAACAGTTGTAGTGGTCAAAAATATTATACATTTCTGTACAATTTAACAATGCTTATAGTGGACCACTGACAGACCAATGGCCGCCACCAACTTCTCTCCCCTTATGTCAGAAATGTCATGTGATCTTTGATAAAGTGCACCTGTTAGGTTTTGAAATCCAGACGCATTAAAACATACAGGCTGGTTTTCTGGACTAAATGCCTGAACATGTTCATTGAAAGTGCTTTTTTTGTTGTTGTCCTGGACTCATCTTAATCTGGGTCTGGGAAACTAGCCTGGCAGGTCAAGACAACACTTGAGGCAATACCAATTGGAGCATGTTACATATAAATCCCCCCCCCCCCCTCCCCCCAACAACACCACCTTACTAAAGACCTAGATTTCATGGACTTGGAATGTACACTTTGGTGGTCTGGGAAACAGACACAATTCACAATGATTATAAGACAATACAAAAGTATAGGCTACAAATTAAATGACATGCATAAGCATAATAGGTATTTTATCATAAGTAAAATTTCAAAGCAATAATTATTTTGCATTTTCGGACTAATAAATCCTCAATGGTAAAGATGTTCTCAGCCTTTCCAGTTCTGATAGAAAATACCTCACGTGATAGTTGAGTGCCTAGTCCCACTTACCGATGCTATAAACCTTTACCATGTGGTCAAGAAACACTTAAGGTTGTTTTATTCCGTGACATTTCAAATCATGTGAATATAATCTCAAAGATTTTTTTTAAAGCAGAGGTCTCACTTTAAGTATTGAGAGTTAATTAAGCAATATATTTAACCCAATTAGTGTTTCATGAACATTTGAATCATTAAATCCAATAATTCCATCATTGAATCATCAATTCAAATAAATGTATTTTTTTGTATATGAAAAATAGTCAACTCCATTCCCTTAAAATCCAACCAACCCGTCTCTTGTTCATATAGAACCAGCCACACAGCCAACAGTTAAAGAGAAAATACAGCAGTCCTTTTTCTTCTGAATCCATGAAGGGAAGTGAACAAGTGCACATTTCGGGACAAAGGTCAGCTGATTGTAACGCAGGGCAGGTCTTAAGAGGGCAGGAAGCTCGGCTGCTGTTTCCTGTCTCACCAGCACAGTGCAGTGATGGGTTCATTTGATGAGTAGGCCAGCTCGGCTGCTGCACACATGCTGTCTGTCTGCTCTCAACCGAGACCAGGGTTAGGGCTCTGACACCATCACATTCATCACTGATTCTCATGATTCAATCTGACACTATTACATGTTCATCACTGATTCTCATGATTCAATCTGACACCATTACATGTTCATCAATGATTCTCATGATTCAATCGGACACCATTACAGATTCATCACTGATTCAATCTGACACCATCACTGATTCAATCTGACACCATTACATGTTCATCAATGATTCAATCTGACACCATCACAAGTTCATCCATGATTCCTTCAAACACCTGATGAATGATATCAGGGGTCAAATCAATACGATTAACATCTACCTCTCCCCAACCAGTCCAGGAGTCATTGAGTCAAGTCAAGCTACTTTCATTTGATCAAATTTTCACTACGTGATTAATTTGATTTAAAAGAAAAAAAACATGTACGTTTTTATATTCTACTTCTTAAATCCTGTTGGAACATTAGCTAACATGTTTTGATAGTCTGGAATGAATAGTACAGAGGTTGTGGTCTGTCTGTAACTCTGTCCAATAACTAGCCCTGGCTGCCACTGCCGAGTCACTCGATCTCCTGTTGTTGCCCAGCCTATGGTGTCGGGGTGGAGGGAGAGAAGGATGGAGGAGCAGGCTGTCCACTGCATTAGGACACCCCACCCAGAGTCAGCACGTCAAAGCAGACATCACAGACCCTCACGGGCTTGTTCAGGTCAAACTTAATGATGGGGATCTCTTTTATAGAACACTTGTGGCAGAGCAAGCGGCCGCAGTGACGGCTGGGGTGAGACGAGGGGGGAGGACAAGAGGGGGGCCAGGGAGGAAAAAGAAGGAAAACGAGGGAGAATGGCGAGAAAGACGAGCAGAGAGAACATTTAGTGAGTAAGGTCTGATATAATAACTTGTCAAAGACAACAGGACTTGGAACTAACAATTTCACTTCTCTCGGGAAGGACAAAAACAGTCTTTATTAAGAAACTGTTTTTCCGGTACCTACCAGTGATGTTTCCTTGTGGTGACTCCAAACTTGGCAGCACATTCATAACAGTTTGATCCATCACACCACGGGGGCTCTTTGGACAACATATCTAAAAATAAAAACACACAAAACACAGTGAGAATGGCCCCACCATCCTCTTAAAAATACCTTTTCAAAATGTACTGAATCCATTGGATCCAATGTAAACTCTTCTCTATACCTAAATGATATGTCAAAGCAGATGACCTAATGTGAACTATGTGCTGTAGGTCCTCTACACTGAACTACGGTATTGTAACACCAACAGCAGATCCATTCCAGGTGTCTAACCTAGGAGGCGGAAGAGCAGTTGCTTGGTGGCAACTTGGTAGTTGAAGATGTTGATTCCCTGGTTGTTGTTGAGGCCCATACGTGCACCAGACCTCACGATGGCACGACACAGGTTAGCGTTGCCCTTCATGTAGGCCAACAACAGAACTGAGGAACCAAAAAAAAAATAAGATTGATGTTATTCTCTAGAACATATATACCTCTTGGTTCCTTTAATTTAGTATTATTCGCTATTGTAAGAGAGAATGTGCTCCCAAATAATTTACCTGGTTAGATAAAGATAGAGGATAAATAAATATCATTATAATGGCTTATTACGAGTCAAACATTTGAGACTAACTAAGCAAGTTGTTAGTCAGGACAGAAACACTAAACCCAAAGGGGCCTTAATCCAATCAGTCAGAAAGCGATTGAAGCAGAACCCTGCTCTCCTTCCTACCGGTGTTCCCTTCATTGTCCACTTTGTCCAGAGGGTACTCGGGCATACACTCCAAGAAAAGCTCAAAGATGGCCGCCGCATTCTCTTTCCCATATTGCCCCAGGACGTGCATCGGTGACTGGCCCCTACAAAACAGACAAGTGTTCAGTGAATGAAAACACAATAAACCTTTTGTGTAATGGCCGTTAAGAGCAGCACCATGGCTGATGTTATGAACCGGTGAGAACAGGAGCGTACCGGAGATTGAAGGCCTCTGCGTCGATGTTGGACTCTGTGAGAAGGGCTCGCACATTATTAAGCCGACCCTGCATTACGGCCAGGTGCAGAGCTGAGGACGGACAGAACAAGAGAAAACAAAACCGTGAGGAAAAACAGGGAAAAGGAGTTTATAAAGAGTCAGTAAGTAAGCCCGGAACAGCCCACTTGGGACAGAAGAACATCACATCTCCTGTTTTTGTAACGCGCGACAACTTGATGTCCACTAGAGTTAAAAAGGCCCTTATTTGTCAGGCAAGTATCATAAACAACAGATATGGTGTGTTGACCTGATAAATCAGGAATGTTTTTTTTTTCAGCATGGGTAATAGTGCAGCAGAGTTGAGGACAATTAAGTATTAAATAATCATTCTAAGGAGGGTAGTTCTGTGGCTTGAAACAGCCCCTTCTAACATTACGGCTCAGGGCCATTACGGCTCAGGGCCATTACGGCTCAGGGCCATTACGGCTCAGGGCCATTACGGCTCAGGGCCATTACGGCTCAGGGCCATTGCGTCTCAGGGCCACAGGGCCATTACGGCTCAGGGCCATTACGGCTCAGGGCCATTGCGGCTCAGGGCCATTGCGGCTCAGGGCCATTACGGCTCAGGGCCATTACGGCTCAGGGCCATTACGGCTCAGGGCCATTGCGTCTCAGGGCCATTGCGTCTCAGGGCCACAGGGCCATTACGGCTCAGGGCCATTACGGCTCAATGCCATTACGGCTCTGGTTGCAATATAGTGTTTAGCAGAGATCTCGTGTGTAGCAGAGATCTCGTGTGTAGCAGAGATCTCGTGTGTAGCAGAGATCTCGTGTGTAGCAGAGATCTCGTGTGTAGCAGAGATCTCGTGTGTAGCAGAGATCTCGTGTGTAGCAGAGATCTCGTGTGTAGCAGAGATCTTGTGTGTATAAAAGTGACGCTGAAGGGCAAAACATTTTTTTTTTAAATCACCTAACGACGCACTTCTCTGTTCTACGATTGGTCTGAGTCAGTCGTTAAATAAGCCGTTTCAAGTGCAACGTTAATAACGAGGGTTTTGGGGAAACGGCTCTGAGATGTAACGATGTTCCTTCAAAAAGGTTCTAACGATGAACTTAGCCATAAGAAGATTTTGGGAAACCGGGGGCCTGTACCGTTGTTGCCATTCTCGTCCACAGCGGTGAAGTCCACTCCGTTTTCCAGCAGCACAGAGCAGATAGTGGCCAGGTCCTGCTGGGCTGCCAGGTGTAGAGCGGTCTGTCTGTGTTTGGTCAGCTCATTCACTTTGGCCCCAGCCAGCAGCTGCAGTGGACATACTAGAGTCAGACACCAGTCTCACACACACTCACGTTGCGTTCCAGGTTGTCTCATTTATAGTTGCGTATCTCATAAGAGGATGTTAACGTGGTTCCGGTCGTGTTAAACGCTTCACCATCTGACCATCTGCACACCGCGGCTGCAATTAAGATGAAAGTCCCAGACAGACGTGTGGCTCTAAGACATTGGAGTTAATGACAACGTAACGACTGTCAAAAACACACAACTTGAGACCACCACACGCCATATTAAGCTAAGCCATGGAGCACGTTGATTGACCAGCGAGTGGTCAAGCCCTCGTTACACCTACAGCTTATTTAAAAAAGTTTTTTTTTTTTATCAAAACAGCCCTTTCACGCCACCGCCAGCTATTTCGCCCACGATTCCCGCTGTGTGATAATAGCAAAAATATTTCTGTCACTCATGGGAGCTATAGCGCCACGTGAGAGCACCAGAAGTCTACCGTTATGTTTGTTCAAATAGAGCCCACAGACAGTCAGCTATCCTGACAGAAGAACAGCTACAGTGGTTTGTCCTTTAAAAGTTGCAGCGTACTGCGGAACAGCTTGCATGGTGCTGCAGAATTATATGCCAACCACTGGTACCATTAATGCTAGTTAGCGCTAGTTTGACCAGCATTTGAGAAGCATTTGATAGCCTTCAATAGTGGTTGAATTAGAGAATTTAAGAACATAGTGTATGGGACTGATTTTAAGAAATTTTGCTTAATTAATTTCATTAATATTATAGTGTTTTTATTCCAAGAAAAATGTAAAACCCTCTGGGTTTCCGTGGCGCTGTACAACGTGACGGTAGGGAGTAGGCTACAGTACTTGGCTATTTAGCTAAAGAATCCCCGTGTTATGCGGGCACGTGGAAGACCGGGGTTCAATTCCCCGATGGGGAGGAAGGAGTAGGCTGTTCTTGTAAATAAGAATTTGTTCTTAACTGACTTGCCTAGTTAAATAAAAGGTTACACTAATAGCATAGCATTTCTACACCCTAATTGTAGTCTAACCAATATCCAAAAGGAGATTCAGTGACAAAAATCTCATTGATTTATCAAGACCAGTCCCTATGCTTGTCTCAAAGCAGCGCGAAACGTTGCTAAAATAGTTGAGGCTATTGCTTCAAATCCAATTGCTTCTAACTTCAATATGCTCTTTAAATAAATAAGACCTACACCACTTTTAACAGCACATTACTCAACACTAGTGAGACTCATGTCGCCTACAGTATATCGGAAAAATATGACATGACTCTCCGTCAATAATTACATATGGAGGATTGGAGGATTCTAAATTAAAACCAAAAGCCGCACGGGTCTCCCGGTGGCGGACGGCACGGGTATCTGTAGCAACGCATTTTGCATTGCGGTGACTTCGACAGCTGCACCACTGGGGAGAGGCCCCATCCACTGGGGAGAGGCCCCATCCACAGGGGAGAGGCCCCATCCACAGGGGAGAGGCCCCATCCACAGGGGAGAGGCTCCATCCACAGGGGAGAGGCCCCATCCACAAAGCATCAAAATACAAAGAGGTGTTGGTAAAGGTAGATTGTCCTGCTACCAGCCCATAATGGGCTATGATAATACTGTACATGTTGTCCAGGTCAGGATAATCAAAACATTTATTTATTAAAGACTATCAGAAAGAATGTTGGTATATATTTATTTTGATCCAAAGCCATGAATGAGTGACTCACTCAAGCCTTATGTAGGCGCCGGTCTATATGTAGGCACCGGTCTATATAACTGTGCCATCAACTTAATATATAATGATATTTTGGAGGTCATTTCGTTTAAAAAAAAATCTGAAAGTGAGCGATTGTAATCTGAAAAAAGGCCAAAACATTTATTTGTGTTTTTAAAGGGAGAGATACACTGGGCTAGTTGTGCGCCGCCCTGTGGGACTCCCAATCACAGCCGGAAGTGATACAGAATACTTTGTTGTATTATTTGTTTTTCTTCTTCTGGTGGATTAAACTGAAATAGCAACCAATCACAGCCGGTTGTGATACAGCCAACTTAACAAAAATATACATTTGACAATATAATTTTGCTATGTAGCGTTAGCTATCGCCAGTCTGCTGTACCTGCACCAAAACTCCACTATTTTTCCACCTTATAGCTTGTTCTCAATCTTCTTTTTAAATAGTGAGCCAACATGTTTTCAGTACTTTTAGTTCCATGACTGATCAAAAGTCATTTTCCCATGCTCTCTCTCTCGTCCCTCTGAAGCAGACATATAGTGAGCTATGTGTTTGGAACATCGGATCGCAATACATATACAAATGGTGAGAATCACAATACCTTATCGCGATGCGCAGGGGCCCGATACGATAGTATCTCGATACCTATGGGCCGATACGATAGTATCGCGATGCGCAGGGGCCGATGCGATACGCAGGGGCCCGATACGAGAGTATCGCGATACCTATGGGCCGATACGATAGTATCGCGATGCGCAGGGGCCGATGCGATACGCAGGGGCCCGATACGAGAGTATCGCGACGCGCAGGGGCCCGATACGATAGTATCGCGATGCGCAGGGGCCGATGCGACACGCAGGGGCCCGATACGAGAGTATCGCGACACGCAGGGGCCCGATACGATAGTATCGCGATGCGCAGGGGCCGATGCGACACGCAGGGGCCCGATACGATAGTATCGCGACACGCAGGGGCCCGATACGATAGTATCGCGATGCGCAGGGGCCGATGCGACACGCAGGGGCCCGATACGATAGTATCGCGACGCGCAGGGGCCCGATACGAGAGTATCGCGACGCGCAGGGGGCCGATGCGATAGTATCGCGACGCAGGGGCCCGATACGAGAGTATCGCGATACGCAGGGGCCCGATACGAGAGTATCGCGATACGCAGGGGCCCGATACGAGAGTATCGCGATACGCAGGGGCCCGATACGAGAGTATCGCGATACGCAGGGGCCGGTACGATAGTATCGCGATACGATCATATCGTGAGGTCCCAGTCATGGGTGAAAAACACACTCAGCTCCAGACGAGGAAGCAGGGTGTCATTACCAGGTTACGGACGATCATTTCGGAGGCAGCGTGAACAGCTAGATGTAGAGGGGTCTGCTTGGCAGCGTCCTGCACACGGGAGTTCACGTTGGCCTGGACACTGATCAGGAACAGAACACTCTCGATGTCAGAGTTCTGCACCGCCACATGCAGGAAGTTACGCCCTTTGTTGTCCACCTGAGAGGGGAAAACGAGAGTGAAGGATTGGGGAGAATATTTGGTTTATATAAACAGTGTCAGATGGAGTACACTGTAGTAAATGGGCCAAAAGAGGAAGCTCTGTGTGTGTGTGTGTGTGTAAGTCGCTCTCACCTGTTCGGCAGCCCCAGGCTCTCTCTTGAGGATGGCCTCTGCAGCCTTGTTGTTCTTGTGGGTCATGGCGCAGGCGAAGGGGGTCATGCCCTGGCGGTCACGTACGTTCAGACGGATGTCCGGGTGGGAGATGAGCAGCTGGATGATGACGCTGTGCTGGCTGCTAATGGCAACGTGGATTGAAGCTCGGCCCTCTGCGTCCTGGGTTACACAGCTCATATTAGCCACAATGAACGGGCTCGGATAGGAGACACGAGATGCTCCTTACTCAACAATGAATCATTCTTTTAAATCGCAACTCTAAGTGGAGGAATCTATCACAGGGATGACCGTGTGAGATACCTGTGCTTAGAGGAGTGCCAGTCAGTGAGACTGGATATGTTGAAAGGAGGAGTAATGTCCAGGAGTAAAAGTCCTAAGTAAGCGAGCGAGACGTACCTGTGTGTTGACGTTGGCTCCAAACTCCAGAAGGCACTGTACCACCTCCTCCAGCCCCCAGCTGCTTGCCAGGTGGAGGGGTGACTGTCCGTCCCTGGCCTCCTCACCCCCCTCCCCGTTAGGGCCTGGCCGCCGCGGGCTGTTCACATCACAACCACTACAGAGACACACAGAGTTAGACTAGACCCACATATCAGCACTATGTCAGGAGGTTACAGCGGAGGAACTATGATATAACATATGACTTGACTAGAATCTAAATCATTACTGAAAACACTGTAGATCACCATTTAATATATGAGTTTGAAACCCCTGGTTTGCAGTCATCAGGCCACGGGTCACACTGATTAACCATGAAACTACTTCCATTTATATTTTAGTCATTTAGCAGACGCTCTTATCCAGAGTGCTTACATTTACAAACCTTCCCCGCTGTTTTGTACAGTGGGAAACGAACGCACAACCCTGGCGTTGCAAGAGCCATGCTTTACTAACTGAGCCACACGGGACCACCTTCCTCTGGCAGACTCTTTACGAAACAAGATGGATTCCTGAACTAGATTAAACCAAGATGGATTCCTGAACTAGATTAAACCAAGATGGATTCCTGAACTAAATTAAACCAAGATGGCTTCCTGAGCTAAATTAAACCAAGATGGCTTCCTGAACTAGATTAAACTGTAATCTGGAGAATTCTCACTCTTATCATAAATAAAGAAGTGGAAAAGTTGGCCAAACTCTATAGAGGACAGTGAAAGTAAAGAAACAGTTTGAATTAGCAGCAAAACAAGCCTGAGCTTGACTATCAACCAGACCCAAGCTCTGCTAAACAGCCAAACAAGAATTTGCAGTGAGTCCATGGTAAAGGGATGAGTGCGTTAGAAAGTGAGGCACATCGGCGACACTGGCGACATTGATAAAGGAGGGTTGAGTGTGATCAGACAGACCTGCGGATGAGGAAACAGGCGGTGACCTCGTTGTTCTCATCCACAGCCCTGTGGAGGAGAGTCTGCTGACAGCCTGAGGGACCAGAGCTCCAACTGGTGGCGTCACAACCGTGTCGGACCTACAGTAGCAGGGACAAGCAGACAACATATTCAACATCTGTGGAACAGATCCCAGTCAAACCCGACCCGACTCCTGACTAGCTCTCACATACAACGATCGTAGTATTCCACGCTCACTTATTTACATTCGTCTGTTGGGCTCCCATTAACACAACCTCCACCACCCTTCCTCTACCGCCACTTCTTCCCCCTCAGGTCTCACCAGTGTGGAGGCGATGTCCTCTAGGCCATTCTCCAGGGCCAGCCACAGAGGGGGGTGCCCCCTCTTGTCCACCACGGACATGTCCGCCCCCCGCGTGCAGATGGCGTCCACCACCAGCGGAAGCTGATTACTGATGGCCAGCTGCAGCGCTGTCTCTCCCTCCTGGGTCCTGCAGAGACATGGCGGTTTTATACACCTCCTGCTTACTTGTGCTCACAGGGATATTTATCCAATGTGTAACACTACAGAGCATATCAGGTCATATCACATATGACTTGTGCTTCCACAAGGTCTTTTTCTGGACCAAAAATAGGCTTAAGTGGTGGACGTGACAATGATCCCGGTTGGCCCGTCAGTGTGTCTACATAAATACTTTTTTTATTTTTATAAATGAGAACAAGTTCAAGTTCTCATTTACAATTGCGACCTGGCCAAGATGAAGCAAAGCAGTGCAACAAACAACAACACAGAGTCACACATAAACAAACATACAGTCAATAACACAACAGACAAAAAAAGTATATATACATTGTGTGCAAATGAGGTAAGATTAGGGAAGGAAGGAATAAATAGGCCAAAGTGGAGAAATAATTACAATTTAGCATTAATACTGGAGTGATAGATGTGCAGAAGATGAATGTGCAAGTAAAGATACTGGAGTGCAAAGGAGCAAAAATAAATAACAGTATGGGTATGAGGTAGTTGGATGGGCTATGTACAGATGGGCTATGTACAGGTGGGCTATGTACAGGTGGGCTATGTACAGGTGGGCTATGTACAGGTGCAGTGATCTGTGAGCTGCTCTGACAGCTGGTGCTTAAAGTTAGTGAGGGAGATATGAGTCTCCAGCTTCAGTGATTTTTGCAATTCGTTCCAGTCATTGGCAGCAGAGAACTGGAAGGAAAGGCGGCCAAAGATAGTGTTGGCTTTGGGGATGACCAGTGAAATATACCTGCTGGGGCACGTGTTACGGGTGGGTGCTGCTATGGTGACCAGTGAGCTGAGATAAGGCGGGGCTTTACCTAGCATGGACTTATAGATGATCTGGAGCCAGTGGGTTTAGCGATGAATATGAAGCGAGGGCCAGCCAACGAGAGCATACAGGTCGCAGTGGTGGGTAGTATATGGGGCTTTGGTGACAAAACGGATGGCACTGTGATAGACTGCATCCAATTTATTGAGTAGGGTATTGGAGGCTATTTTGTAAATAACATTGCCTAAGTCAAGGATCGGTAGGATACTCAGTTTTACGAGGGTGTGTTTGGCAGCATGAGTGAAGGATGCTTTGTTGCGAAATAGGATTCGATTCTAGATTTAATTTTGGATTGGAGATGCCGGGCGGGCAGGTGCCGGGCAGCGATCAGTTGAAGAGCATGCATTTAGTTTTACTTGCATTTAAGAGCAGTTGGAGGTCACGGAAGGAGAGTTGTATGGCATTGAAGACTACATGCTGCAGTTTTAAAGGCTGTTCTATACATTTTGCCATGGCTAACGCTGGGTTATTTTGCTCAAACATACTGCTAATTTAATTGTTTTAGAATTTTTCTATTCTCCCGATGGTCTAGCTTTTATTTTGCTGATTGTTAGTTGTCAAAGATTATATTATAAAAAATATATATATAGGTCCATTATATTTTCTACATACTTCATATCTCGTTTTAGTCTTTTCAGTTCACACTGAAAGCATTTATTTTCAATCAGAAAAATGATGTCAGAAAAAGGTTGACTTAACAACCCGAAAAAACCAGTTAGGTGGCCCGCCTAAGGATTACAGTGGCAGAAGAATCCCTGCTACTCTACATCTTCGTATTAGTGTATAATTCAGAGACTACACTGTTGTTTATGTCATTTGATATGTCATATGACTTTTAAAAACAGACGCCAAATTAACCCCCCCCCCTAGGGAAAATAAATAATTGAGAAATGCATCTGCTGGTTTATGAAGCTCCTGATCTGTGACTTATTTACCTGACGTTGATGTCAGCCTGGTGTTCCAGGAGGAACAGAGCACTCTTGCTGTCCTGTCTGTGGATGGCCATGTGGAGCAGGGTCTGACCGTTGGACATGGTGTTGTTGATGGATGCCCCAGAACCCAGGAGCTGGGCTGCTATGGTGTGCATACCTGAGGGACAGACGAGAGACACAAATAGGCAGACTTGTAAATGCTGTTATACATACAGTTGGAGTCGGAAGTTTACATACACTTAGGTTGGAATCATTAAAACTAGTTTTCCAACCACTCCACAAACGTCTAGTTAACAAACTATAGTTTTGGCAAGTCAGTTAGGACAACTACTTTGTGCAATTTGTAAGTCGCTCTGGATAAGAGCGTCTGCTAAATGACTTAAATGTAAAATGTAAATGCATGACACCAAGTAATTTTTACAACAATTGTTTACAGACAGATTATTTCACTATATCACAATTCCAGGGGGTCAGAAGTTTACATACACTAAGTTGACTGTCTTTAAACAGCTTGGAAAATTCCAGAAAATGATGTCATGGCTTTAGAAGCTTCTGATAGGCTAATTGACATCATGAGTCAATTGGAGGTGTACCTGTGGATGTATTTCAAGGCCTACCACTCAGTGCTTGACATCATGGGAAAATCAAAAGAAATCAGCCAAGACCTCAGAAACAGAAATTGTAGACTTCCACAAGTCTGGTTCATCTTTGGGAGCAATTTCCAAATGCATGAAGGTACCACGTTCATCTGTACAAACAATAGTACGCAAGTAAACACCATGGGACCACGCAGCTGTCATACCGCTCAGGAAGGAGACGTGTTCTGTCTCCTAGAGATGAACGTACTTTGGTGTGGAAAGTGCAAATCAATCCAAGAACAACAGCAAAGGACCTTGTGAAGATGCTGGAGGAAACGGGTACAAAAGTATCTATATCCACAGTAAAACGAGTCCTATATCAACAAACTAAAAGGCCGCTCAACAAGGAAAAAGCCACTGCTCCAAAACCGCCATAAAAAAAGCCAGACTACGGTTTGCAACTGCACATGGGGACAAAGATTGTACTTTTTGATGAAACAAAAATAGAACTGTATAATAATAATAATAATAATATAATAATAATTATATATATATATTTGTAAATATATATTTGTAATTGTCGTTATTACAAATATATATATATATTTGTAATAACGACAATTACAACAATACTGAATGAACAATGAACACTTAATATAATTACATAAATGAAATCTATTTAGTCTCAAATAAATCATGAAACATGCTCAATTTGGTTTAAAAAAAGTAAAAGTGCAATATGTGCCATGTAAAAAAAGCTAACGTTCAAGAATATATGAAAGCTGGTGGTTCAATATTCACAGTTCTTCAATATTCCCAGTTAAGAAGTTTTAGGTTGTAGTTATTATCGACCATCTCTCTATAGCATTTGTATTTCATGTACCTTTGACTATTGGATGTTCTAATAGGCACTATATTATTGCCAGCCTAATCTCAGGAGTTGATAGGCTTGAAGTCATAAACAACGCTGTGAATCAAGCATTACTAAGAGCTGCTGTTAAAACTCCGTTAAGTTTGAATGAATGCTTACGAGCCTGCTGCCGCCTACCACCGCTCAGTCAGACTGCTCTATCAAATCATATACTTAATTATAATAAACACAGAAATACGAGCCTTTGGTCATTAATATGGTCAAATCCGGAAACTATCATTTCGAAAACAAAACGCTTATTCTTTCAGTGAAATACGGAACCGTTCCGTATTTTATCGAACGGGTGGCATCCTAAGTGTAAACATTGCTGTTACATTGCACCACATTCAATGTTATGTCATAATTACGTAAAATTCTGAAAAATTAGTTCGCAACGAGCCAGGCGGCCTAAACTGTTGCATATACCCTGACTCTGCATTCAATGAACGCAAGAGAAGTGACAATTTCCCTAGTTAATATTGCCTGCTAACATGGATTTTTTTAATTAAATATGCAGGTTAAAAAAAATATACTTCTGTGTATTGATTTTAAGAAAGGCATTGATGTTTATGGTTAGGTACATTCGTCCAACGATTGTGCTTTATTTGCGAATGCGCTTTTGTTAAATCATCCCCCGTTTGACGAAGTTGGCTTCGCCAAATTAACAGGCACCACATTGATCATTTGCAACGCAGGACAAGCTAGATAAACTAGTAATATCAACAACCATGTGTAGTTAACTAGTGATTATGTTAAAATTATAGTTTTTTTTATAAAGATAAGTTTAATGCTAGCTAGCAATTCCTTGCTGCACTCGCATAACAGGTAGTCAGCCTGCCACGCAGTCTCCTCGTGGAGTGCAATGTAATCGGCGTCCAAAAATGCCAATTACCGATTGTTATGAAAACTTGAAATCGGCCCTAATTAAATCGGTCTACCTCTACACTACCTACATATTACCTCAATTACCTCAACGAACCAGTGCCCCCGGTATATAGCCTCGCTATTGTTGTTTTACTGCCGCGCTTTCATTATTTGTAACTTTTTTATTTATTTTTATTCTTAAAACTGCATTGTTGATATCCATGGCATGCCAGACTGGAGGAAAAGGAAGAGGTGGTGTGTGTGCCCTTCACTAAAAGGCGTGTTTTAAAGCATGTCAAGTGTCAGAGCACCAGCCAAATCTTCCACACTGACGTACCCAGTAGCTGATACGAGTGTCGTGTTGCTGTTAATGAAGCCTACCTGTCCAGAGGGCTAGACCCAACGCCGTCTGGTCCATGGAGTCTAGGAGGCTGAAATCTGGGATGATCTGCAGGTTGTTGGTGGCATGAAGAGCATTGGCTGGAAACAACAGGAAATTACATTGTCAGAATGCAGGTAACAAATCCAACCAGGGATAACTCATGTTTATTCATCCATCCATCCTCTGGTCTTATTTACATGGAGATGCTGCCCACTGTCCACTAACTAACCCACCTTTCTGCTCCAGGATGACTGACACCACATCAGGGTGGTTGTGTACAATGGCCATGTGGAGGGGGCTCTGTAGGGACACCCCCTGGGCCTCATCGGGGAGGGCCTTCTGGGTCTGCAGGTTAGGGTTAGCCCCCTGTTGGAGCAGCTCTGCCGTCAGGTCCGCCAGACCACAGCGACACGCCGTGTGGAGAGGGGTTTCACCCTGTGGAGGAGGAGAGAGGAGAAAGGGGGGGTAGAAAGAGATATACAGAGGAGAGAAATCAATACAGAGAGACAAACAGAGGAGGTTAGAGGAGGATAGAGGGGGATAGAGGAGGTTAGAGGAGGATAGAGGAGGATAGAGGAGGATAGAGGTTAGAGGAGGATAGAGGGGGTTAGAGGGGGATAGAGGGGGTTAGAGGAGGATAGAGGGGGTTAGAGGAGGATAGAGGGGGTTAGAGGAGGATAGAGGAGGATAGAGGGGGTTAGAGGAGGATAGAGGAGGATAGAGGGGGTTAGAGGATAGAGGGGGTTAGAGGATAGAGGGGGTTAGAGGATAGAGGGGGTTAGAGGATAGAGGGGGTTAGAGGAGGATAGAGGAGGATAGAGGAGGTTAGAGGGGGTTAGAGGAGGTTAGAGGAGGATAGAGGAGGATAGAGGAGGTTAGAGGGGGTTAGAGAAGTTTGAAGCAGTAGTTTGTGATGCAGTACAGTTTGAAGCAGTAGTTTGTGATGCAGCAGTTTGAAGCAGTAGACTTTATGAAGTAGTCATTTGTGATCAACTAGCAGAGCTGTGCTGCATCACGTGATATTGCAGGACAACGTAACATACCCATTTGTTGGCATGGTTGACCTTTGCCCCATGTGTGGCCAGGAAGAGGGCGGCAGCCTCATTGCCTGCACCTGCTGCCCTCTGCAGTAGACAGTTCTCTGAGGGATGGATGGAGAAAAGGAAGAAGATTGTAAATATTGTAGTGCACTGGTCTCCCATTTGTATACATTTTTTATTTAACCCTTATTTAACTAGGCAAGTCAGTTAAGAACAAATTCCTATTTACAATGACTGCCTACACCAGCCAAACCTGGACGACGCTGGGCCAATTGTTGCGCCGCCCGATGGGACTCTCAATCACGGCCGGATGTGATACAGCCTGGAATCCAACCAGGGACTGTAGTGACACCTCTTGCACTGAGATGCAGTACCTTAGACCGCTGTACCACTCGAGAGCCCGTTCCATTATCATTCATCCAATTTACTAATCATTCATAAACATGTAGACATCGAGTGTGTTCCCTTCAATTAGACATCGAGTGTGTTCCCTTCAATTAGACATCGAGTGTGTTCCCTTCAATTAGACATCGAGTGTGTTCCCTTCAATTAGACATCGAGTGTGTTCCCTTCAATTAGACATCGAGTGTGTTCCCTTCAATTAGACATCGAGTGTGTTCCCTTCAATTAGACATCGAGTGTGTTCCCTTCAATTAGACATCGAGTGTGTTCCCTTCAATTAGACATCGAGTGTGTTCCCTTCAATTAGACATCGAGTGTGTTCCCTTCAATTAGACATCGAGTGTGTTCCCTTCAATTAGACATCGAGTGTGTTCCCTTCAATTAGACATCGAGTGTGTTCCCTTCAATTAGACATCGAGTGTGTTCCCTTCAATTAGACATCGAGTGTGTTCCCTTCAATTAGACATCGAGTGTGTTCCCTTCAATTAGACATCGAGTGTGTTCCCTTCAATTAGACATCGAGTGTGTTCCCTTCAATTAGACATCGAGTGTGTTCCCTTCAATTAGACATCGAGTGTGTTCCCTTCAATTAGACATCGAGTGTGTTCCCTTCAATTAGACATCGAGTGTGTTCCCTTCAATTAGATTAGACATCGAGTGTGTTCCCTTCAATTAGACATCGAGTGTGTTCCCTTCAATTAGACATCGAGTGTGTTCCCTTCAATTAGACATCGAGTGTGTTCCCTTCAATTAGACATCGAGTGTGTTCCCAATTAGACATCGATTAGACATCGAGTGTGTTCCCTTCAATTAGACATCGAGTGTGTTCCCTTCAATTAGACATCGAGTGTGTTCCCTTCAATTAGACATCGAGTGTGTTCCCTTCAATTAGACATCGAGTGTGTTCCCTTCAATTAGACATCGAGTGTGTTCCCTTCAATTAGACATCGAGTGTGTTCCCTTCAATTAGACATCGAGTGTGTTCCCTTCAATTAGACATCGAGTGTGTTCCCTTCAATTAGACATCGAGTGTGTTCCCTTCAATTAGACATCGAGTGTGTTCCCTTCAATTAGACATCGAGTGTGTTCCCTTCAATTAGACATCGAGTGTGTTCCCTTCAATTAGACATCGAGTGTGTTCCCTTCAATTAGACATCGAGTGTGTTCCCTTCAATTAGACATCGAGTGTGTTCCCTTCAATTAGACATCGAGTGTGTTCCCTTCAATTAGACATCGAGTGTGTTCCCTTCAATTAGACATCGAGTGTGTTCCCTTCAATTAGACATCGTGTTCCCTTCAATTAGACATCGAGTGTGTTCCCTTCAATTAGACATCGAGTGTGTTCCCTTCAATTAGACATCGAGTGTGTTCCCTTCAATTAGACATCGAGTGTGTTCCCTTCAATTAGACATCGAGTGTGTTCCCTTCAATTAGACATCGAGTGTGTTCCCTTCAATTAGACATCGAGTGTGTTCCCTTCAATTAGACATCGAGTGTGTTCCCTTCAATTAGACATCGAGTGTGTTCCCTTCAATTAGACATCGAGTGTGTTCCCTTCAATTAGACATCGAGTGTGTTCCCTTCAATTAGACATCGAGTGTGTTCCCTTCAATTAGACATCGAGTGTGTTCCCTTCAATTGTTCCCTTCAGACATCGAGTGTGTTCCCTTCAATTAGACATCGAGTGTGTTCCCTTCAATTAGACATCGAGTGTGTTCCCTTCAATTAGACATCGAGTGTGTTCCCTTCAATTAGACATCGAGTGTGTTCCCTTCAATTAGACATCGAGTGTGTTCCCTTCAATTAGACATCGAGTGTGTTCCCTTCAATTAGACATCGAGTGTGTTCCCTTCAATTAGACATCGAGTGTGTTCCCTTCAATTAGACATCGAGTGTGTTCCCTTCAATTAGACATCGAGTGTGTTCCCTTCAATTAGACATCGAGTGTGTTCCCTTCAATTAGACATCGAGTGTGTTCCCTTCAATTAGACATCGAGTGTGTTCCCTTCAATTAGACATCGAGTGTGTTCCCTTCAATTAGACATCGAGTGTGTTCCCTTCAATTAGACATCGAATTAGTCGTGTTCCCTTCAATTAGACATCGAGTGTGTTCCCTTCAATTAGACATCGAGTGTGTTCCCTTCAATTAGACATCGAGTGTGTTCCCTTCAATTAGACATCGAGTGTGTTCCCTTCAATTAGACATCGAGTGTGTTCCCTTCAATTAGACATCGAGTGTGTTCCCTTCAATTAGACATCGAGTGTGTTCCCTTCAATTAGACATCGAGTGTGTTCCCTTCAATTAGACATCGAGTGTGTTCCCTTCAATTAGACATCGAGTGTGTTCCCTTCAATTAGACATCTAGTGTGTTCCCTTCAATTAGACATCTAGTGTGTTCCCTTCAATTAGACTGAGTGTGTTCCCTTCAATTAGACTGAGTGTGTTCCCTTCAATTAGACTGAGTGTGTTCCCTTCAATTAGACTGAGTGTGTTCCCTTCAATTAGACTGAGTGTGTTCCCTTCAATTAGACTGAGTGTGTTCCCTTCAATTAGACTGAGTGTTCCCTTCAGTTTGTTCCCTTCAATTAGACTGAGTGTGTTCCCTTCAATTAGACTGAGTGTGTTCCCTTCAATTAGACTGAGTGTGTTCCCTTCAATTAGACTTAGTGTGTTCCCTTCAATTAGACTGAGTGTGTTCCCTTCAATTAGACATTTAGTGTGTTCCCTTCAATTAGACATCGAGTGTGTTCCCTTCAATTAGACATCGAGTGTGTTCCCTTCAATTAGACATTTAGTGTGTTCCCTTCAATTGGACATTTCTGTATTGTATTCTCAGGTCGCCATATATAACGCACCCCTCAGAGAGAGACACAGCTTAATGTGAACTCACATCTTTCAACATGTTTACAAAAAGATAGATCAAACTTGGATTTTTCAGGATGCTACCCTCCACAGCATGGGCCCTTCTCTCCGGGTTAATTTTGGTCAAAATTAGGTTGTAGGTTTGAAGTTTTGATCTGAGCGATTAGTGAGATTACTGCTTCAGAGGTTTTATTTTTCCAAGCTGTACAGAGGATACTCTAGCCAACAAACAGCAGAGTCCTGAGGACACTATTCCAGCCTGGATCTGAGCTAGATACAAATTCAATTAGCACTAAAGGTGTGAAGGAAAAGGCCTTTGGGCCCAAAAAGTGTCAGGAGTCTTTGAAGCGTCCTCTGAAGCCCCTCACGCTGTTCAAAGACTATTCACTGGCATTTTCTACAAGAAATCTGACTCCAGCTTCTCCCAAGTGGGTGTGACACCTACTCCCACTGCCTGCTGCACTGCTGCTTGGGGTCCATCTGGCGATCTGTTCACCATCTGCCCTGGTCTGTCTCCCCCTGTCTGGTACAGGTACCTCCACCACACTCACCCCTCTCTGTTCACCTTCTGCTCTGGTCTGTCTCCCCCTGTCTGGTACAGGTACCTCCACCACACTCACCCCTCTCTGTTCACCATCTGCCCTGTTCTGGTACAGGTACCTCCACCATACTCACCCCTCTCTGTTCACCGTCTGCCCTGGTCTGTCTCCCCCTGTCTGGTACAGGTACCTCCACCACACTCACCCCTCTCTGTTCACCATCTGCCCTGTTCTGGTACAGGTACCTCCACCACACTCACCCCTCTCTGTTCACCGTCTGCCCTGTTCTGGTACAGGTACCTCCACCACACTCACCCCTCTCTGTTCACCGTCTGCCCTGGTCTGTCTCCCCCTGTCTGGTACAGGTACCTCCACCACACTCACCCCTCTCTGTTCACCGTCTGCCCTGGTCTGTCTCCCCCTGTCTGGTACAGGTACCTCCACCACACTCACCCCTCTCTGTTCACCATCTGCCCTGTTCTGGTACAGGTACCTCCACCACACTCACCCCTCTCTGTTCACCGTCTGCCCTGTTCTGGTACAGGTACCTCCACCACACTCACCCCTCTCTGTTCACCGTCTGCCCTGGTCTGTCTCCCCCTGTCTGGTACAGGTACCTCCACCACACTCACCCCTCTCTGTTCACCGTCTGCCCTGTTCTGGTACAGGTACCTCCACCACACTCACCCCTCTCTGTTCACCGTCTGCCCTGGTCTGTCTCCCCCTGTCTGGTACAGGTACCTCCACCACACTCACCCCTCTCTCCCTAGCCTGTCTCCCCCTGTCTGGTACAGGTACCTCCACCACACTCCCTCCTCTCTGGTCAACGTCTACCCTAGCCTGTCTCCCCCTGTTTGGTACACCACACACACTCACACTCTGTAGGGGCGAGTGACTCCCCAAGTCGTTATATATTTTTAGTTTTTTTCTTGCGTAATGTGCCTCATGACTCCTGTATACTTTGTTGACTACAAACTTTCTTTTGTAGTTTGTTCCCCACACTGACTCTATTGGTTACACAGACTCATGGCCTCTCATCCCATTCTAACCACCTCTCGCCAACTTTGTATTCATGTTATCTGATGAAATTGCTGTACAATATGATCTTGTTGCCATCAAATGCACATTGCTGTCATAAATCAACACGGCAGAGCTCTCCCTGTCCTCTGCCGTGCCTTGATTGTATTACTGTTGATGATATCTGGAAATGTGCATGTACACCCTGGCCCATCTACTGTTGATGATATCTGGAAATGTGCATGTACACACTGGCCCATCTACTGTTGCTAGCCCCAATTCTGACTTGTGCCCTGATATCTGCTTCACTGATTTCTGCTCTCGTAAAAGCCTGGGTTTTCTACACATTAACACTAGAAGCTTATTACCTAAAATGGATCAATTGAAAGCCTGGGTTTTCTACACGAGAGACAACACTGTGCTTCCAACACCTGCATTGCTTGCCGTTTGGGGTTTTAGGCTGGGTTCCTGTACAGCACTTTGAGATATCAGCTGATGTACGAAGGGCTATATAAATACATTTGATTTTGATTTGATTAGAAGCTTATTACCTAAAATGGATCAATTGAAAGTGTGGGTTCACAGCTCCAATCCAGATGTGTTGGTCTTTACTGAGACGTGGTAAAGGAAGAGTGTTTTGAACACGGATGTTAACCTTTCTGGTTATAACCTTTTTTAGCAAGACAGATCTTCCAAAGGTGGTGGAGTGGCAATCTTTACAGCCTCTCTTTATGTAGTGTTGTCTCTTGTTGTGATGTGTGTTTTGTACTATATTTATATTGTATTAAAAAAAATATTAAATCCCAGGCCCCCGTCCCCGCAGGAGGCCTTTTGCCTTTTGGTAGGCCATCACTGTAAATAAGAATTTGATCTTAACTGACTTGCCTAGTTAAAATAAAATAAAATGTCAACTCCGTTTTGGAACAGTACCTGAGGCGGTGTCTGGTGCGTCTGGGTTACTGCCTCTCTGCATGAGCTGGGCTGCAAAGCTGTTTTCATCAAACGATGTTCCGTTCTCCACCACCAGAGCTTCGTCCTCGAAGGGGTTAACGTTGGGGTCAGAGGACACGGTGATGTACTGCAGGGCCAGCCACAGAGCTGTGCTACCCTCATGGTCCTTCAGCTCCAGGTCCATCCTGAGGAGAGGCACAGGAGAAAAGGGGGGGGGGACAGGTGACAACGTTACACCAGGAAATACAGGCGGCTACTCAGGCGGCTTAGTGTTTAGTAAAGGGTTTCCTGTTTTTTTATTTACCTTTATTTAACTAGGCAAGTCAGTTAAGAACTAATTCATATTTACAATGACAGCCTAGGAACAGTGGGTTAACTGCCTGTTCAGGGGCAGAACGACAGATTTGTACCTCGTCAGCCCGGGGATTCGAACTTGCAACCTTTCGGTTACTAGTCCAACACTCCAACCGTTTTAACTCACTGTTTGCACTGTAGGAGCTGGTTGAACACAGGCTCGTTCCCCGACACCACCGCTTCATGCAAAGGAGTTCTGGGGAAACAAAAACGATCAATGTATAGCGCTACAGTATTGGGACAATTAGAAGAAGAAAAACCTCAGGTAACTCACACACAAACAGATCAAAACATTCAGCAGGGGCCAAAGCAGACTAAATGCCACGACTGAAACTTTAGTCGATCTCAGATCCATTTGTCTGGGGCCAAGTTAACCTCTCCTTTCGTGTCAGAAGTCCTGACCATCATGCTTTTAAGGAAAGAGGATTTATTTTGTACACGGTCAAACTCACAGTTTAATACAACTCCAGTCCTCTTTTCAATATCGGAAATCAAATCAAATAATCCATATAACGGAAGAGAGCTTTAACCCCCGTGGAACGAAATATAGATTAGAGGCCGATTTCAAGTTAAAGAACAAATCAAAAACATTTTAATAGACTTTTGTTATACATCACACCAGATGAGGTCATTGAAACAGGATCCCCACCCACCTTCCTTTGCTGTTCTGCATGTTGGGGTTGGCCCCTGTCTTGAGCAGAACCTCAGCGATGTGGGCCATGCCACTCATCACATCCCCAGAGTGCTTCCTGGGACTGAAGGAACACACCAGGTGCAGGGGGGTCTCCACCGCGCCGACCGTGGCCGCGTTCACCTGGGCCGAGTGGCGGATCAGGAAAGTGGAGGCAAACTCGTCACCTGTGGGGGGGAGAAGGGATGAGTGGAGGGGGGCGGGGGAGAGAAGGGATGAGTGGAGGGGGCGGAAGAGAAGGGATGAGTGGAGGGGGGCGGCGGGCGAGAAGGGATGAGTGGAGGGGGGCGGCGGAAGAGAAGGGATGAGTGGGGGGCGGCGGGAGAGAAGGGATGAGTGGAGGGGGGCGGGGGAGAGAAGGGATGAGTGGAGGGGGGCGGCGGGAGAGAAGGGATGAGTGGAGGGGGGGCGGGAGAGAAGGGATGAGTGGAGGGGGGCGGGGGAGAGAAGGGATGAGTGGAGGGGGGCGGCGGGAGAGAAGGGATGAGTGGAGGGGGGCGGGAGAGAAGGGATGAGTGGAGGGGGCGGCGGGAGAGAAGGGATGAGTGGAGGGGGGCGGCGGGAGAGAAGGGATGAGTGGAGGGGGGTGGGAGAGAAGGGATGAGTTGAGGGGGGGGCGGCGGGAGAGAAGGGATGAGTGGAAGGGGAAACATGATCTACATCTCCATTCAACGACTGGTTATGTAAAGGTCACAGGAGGCTGGTGAGGGAAGGAAGGCTCATAATTAAGACTGGAATGAAGTGAATGGAAACCATGTGTTTAATACTATTCCACTCCAGCCACTACTATGAGCCCGTCCTCCACAATTAAAAGGTTCCACCAGCCACCTGTGGCGCAGGTGCTGTAGTGCACAGGTGTGGAGAATCAGAACACACACTGGGGCGTGCCTTAACCTCAGCACTCAACACGCTTTATCTCTAGCACAGCGTTGATAAGGAGAGTTGTGTTATTGTCTCTAGCCCAGCGTTGATAGGGAGGGTTGTGTTATTGTCTCTAGCCCAGCGTTGATAGAGAGGGTTGTGTTATTGTCTCTAGCCCAGCGTTGATAGAGAGGGTTGTGTTATTGTCTCTAGCCCAGCGTTGATAGGGAGGGTTGTGTTATGGTCTCTAGCCCAGCGTTGATAGGGAGGGTTGTGTTATGGTCTCTAGCCCAGCGTTGATAGGGAGGGTTGTGTTATAGTCTCTAGCCCAGCGTTGATAGGGAGGGTTGTGTTATTGTCTCTAGCCCAGCGTTGATAGGGAGGGTTGTGTTATAGTCTCTAGCCCAGCGTTGATAGGGAGGGTTGTGTTATTGTCTCTAGCCCAGCGTTGATAGGGAGGGCTGTTTTATTGTCTCTAGCCCAGCGTTGATAGGGAGGGTTGTGTTATTGTCTCTAGCCCAGCGTTGATAGGGAGGGCTGTGTTATTGTCTCTAGCCCAGCGTTGATAGGGAGGGCTGTTTTATTGTCTCTAGCCCAGCGTTGATAGGGAGGGTTGTGTTATTGTCTCTAGCCCAGCGTTGATAGGGAGGGTTGTGTTATTGTCTCTAGCCCAGCGTTGATAGGGAGGGTTGTGTTATTGTCTCTAGCCCAGCGTTGATAGGGAGGGTTGTGTTATTGTCTCTAGCCCAGCGTTGATAGGGAGGGTTGTGTTATTGTCTCTAGCCCAGCGTTGATAGGGAGGGTTGTGTTATTGTCTCTAGCCCAGCGTTGATAGGGAGGGCTGTTTTATTGTCTCTAGCCCAGCGTTGATAGGGAGGGTTGTGTTATTGTCTCTAGCCCAGCGTTGATAGGGAGGGTTGTGTTATTGTCTCTAGCCCAGCGTTGATAGGGAGGGTTGTGTTATTGTCTCTAGCCCAGCGTTGATAGGGAGGGCTGTGTTATTGTCTCTAGCCCAGCGTTGATAGGGAGGGTTGTTTTATTGTCTCTAGCCCAGCGTTGAGCGTTGATAGGGAGGGTTGTGTTATTGTCTCTAGCCCAGCGTTGATAGGGAGGGTTGTGTTATTGTCTCTAGCCCAGCGTTGATAGGGAGGGTTGTGTTATTGTCTCTAGCCCAGCGTTGATAGGGAGGGTTGTGTTATTGTCTCTAGCCCAGCGTTGATAGAGAGGGTTGTGTTATTGTCTCTAGCCCAGCGTTGATAGAGAGGGTTGTGTTATTGTCTCTAGCCCAGCGTTGATAGGGAGGGTTGTGTTATTGTCTCTAGCCCAGCGTTGATAGGGAGGGTTGTGTTATTGTCTCTAGCCCAGCGTTGATAGGGAGGGTTGTGTTATTGTCTCTAGCCCAGCGTTGATAGGGAGGGTTGTGTTATTGTCTTTAGCCCAGCGTTGAGCGTGAAGCAATATACACTGCTCAAAAAAATAAAGGGAACACTAAAATAACACATCCTAGATCTGAATGAATGAAATATTGTTATTAAATACTTTTTTCTTTACATAGTTGAATGTGCTGACAACAAAATCACACACAAATTATCAATGGAAATCAAATGTATCAACCCATGGAGGTCTGGATTTGGAGTCACACTCAAAATTAAAGTGGAAAACCACACTACAGGCTGATCCAACTTTGATGTAATGTCCTTAAAACAAGTCAAAATGAGGCTCAGTAGTGTGTGTGGCCTCCACGTGCCTGTATGACCTCCCTACAACGCCTGGGCATGCTCCTGATGAGGCGGCAGGGTAGCCTCGTGGTTAGAGCGTTGGACTAGTAACTGGAAGGTTGCAAGTTCAAACCCCCGAGCTGACAAGGTACAAATCTGTCGTTCTGTCCCTGAACAGGCAGTCAACCCACTGTTCCCAGGCAGTCATTGAAAATAAGAATGTGTTCTTAACTGACTTGCCTGGTTAAATAAAGGTTTTTTTTTTTAAATGGTCTCCTGAGGGCTCTCTTCCCAGACCTGGACTAAAGCATCCGCCAACTCCTGGACAGTCTGTGGTGCAACATGGCGTTGGTGGATGGAGCGAGACATGACGTCTCGGGGCGGCAGCGTAGCCTAGTGGTTAGAGTGTTGGACTAGTAACCGGAAGGTTGCAAGTTCAAACCCCCGAGCTGACAAGGTACAAATCTGTCGTTCTGTCCCTGAACACGCAGTTAACCCACTGTTCCTAGGCCGTCATTGAAAATAAGAATTTGTTCTTAACTGACTTGCCTAGTTAAATAAAGGTAAAAAAAATTAAAAAAAATAAAATGTCCCAGATGTGCTCAATTGGATTCAGGTCTGGGGAACGGGTGGGCCAGTCCATAGCATCAATGCCTTCCTCTTGCAGGAACACTCGAGCCACATGAGGTCTAGAATTGTCTTGCATTAGGAGGAACCCAGGGCCAACCGCACCAGCATATGGTCTCACAAGGGGTCTGAGGATCTCATCTCGGTACCTAATGGCAGTCAGGCTACCTCTGGCGAGCACATGAAGGGCTGTGCGGCCCCCCAAAGAAATGCCACCCCACACCATGACTGACCCACTGCCAAACCGGTCATGCTGGAGGATGTTGCAGGCAGCAGAACGTTCTCCACGGCGTCTCCAGACTCTGTCACATGTGCTCAGTGTGAACCTGCTTTCATCTGTGAAGAGCACAGGGCGCCAGTGGCGAATTTGCCAATCTTGGTGTTCTCTGGCAAATGCCAAACGTCCTGCACGGTGTTGGGCTGTAAGCACAACCCACACCTGTGGACGTCAGGCCCTCATACCACCCTCATGGAGTCTGTTTCTGACCGTTTGAGCAGACACATGCACATTTGTGGCCTGCTGGAGGTCATTTTGCAGGGCTCTGGCAGTGCTCCTCCTGCTCCTCCTTGCACAAAGGCGGAGGTAGCGGTCCTGCTGCTGGGTTGTTGCCCTCCTACAGCCTCCTCCACGTCTTCTGATGTACTAGCCTGTCTCCTGGTAGTGCCTCCATGCTCTGGACACTACGCTGACAGACACAGCAAACCTTCTTGCCACAGCTCGCATTGATGTGCCATCCTGGATGAGCTGCACTACCTGAGCCACTTGTGTGGGTTGTAAACTCAGTCTCATGCTACCACTAGAGTGAAAGCACCGCCAGCATTCCAAAGTGACCACAACATCAGCCTGGTAGCATCGGAACTGAGAAGTGGTCTGTGGTCACCACCTGCAGAACCACTCCTTTATTGGGGGTGTCTTGCTAATTGCCTATAATTTCCACGTGTTGTCTATTCCATTTACACAACAGCATGTGAAATGTATTGTCAATCAGTGTTGCTTCCTAAGTGGACAGTTTGATTTCAAAGAAGTGTGATTGACTTGGAGTTACATTGTGTTGTTTAAGTGTTCCCTTTATTTTTTTGAGCAGTGTAGTACATGACATACTGTAGGGAATGTGCGGCCCCCTACCTCTTTGGATGGCTTTGTGCAGAAGGCTCCAACCACTCTGGTCCACCATGTCCACATCTGCCTTGTTGTTGACCAGCGTTGTGGCGATACTCTCCAGTTTACCAGACAGAGCCAGGTCCATGGCCAAGTCCCCATTGTTGTCCAGTTCATTCAGCTTCCCAGGCAACTAGGGATGTGGAGAACAGAAGAACATGTATTCTACTCTACACTGAACAAAAATATCAACGCAACATGTAAAGTGTTGGTTCCACGTTTCATGAGCTGAAATAAAAGATCCCAGAAATGTTCCACAGGCACAAAAACCTTATTTCGCTCAAATTTTGAGCACAAATTTGTTTACATCCCTGTTAGTGAGCATTTCTCCTTTGCCAATATAATCAATCCATCTGACAGGTGTGACAAATCAAGAAGCTGATTAAACAGCATGATCATTACACAGGTGCACCTTGTGCCGAGGACAATAAAAGGCCACTCTAAAATGTGCAGTTTTGTCACACAACACAATGTCACAGATGTCTCAAGTTGAGGGTGTGTGCAATTGGCATGCTGACTGTAGCAATGTCAACCAGAACTGTTGCCAGAGAATTTAATGTTCATCTCTCTACAATAAGCCGCCTTCAGCATCGTTTTAGAGAATTTGGCAGTACGTCCAAATCGGCGTCACTACCGCAGACCACGTGTAACCACGCCAGCCCAGGACCGCCACATCCGGCTTCTTCACCTGCGGGATTGTATGCAAACAGCCACTCGGACAGATGAAGAAACTGTTGGTTCGAACAACCAAAGATATTCTGCATAAACTGTCAGAAACCGTCTCAGGGAAGCTCATATTATTGCTCGTCGTCCTCACCAGGGTCTTGACCTGACAATGGCACTTTGAATGCACAGAGAAACCGTGACAAGATCATGAGGCCCATTGTCGTGCCATTCATTCGCTGCCATCACCTCATGATAATGCACAGCCCCATGTCGCAAGGATCTGTAAACAATCCCTGGAAGCTGAAAATGTCCCAGTTCTTCCATGTCCTGCATACTCACCAGACAGGTTACCCATTGAGCTGGTTTGGAATGCTCTGGATTGACGCGAAAAACAGCGTGTTCCAGTTCCTGCCAATATCCAGCAACTTTACACAGCCATTGAAGAGGAGTGGTACAACATTCCACAGGCCACAATCAACAGCCTGATCAACTCAATGTGAAGGAGATGTGACGCGAAAAGCTGCATGAGCTGCATGAGGCAGATGGTGGTCACACCAGATACTGACTGGTTTTCTGAACCACGCCCCTACTTTTTGGTTTTGTTTAAGATATCTTTGACCAACAGACGAATATCTGTATTCCCAGTCATGTGAAATCCACAGATTAGGGACTAATACCTTTATTTCAATTAACTGATTTCCTTATATGAACTGTGACTCAGTCAAATCTTTGAAATTGTTTCATGTAATATTTTTTGTTCAGTGTAGATAGAAAGACATCTAGTTAGCTTCTCAACACTGATCTGTCAATCAGCAACAAATTCAGGCCCTGCTCCAGATGACATAACAGGATATTGGTCTTCAGTGAAACCTGTTACACTGAACATACTTAGGGTTGCCTCCGAGGCAAACGTGTGTAAGTGGTCGCTCACCTGCGAGTCCATCTCAATGAGGTAGAGGAAGACCACGTCTTCCCTCTCAACCTTGATGGCTTTGTGAAGAGGGAACTCCGTTTTAGACTTAATCATCTTGTAGAGCAGCGGAGCACTCATAGTGCTGAAGTCCTCTTTCCTCAGGTCATCCTGTCGAGAGAAAGATTGTTTTTTTAAAAAAATGTTTTAATGCTCTGTCATCTAGGTTATAGAAATAGAGTTTCTAGAACAGACATTCCCATTAAAAGGTGGTCTTAAGGGGGGGGGGGTCTTGTCCCATCTAGTACGTCTATGGTGTTACATTACGACAGCTAGATGTGGGTTTTGTTTCCAATACTTAATTTCTTTATATTTTCCTTTGGGGCTGGACGAAATGGACTAAACTCCATATCTCGATTTTTCAAATTTATAGGCGATTCACAAGATATATACACACATATACATATATATACACACATATACATACACACACACACACTTAATATATCTCTTTTTTTTTTTTTTAAATAAAAGGTTCTCTAAATACGCTTTGTTGAACAATTAAAAAAGTCAATACACTGTATTTCAAACAGTCAGGAATAATGTAATTATAATAATAATAATAAAATTATAATAATAATAATGCAATTATAATAATAATAAAATTATTTCAGGGCTTGTAAAGTTATACAGACGTTAAATATAAGCCTAGAAACACTAAGACCCACTAATAATTTTATCAAAATATTTTAACATGCTTTTTTTTGTTGGTGAAAATGCAGTTTTTTAATACAAATGTATCCAGAACCATGAACAATGAACATTCACTAATAATGACTAACTTCCTGTAGCAGGAATAAGAGAATATACACAGGTCTCATAAACAATCTCTCAAGCCCACCTGCTAGTAAGTAGCCAGCTAATCTTTATAATTCTCTATTTTCTAGCTAACAAACTAGAACTGTTATGAATACACCCTCCTCTGCAACTGTTTGCAGGGTCTCGAGCTTGATGACGAGCTTGGAGGGTACTATGGTGTTAAATGCCGAGCTGTAGTCGATGAACTGCATTCTCACATAGGTATTCCTCTTGTCCAGATGGGTTAGGGCAGTGTGCAGTGTGGTTGAGATTGCATCGTCTGTGGAGCTATTTGGGCGGTAAGCAAATTGGAGTGGGTCTACAGTGTCAGGTAGGGTGGAGGTGATATGGTCCTTGACTAGTCTCTCAAAGCTCTTCATGATGACGGAAGTGAGTGCTACGGGGCGGTAGTCGTTTAGCTCAGTTACCTTAGCTTTCTTGGGAACAGGAACAATGGTGGCCCTCTTGAAGCATGTGGGAACAGCAGACTGGGATAGGGATTGATTGAATATGTCCGTAAACACACCAGCCAGCTGGTCTGTGCATGCTCTGAGGGCGCGGCTGGGGATGCCGTCTGGGCCTGCAGCCTTGCGAGGGTTGACACGTTTAATTGTTTTACTCACCTTGGCTGCAGTGAAGGAGAGGCCGCATGTTTTGGTTGCGGGCCGTGTCAGTGGCACTGTATTGTCCTCAAAGCGGGCAAAAAAGTTATTTAGTTTGCCTGGGAGCAAGACATCCTGGTCCGTGATGGGGCTGGTTTTCTTTTTGTAATCCGTGATTGACTGTAGACCCTGCCACATACCTCTTGTGTCTGAGCCGTTGAATTGAGATTCTACTTTGTCTCTATACTGACGCTTAGCTTATTTGATTGCCTTGCGGAGGGAATAGCTACACTGTTTGTATTCGGTCATGTTACCGGTAACCTTGCTCTGATTAAAAGCAGTGGTTCGCGCTTTCAGTTTGGGAATGTTTTAATCGTTGCTATGGGAACGACATATTCAACGCACGTTCTAATGAACTCGCACACCGAATCAGCGTATTCGTCAATGTTGTTGTTTGACGCAATACGAAACATATCCCAGACCACGTGATGGAAGCAGTCTTGGAGTGTGGAATCAGATTGGTCGGACCAGCGTTGGTCAGACCTCAACGTGGGAGCTTCTTGTTTTAGTTTCTGTCTGTAGGCAGGGATCAACAAAATGGAGTCGTGGTCAGCTTTTCCGAAAGGAGGGCGGGGCAGGGCCTTATATGCGTCGCGGAAGTTAGAATAGCAGTGATCCAAGGTTTAGCCAGCCCTGGTTGCGCAATCGATATGCTGATACAATTTAGGGAGTCTTGTTTTCAGATTAGCCTTGTTAAAATCCCCAGCTACAATGAATGCAGCCTCAGGATGTATGGATTCCAGTTTTCAAGGAGTCAAATAAAGTTTGTTCAGAGCCATCGATGTGTCTGCTTGGGGGTGAATATATACGGCTGTGATTATAATCGAAGAGAATTCCCTTGGTAGATAATGCGGTCGACATTTGATTGTGAGGAATTCTAAATCAGGTGAACAGAAGGACTTGAGTTCCTGTATGCTTTTGTGACCACACCACGTCTCGTTAGCCGTAAGGCATACGCCCCCGCCCCTCTTCTTAGCAGAAAGATGTTTGTTTCTGTCGGCGCGATGCGTGGAGAAACCAGCTGGCTGCACCGACTCCGATAGCGTCTCTCCAGTGAGCCATGTTTCCGTGAAGCAAAGAACGTTACAGTCTCTGATGTCCTTCTGGAATGCTACCCTTGCTCGGATTTCATTAACCTTGTTGTCAAGAGACTGGACATTGGCGAGAAGTATACTGGGGAGTGGTGCACGATGAGCCCGTCTCCAGAGTCTGACCAGAAGACCGCTACGTTTCCCTCTTTTACGAAGTCGTTTTTTTGGGTCGCCGGCTGGGATCCATTCCGTTGTCCTGGGTGAAAGGCAGAACACAGGATCCGCTTCGCGAAAGTCATATTCTTGGTCGTACTGATGGTGAGTTGACTCTGCTCTTATATTCAGTAGTTCTTTTCGACTGTATGTAATGAAACCTAAGATGACCTGGGGTACTAATGTAAGAAATAACACGTAAAAAAAAACTGCATAGTTTCCTAGGAACGCGAAGCGAGGCGGCCATCTCTGTCGACGTGGTACCTCAATGCCGTGCGCAACAGAAACAGAGCGTAAATATTCACAATCGGGTTCACTAATACCGCCGTTTAAGTAGGGTCGGCTCTGTTGTACATTTTGGGAATTGAGACATAAAAAAAAAAAAGACTATTGTTACAAAGTACTACTCAACTTTAGTAAAATAACATCTCAATGTGTTTCGGCGCACATGAGTGATTATGATGGACCAAACCTCAAGAGCAAATAGCGAGTTGAAACTGCTTATTGTCAGAGAGGAAGAGATTATATTTTGTCTTTGTTGTTGTGAACGGCAGGGGGAGGGGCTTGGTGTTGTGGGAATGTGCACAGGGAACACAGCATGGGAGGGTCTTGGTGTGGGAATATGCACAGGGCACACAGCACAGAAGGAGGGGCTTGGTGTTGTGGGAATATGCACAGGGCACACAGCACGGAAGGAGGGGCTTGGTGTGGGAATATGCACAGGGCACACAGCACAGAAGGAGGGGCTTGGTGTGGGAAGGTGCACAGGGCACACAGCACAAGGAGGGGCTTGGTCTTGGTGTGGGAATATGCACAGGGCACACAGCACAGAAGGAGGGGCTTGGTGTTGGTGTGGGAATATGCACAGGGCACACAGCACAGAAGGAGGGGCTTGGTGTTGGTGTGGGAATATGCACAGGGCACACAGCACAGAAGGAGGGGCTTGGTGTTGGTGTGGGAATATGCACAGGGCACACAGCACAGAAGGAGGGGCTTGGTGTGGGAAGGTGCACAGGGCACACAGCACAAGGAGGGGCTTGGTGTCACAGCACAGAAGGAGGGGCTTGGTGTTGGTGTGGGAATATGCACAGGGCACACAGCACAGAAGGAGGGGCTTGGTGTTGGTGTGGGAATATGCACAGGGAACACAGCACAGAAGGAGGGGCTTGGTGTGGGAATATGCACAGGGCACACAGCACAGAAGGAGGGGCTTGGTGTTGGTGTGGGAAGGTGCACAGGGCACACAGCACAGAAGGAGGGGCTTGGTGTTGGTGTGGGAAGGTGCACAGGGCACACAGCACAGAAGGAGGGGCTTGGTGTTGCTCTCTCCAAACCTCTAATCAAACTACCAGAGTAGTAAAGGTAGAATGACACAACAGATTGAGGAGCAGCACGAAAAGCAGTCGGTCGGTCGGTCAGTCAGGTGGCTGAGGATGACCAGACATTTCCTGAGTCCTGGTCATAAACGTAACCTTGAGAATCACGGGGCTCCGGAAGACGAGCGAAGGGATTTACGAGGTTATAAAACGAAGGGTTTTCTTGACACAGCAGGGCGAGAGAAAATAGAGATAACTCCAGTCTGGGCTCAGGACTAAAAGACAAGGTGTATTACCCCCAGAGACTGGACAAATGGATACAGAACAGAGGACTTGTTTCCATGGGGAACGTAGTGATACCTTCCAGAGATTCAGCTGCTGGGAACAACTGATAGATTATTGAATGCAATTATTTCCATTGAAGGCATTATAAAATAATTTTATCTTTAGACGAGGTAAAGGACAGTTAAGGAGACAGTATAATCCTGTCTACAGTTGGGACAGTATTTAATATTTAAAAAATGGATGGTATTTGACAGGATTTTTAGTTTTTTAATAATAAAAGCTCTACATTTGCTTTATGGGTAGTGAGTGATCCTAGGGTGCTTTATGGGTAGTGAGTGATCCTAGGGTGCTTTATGGGTAGTGAGTGATCCTAGGGTGCTTTATGGGTAGTGAGTGATCCTAGGATGCTTTATGGGTAGTGAGTGATCCTAGGATGCTTTATGGGTAGCGAGTGATCATAGGACGCTTTATGGGTAGTGAGTGATCCTATGATGCTTTATGGGTAGTGAGTGATCCCAGGGTGCTTTATGGGTAGTGAGTGATCCTAGGATGCTTTATGGGTAGTGATCCCAAGGTGCTTTATGAGTAGTGAGTGATCCCAGGGTGCTTTATGGGTAGTGAGTGATCCCAGGGTGCTTTATGGGTAGTGAGTGATCCCAGGGTGCTTTATGGGTAGTGAGTGATCCCAGGGTGCTTTATGGGTAGTGAGTGATCCCAGGGTGCTTTATGGGTAGTGAGTGATCCTAGGATGCTTTATGGGTAGTGAGTGATCCCAGGGTGCTTTATGGGTAGTGAGTGATCCTAGGATGCTTTATGGGTAGTGATCCCAGGGTGCTGTATGAGTAGTGAGTGATCCTAGGATGCTTTATGGGTAGTGAGTGATCCCAGGGTGCTTTATGGGTAGTGAGTGATCCTAGGATGCTTTATGGGTAGTGATCCCAGGGTGCTGTATGAGTAGTGAGTGATCCTAGGATGCTTTATGGGTAGTGAGTGATCCCAGGGTGCTTTATGGGTAGTGAGTGATCCTAGGATGCTTTATGGGTAGTGATCCCAGGGTGCTTTATGGGTAGTGAGTGATCCTAGGATGCTTTATGGGTAGTGAGTGATCCTAGGATGCTTTATGGGTAGTGAGTGATCCCAGGGTGCTTTAGGAGTAGTGAGCATTCCTAGGGTGCTTTAGGAGTAGCGAGCGATCCCAGGGTGCTTTAGGAGTAGTGAGTGATCCCAGGGTGCTTTATGGGTAGTGAGTGATCCCAGGGTGCTTTATGGGTAGTGAGTGATCCCAGGGTGCTTTATGGGTAGTGAGTGATCCCAGGGTGCTTTATGGGTAGTGAGTGATCCCAGGGTGCTTTATGGGTAGTGAGTGATCGATCCCAGGGTGCTTTATGGGTAGTGAGTGATCCTAGGGTGGCAACACACATTCTAAGTGGTTTCAATGAGTCTCTCCATTCTGATTGAACAGTATAAAACAATTCACCTTCAACAAAAACTAATTTCAGCACTTTTATCATTTCCTGCACCCAATTGCAGTGGTGGAAAAAGTAACCAATTGTCATACTTGAGTAAAAGTAAAGAATCGTTAATAGAAAATTACTCAAATAAAAGTTACCCAGTAAAATACTACTTGAGTAACAGCCTACAAGTATTTGGTTTTTAATATACTTAAGTATCAAAAGTAAATGTAATTGATCAAATATACTTAAGTATCAAAAGTATAAATAATATCAAATTCCTTATATTAAGCAAACCAGACAGCAACATGTTATTTTTATTTACGGATAGCCAGGGGCACACTCCAACACTCAGACATCATTTACAGATAGCCAGGGTCACACTCCAACACTCAGACATCATTTACCTATAGCCAGGGTCACACGCCAACACTCAGACATCATTTACCTATAGCCAGGGTCACACTCCAACACTCAGACATCATTTACCTATAGCCAGGGTCACACTCCAACACTCAGACATCATTTACAAACAAAGCGTGTGCGTTTAGTGAGTCCTCCAGATCAGAGGCAGACCAGGGATGTTCTCTTGACAAGTGTGTGAATTGGACCATTTCCCTGTCCTGCTAAGCATTCAAAATGTAACGAGTACTTTTAGGTGTCAGGGAAAATGTATGGAGTAAAAAGTACTGTATTTTCTTTAAGAATGCAGTGAAGTAAAAGTATAAGTTGTAAAAAAAAAACTAGTAAAGTACAGATACCAACAACAAAAAAACTTCAGTAGTACTTTAAAGTATTTTTACAACAATGCTCAATTGAGATAATTTCCACACTGCCACATGGGCTGCACGATAGGCAAATAATCTAGGACTTATTTTTAACCAAATGTTGCAATTGTGATTTGACTTGCGAATTCGAGCAAAACTGTTGGAATCATGGAAATAGAATGACTATTCTAATAATATAGTTAGAATATAATAGTGGGCACTTTGAATACAGTGTTTGAGATGACAACGAATTAAAATGCCAGGGACGAGTTAATGTGACAGGGTAGGAACTAAAGTGTTGATAAGTGATTCCTAGGGGACTCTATAAGCTTTTGCATGTTCTCTTAGCTACTTCATTCATGTAGCTAACATATTCTTCTTTGATTTGTTAGATACTGGTGCACAAACAACATGCTGATTTAGGTCTACACCAACACTGGTATTATCAGGCTTTATTAGCTAGCTACGTTTGTTCTTACTCAGTACATGTATTAGCTAGATAGCTAATAACAGTCAGTGGAACAGTGAACAGTCAGTTGGACGGTCAGGTGGACAGCGGAGACTCACCCAGTGGCTGGCGATGATCTCTCCACAGTAGTTCATGAGGGTTGTGGCATCCAGCTCCTCGGCCGTCTGGTAGAACCGGATACAGTTTCTCACGTTCACCGATGACATCACCCCTTTCTCGCACCTTTTCCAAGAGAACAAAAAGCAATATTTGAGGACATTGACGTCAATGGGAGATATTGTACAATGCATTCATAGCCTAGAAGATAGGAAAACACAAAGAGCATAGAGGGACTGTGAGTTTTAGATGACAGTCGGTAACAGTGCAGTCACCAACTAATCTACAAACCGTAACGAGTAGTCATCTATGAGGCAAGGTCATCAGCGACTGAGCAGAACTGATTCTCTCAAACACGGACAGCGTGTGTGTCAGGCAGCCCCTGCCTACCTCTCTCGAAGCAGCTGCAGCTGGAAGCGGTTGGCCAGCTTCATCAGGTCGATGAGGAAGGCATCGTCCTCGCTGAGCTCCAGGTTGTCTGTGTAGGCCCAGCGCAACATTGCCATGGCAACCTCCGGTTTGGCATCTGGAACACCCAGCATGGTCGAAAAGACAGTGTTAACGACCCAGAGTGTAATGAAATGTAACTTTACTTAACTGTAGCTACACTATCAATAAACTGCTTTTAATGCATTTGTTGGAAGACAGTTTGTAGAGCATTTTCCAAAAAACAGTGGACTCGTCTATTTTCTTGGGGTACATTCGGTAGTGTGACAGCAGGGAGGATGCTCAACTCACCAGACAGGTCCAGTTCTGAGGTGGAGGCCAGGTTGGCCAGGCTCCAGGCATCACTGCGAGCAGCCAGGACAAACTTGTGAGCGTTGAGTGTCATCTCTCCAACCGTCACCTTCAGATCACTACAAACATGGCAACAGTCACAACATAAGTGAGAAAGAATATAGCCCATGTCCATAACTACAGTAACTAGGTGTTGCATATATTTTCCCAGGATTTCTGTAGAAAGCTGTGAATCGTAGAATATAAGACCTTGGTATAACCACCGGAAATAATTGATAATTGGGTGTCATTGAACAATGAATATGACATCAATTAATAAAACAATGAATATCACATCAAGTGCAATTTTTCCTATTCTTGGCTTTTCCACATTAAGAAAAAAAAACCCAGCTGGTCCTCTTTCTGACTGTAACCATAGCAACAGCACATGTTGCTGCATACATTATATCACACCTCTCCCCTCACCTGTACTGGTCCTGCTGGTAGAGCTGGGCCACGATGTCAAGCAGACGGCTGATGAAGGTGTCTCCTGCCCCGGTCCCGAAGGTGTTGGTGGAGCCCTGGCCAGAGGTTTGAGCAGCCAGCACGGCACATCGCCTCTCTGTGTCAGCCAGCTTCTGCTGCATCTTCACATACTCCTGCCTCAGCAGGGCTAGGTGCTTCTGCAGCTTGGCCACCTCCTCTGTCACACAGAGAGAGGGAAGAGACAGAGTGAGTTGAGAGGTAGAGAGGCAAATGGAGGAGGTGACGAGAACAGGGAAGCGAGTAGAGAGCCTTATGCTGGATTAGGATTGCATTAAGCACATTCTGGCTCACAATGCTTTGTGTTGTTTGTCCAGATTAGGAAATTAACCAGAATAGACGTTGTACAACCAAACAGTAAAACTAACCCGTCTAATTTTCTCTTACTATAGTAACCCAAATGAGAGTTGTATTGTTTCAATGATGCCTAGTATTTCTCAAGGCAGGTTCCTGCCTAGATATAAGCTAGGGATGTTTCTCTTTAAAGCGTATTACGTGTCAGAGCCCACTCAACCCAGGAGTGCACATAACTTCCCACTTCCATTTCCTTCCCATTTATGCTTACATTTGAGTGAAGACTGAATGCTGAGGCAGCACATAACTTTGCCCTCCCACGGGTCAGAGGGTTAACTAGCTGACTGGCTATAGCTTCATATACAGTCATTGGGCTATTGTCATGGGGAAGGGACGGCTGCCAGTACCACCTGATCAACGGCCACAGGAAAGGATCACTGCTGCAACAGCAAGATAGGCTGAGCTGTTTAACGAAAAACAGTTTCAGGGTCACATATATTACCACAGTGCAACTTATTGTCACACTTCATTCATAACGTTCCATTCATTTTGAAAAGGGAGGATATGATTGCCAATGTTGTGCATGTTATAAGCATCTTACCTTCAACCCAGCACTTTTAGACATCTTTAAAATAAACTTTATAGGACCAATAAAAAAATATAACTTTCTCTAAGTGTCCACAGCACTTGGGACCACAATGGAAGAGTGACAAGCTTACGCAATCTAGCTAGTGAGAAATGATTGACTGACTTGGGGGGAAAAAAGGGAAATACTAAACGAAATCAATGCATGCAACAGTTAAAAGGCAGCACACACACCAACTGGTATATCATTATAATTTATACCGAGTAATTAGCAAGCTAGTACTGTAGGCCTACTCTACATTCACTCTTCGATGAGGCTGCAACCACACACAACTGAATGTAAACATGTTTAAACTGTCTGTAGTCACAACTAAACAACACATGATCGAGGCACTGACAGTGCTGTCAAAGCAAGCAAATTAACCAAGTCATCTTGACTGAAGACAAATTGATATATCACACTCGTCAAATACTCAAACATTTTCGCTAGTTACAAGAAAAATACGTGCTCAATGACACAACAGCAATTTTGCATTTGGTTACAATGCTTAATTTAACTATCTAGCATGGTACTGTAGCCAAAGATGGCTAACTAACGGTACATTGTAACGCTCATCATAAAAATGAACCCGTCCTAGGGTCGATTTGCTAAGTTACAAAAATAATAACGTTTGCTAATATCAAATGGTCGCGTGGAATAATCACCTTCCTTATGCATTCTGCGTTAGTAAATTCTGCTTTCTTTAGTTACCAATCCCGTTCATTGAGTCCAACCACCCGGCGAATTAAGTGGCTAGCCTGCTAAACTAGCCAACGTTTAGTTGCCTTCTCCGCCCAACCCAACAACATACCACCCGACGAGCTAGTGAGTTGCAAGTGAAAATTAGCAACTAACTGTACAAGACGAAGGGAAGACAGTCGTTTATGTTTTTATAACATTGCAAATCCCAATTAAATCAAATACAGTGTAGCCATTAAAATAATGCATTTAATTCGAGTCTTAGAAAGAAAGGGCGTAAAAAAAATGTTCAACAAATCAGTCACATACCCTCAGCCATGATGGTTCCGTGGCTTTTTGGTTTGGTATCGCGAGATCACAGAGCTGAAAGTAGGCGGTGACAATAAATTCTCTATTCGACAGGTGTACCAGCATCTTTCCAAAGTTGCCTTGAAAAGCGATATGATATGCATTGTGAAATAACACACTAAGAAGTTTCCAAATCTGTATTGACTGCGTACATCTACCTTGCATATTGTTTCAGATCAATTCCACTTGTTCAGATTTATGAGAATGCATGCATTGCGTACTTGTGTTTAGCTATACCTACATGTTATTATGAATGATCTTCATAATAATTTGTGATTGGTTGAAAAGCGTGAGACATTTGCTGGGCATAAGGTTAAGTGGTACTTGCATTGTCTAGACTGGAGCCTGTTCTTAGCACAGATCCCCGAAACCTGCTTTTCTGAGATCTCTGCCCGGCCAGCAGTTCATGTGGGGAAAGGGAATAAGTCTGTGGCAATCACAACACCTCACATTGTGTGAAAGTGATACTTGGCTTTCTTCTTAATATGAGAAACTACTAACACACACACTATTCCCACATTTGTGCCAAGTGACAGTATTCAATTGTTAATATCAATGAGTCACGGATACTTGCTAAATCTAGCTTAATGTGTTGTGTGACAACTACATGATACACTATGTATACAAAAGTATGTAAACACCCCTTCAAATTAGTGGATTCGGCTATTTCAGCCACACCTGTTGCTGACAGGTGTATAAAATTGAGCACACCGCCATGGTCAACTGTAAGTGCTGTTATGGTGAAGTGGAAATGTCTAGGAGCAACAACGGCTCAGTTGCGAAGTGGTAGACCACACAAGCTCACAGAACTGGACCGCCAAATGCTGAAGCTCATAAAAATCATCTGTCCTCAGTTACAAAACTCACTACATTGGAGGCCATGTCAGCACAAGAACTGTTAATATGGAGCTTTATGAATTGGGTTTCCATGGCCGTGCAGCCACACACAAGCCTAAAATCACCATGTGCAATGCCAAGCGTCGGCTGGAGCGGTGTAAAGCTCGCCACCATTGGACTCTGGAACAGTAGAAACGCGTTCTCTGGAATGACGAATCACACTTCACCATCTGGCAGTCCGACAAACAAATCTGGGTTTGGCAGATGCCAGGGGAACACTACCTACCCCAATGCATAGTGCCAACTGTAAAGTTTGGTGGAGGAGGAATAATGGTTTGGCTTGGCCCCTTAGTTCAAGCAAAGGAAAATCTTAACATTCTAAACGATGCTGTGCTTCCAACTTTGTGGCAACAGTTTGGGGAAGGTCCTTTTCCTATTTAAGCATAACAATGCCCCCCCATCAACAAAGCGAGGTCCATACAGAAATGGTTTGTCGAGATTGATGTAGAAGAACTTGACTGGCCTACACGGAGTCCTGACCTCAACCCCATTGAACGCATTTGGGATGAATTGGAGTTTCTGAATGCGAGGCAGGCCTAATCGCCCAACATCAGCACACAACTTCATTAATGCTCTTGTGGCTGAACGGAAGCAAGTCCTCGAAGGACCAAGTTTGGGATACCCTGACCTGAAGTTTGGGATACCCTGACCTGAAGTTTGGGATACCCTGACCTAGGGGTTCAGACACCACATGATACACATGAGAACATGCTAGGAAGTAAGATCATGTGTGTAACAAAGAAGTAGATGTCTGGTAATATAACAAAACATTGTACACATCATTTTCATTAAAATAAAATACCCCAACAATTATTGGAGGGGGAATCATATTTTAGAAGAACTCACTACACAAGGTGACAATTTTCATAACATGAAAAATATACATCAGAATTTTGTCTTTGTACATTAGGCAAGTAAACTGCAAAAGTCCATCAGAGCCAGAATAAAATCAAACACCAGGAGAAAATCGAAGATCTGTGGGGGGGGGAATAAAACATGGCACAAACATACATTTTAAATCAAAACCCAGACACTACTACCAGCATGGAAACCTAATGTTAAAGCATGCACAACAAATCCTACCTACGACACCACACAAAGGAAATCAAGCGTTGTAAATTCACCTGTTTCATCAAGGTGACTTTAAGAGAAATAGCTTCCCTAAATCTCATCAGAATGTTAAAACAAATATAAGACCGTACATCACACATCTGGGGAAGGTTATTGCTACACCAAATGGTTACCAATATGTTTGATTATACATTGTACTGGTGTGAAGGGTTATAAAATAACACTTAAGCGGTTAACAATTTCTCTGACTTCTCTGAAACTAACTCTGGTTCAATACAGGGTGCAATTGCCAAGCAATTTAATAGGAGGCACTTTTTGAAAAATGTATAATTAAAAACCTAACTACGAGCTCAATTTGTGAATGCATGACTTGTAATGGCTATGTCCATCTCCAAAGAAACACACCTGAACTTGACAAATGAGGTATGTGATCAATTCGGGGTACATGTGCACCACGGTAGGGGAACTTCCTAATGGTGTTAAAAATCAAAAATAAAGACTTGCCTCTATAAACTTATTCATATTTTAAAATGGTGACTTACAGCAAATTTTCCTGAAGTGCTAAAGGTGAAGGAACCTAACATGACAAGCATGCTACAGAATGTGTCTATTCTAGTGCACCCTCTGCCATAAATGCCATTTTGGCCCGATATTCCGGTCATTCTAGAACCCGAACTCCGCTGTTCTCCAATAGTGGGATTCTACAACAGCATCGCATTCTTACCATTCTGCCTTCAAGGCTTCCTGTCCATCAAAGCAACCTGTAACATACCTACACTAATACACACTAGAGTGGATGTTGAATGGGGAAGAGGACTAAAAACTTCCAATAACTCACAGGGCTCAAATTCTACCTACAGAAGCACTACTTATTTGGTACTATGAGTCTTGCTGGATGGGTAGGAACAGTTTATATATTATCCAGTTTTAGGTCTGTGCTATATACAGATCTTTACAATCTCTTCCTGAAAAGTTCATAGACTTCAAAAAAATGTGTTTATTCATCTTCTGTTTTGTTGTTTTTGAGTTGGCACTTGTGTGGCAGTTTTCGGTCAGCATGTGGCAACAGCTGTTAAGTTCTATTGCCTATTGCGGCCTATTGTTGCCAGACGGTTTCTGCCAAATGCAATGAAGACGAGCCTGGCAATCGGGTAGTAGAGTGCAGGAAAACAGTGCCATGTTGTTTCTCAAATTGGAGACCTGTGGAAGACAAGAACTTGAACCTTAGAACATATTGATATACTGTAATACACTTCCAGTAGAGTGTCTTCAGAAAATGCAACAGGTATGAACAAAGTGTGAACAGTTGGATAAGTGACTCAGTGATGCAGTATAATAGCATCGGGACCTCTTCAAAACTACAAGACATGACTTGTGAAAGACCAAAAGTCCACTATTCTTACCCTGAAAAAGTGAAGCTAGATGCAGCTTGATAAAATTCACTCAAAGGCAGTCTCTTGGCTCTTTCTTACACAACGGGCCACTTTTCTTTTGAATTCCCCATGTCGGTCTTCCCGCCACTCTTTCTGCAGGGGGAATCAAAGGTGCAAAAACATTTAAGTTCAAAGATGATGACAGTTCTGCTCTCCACAAAAATACAAATTTGTTGTTTGAGAACCTGCAACATTCAGAATATATTCAGAATTATGTGCACTAAAGAGACAGAATCAAAATCCCCATTTACTCCTTTTGTCCCAAACAACAATCCACTGATTGTCTATGTATAAAGAACTAATCCGTGTGAGCTTAAACCGGTGATTTGGCCCCTCGGGTGAAAATGAGACTCACTGCAGCGTCAACATTGGCAGGCGAGTCTCCGTTCGGGTCCGCCAACATAGAGATAACACTAATCATGATGGTTTCCACTGTGTGGATGGGCAGCCAGCGCTCCTCAGGCTTCTCATAGCCGTACTTATCCTCACCAGGCTCGTGTAAAATAGATATACATACGTCACCGTTCTTGTCAACTGCAAACAGGACAAGAGACATGATATTAGACTTGTGTTCTATTGAAAACTTTCATGTAAACATCTATTTATTTATGTGTGTGTGTGTGTGTGTGTGTGTGTGTGTGTAAACAAGGATTTTGGTGCATTCCATAAAAATCTTTACTTTAATGAGAAACACAACTGATCCTCCAGAGGGATAGCTGACATTTCCCAAACAGTAAAACAGACCCCCCCCAAAGCGTACTAACACTTTGAGGAGAAGGGGAAAAAAACACCCAGTACAATTGACCCATACTTACCATTAGGGTGCCATATATCTGTGATAAATGTCATTTTAGGTGGCCTGAGAGGGTAGTCTTTGGGAAACGTGAGGTGTGCTTTGAACACACCACCTTCACTGTGAACATGAAGGCAGAGAGAAATGCCTGTCGTTATGGTCCAATCGCAGGGGGTTGGTAAGATCAAGACATTTTGACAGACAACTGTTGTACATGACGTATACATTAGTGGTGCTCGAGTTGACTCATAACCCGCAGTTCCCATGGTTATGGGGAGTTAGGTCTACTGCATTTTCTCCCTGGTCCCTAAACGTCTTTGCTTCGAGACTGAAGCAGAGAAAACAAATGGGTTGTTCGCGATAGCTGAACCGCGCACCACTAAAATACATACCCACATACAAATACTCCCCAGCTGACTCATCAACACATCCACACAGCAAACTCAGAGTGGAACTGGGCTGGCAGACTTACTAGCATGTGTCTGGTGGGCCGATGATTAAGACTTCCCATCTGTAGAGGTCGTTATCGTCTATCAAACCTGCTGAGAATCCCTCCACTGGGTTCTTATTGAGCTCTGGGAAATCAAGAGAAAACATTTGAACAGTTTTTTTTCCCATCCGAAATACACACAAAATATAGTAGTGTCTCTACGGTGATGTTTGACAGTGATGTTCTACGGTGATGTTTGACAGTGCCGTTCTACGGTGCTGTTTGACAGTGCTGTTCTACGGTGATGTTTGACAGTGGTGTTCTACGGTGATGTTTGACAGTGGTGTTCTACGGTGATGTTTGACAGTGCCGTTCTACGGTGCTGTTTGACAGTGCTGTTCTACGGTGCTGTTCTACGGTGATGTTTGACAGTGCCGTTCTACGGTGATGTTTGACAGTGCCGTTCTACGGTGCTGTTTGACAGTGCTGTTCTACGGTACTGTTTGACAGTGCTGTTCTACGGTGATGTTTGACAGTGCCGTTCTACGGTGATGTTTGACAGTGCCGTTCTACGGTGCTGTTCTACGGTACTGTTTGACAGTGCTGTTCTACAGTGCTGTTTGACAGTGCTGTTCTACGGTGCTGTTCTACGGTGCTGTTCTACGGTGATGTTTGACAGTGCCGTTCTACGGTGATGTTCTACGGTGCTGTTTGACAGTGCTGTTCTACGGTGATGTTCTACGGTGCTGTTCTACGGTGATGTTCTACAGTGCTGTTCTACGGTGATGTTTGACGTGCCGTTCTACGGTGATGTTTGACAGTGATGTTCTACGGTGATGTTTGACAGTGCCGTTCTACGGTGATGTTTGACAGTGATGTTCGACTTTTGAACTATATCCAGTCAATAAAGTGAGACATCCATCTCACTAATCAGTTTGTGGAAAATGCTGAAGTCAGCCTTCTCAGACTGAAAATGTTCCTCCGTGAACATAAATATTTCATTCCACAAATCATCCTTATCCCTAAAAAAAATCTAATAAAAAGTGATATCCCTATAAAGTGCCCATTATACCAAATAAACAGCTTCCTAAGTAGCAGTTTAAACTGAACTCAGAAGTTCACTGTGGTTTAGATGTGCTGTTACCGTGGCAGCCAGTCTCCTGCTGTGCTGAAACACCAGCACATTTAAACAACTGTACCCATCTGTCACATCCTGGGCTCTGGTCCTAAAAGAATCAACTTGGTATGTGGATTTCAACCACTTCATTTCCTCACGAAACAACCACTTCAACAGTGAAGTCAACCTATAGAGGGCATATTAAAATGATTCCCATAATGCACCTCTTATTGTGTAAATAAGTAGTCAAGCATTCTAAATACAGCAATTATTCATAAACGCTAACTTGATCAGGGCTTGCTCAGCTCCACCTTCACCTCAAAGCACAGAGCAGTACACAGTGACTACTGCTGTTACTGGGGGGTGAGCAGCTATTACTACGACTGCTGTTAATGGGGGGTGAGCGACTATTACTACGACTGCTGTTACTAGGGGGTGAGCGACTATTACTACGACTGCTGTTAATGGGGGGTGAGCGACTATTACTACGACTGCTGTTACTAGGGGTGAGCGACTATTACTACGACTGCTGTTACTGGGGGTGAGCGACTATTACTACGACTGCTGTTACTGGGGGTGAGTGACTATTACTATGACTGCTGTTACTGGGGGTGAGCGACTATTACTACGACTGCTGTTACTGGGGGGTGAGCGACTATTACTACGACTGCTGTTACTGGGGGGTGAGCCCCTATTACTACGACTGCTGTTACTGGGGGGTGAGCGACTATTACTACGACTGCTGTTACTGGGGGGTGAGCAACTATTACTACGACTGCTGTTACTAGGGGGTGAGCGACTATTACTACGACTGCTGTTACTGGGGGGTGAGCGACTATTACTACGACTGCTGTTACTGGGGGGTGAGCGGCTATTACTACGACTGCTGTTAATGGTGGTGAGTGACTATGACTATTAATGGGGGTGAGCGAGGAGTCAAAGGAAAACAGATGTAGTATCAATGATGTGTATAAACCCTGGACTGATAGGGGGCGCTGTATTGAAGCCAAAAGGGTAGCCATCTTGGCACTCAATTTTAAAAATATATTTTTGAAGCTCTAGTAATACATTTATTAACATCTACACTAGTTTCTGCAAAGTTTATTCTATCACAGACACCATACTTTAAAACTACAATATGTGAGCTAAATATAAAAATAAAATATATAAAAAAACATTTTTCTTTAAAGCATTTTATTTTGAGAGTAGTAATGTTACTGTCCCCACCACAATAGAAAATATGCAATTGTGTCCGTGAAACATTTAATTGAAATACTGTAAAACTCCATTTCTAGAGGACTGCTATCCTACTAAGGCGTACCAATATGGCCAACTGGTGGCTTCAAAGCCAATCAATAGCATCAGCAATCCAGGGTTTATATACAGTACTAGTCAAAAGTTTGGAAACACCTACTCATTCAAGGGTTTATCTTAATTTTTTACTATTTTCTACATTGTAGAATAATAGTGAAGACATCAAAACTATGAAATAACAGATATGGAATCATGTAGTAACCCAAACAAAGTGTCAAATATAAAATACAGTTTGATTTAACACTTTTTGGGGGTTACTACATGATTCAATGTGTTAATTCATTTTCTTTATGTCTTCATAATTATTTTTACAATGTAGAAAATAGTCCAAACTAAAACCTTTGAATGAGTAGTTGTGTTCTAACTTTTGACTGGTAGTGTACGTTATGAAGTAGTACATCCCTTTTGAACAGCAACCCTGGCGATCATGTTTAGGGACAGCGAAGGCCACTGGAACACAGCCACATGGGGCTTCAGATTGAGCTGTTCTCAACTGAGAAACTTTGGCAAGGTGCAGCAATAGCCAAGTAAAACACAACGATAAAGCGTAACTCAGACTACATCGAGTCACTGTCGAGGAAACAGACGGTGGTTGTATTTTACGAACGTTTTAATGAAAAATATGGATTACAGCAAACAAATTAAGGCACACCGCTACGGATTTTCAACAGGTGTACACGGTAAGGGTTTAAATTCCGACCTTCGGCGACTCGATGTAGTCGGAGATACAGTCCACACACACGTCTCCGCTCAACTTTATTGAAGTCAAGTAAATCGCGGAGTTTAATTGTACTTGGCTAGAAGCAGCAGTATGTTTATGCATGTCTGTCTAGCTTTTAAATGTGTATGAAAAAGGAAATAAAATAGCATGGTGAAATCATGGGCTATTGTACACAATTTATTTCTATATCCCCCTTCAACATAAAAAAAATGGAACAATATAAACATGGTATCTATCACTCTGAATAGGTAATTGAAGTTTGACAGGCACAGCCATATTAGGCTAGCTAGGTACATTTCTGAATGTACACCAGGCACCTCGGTTATTTGCGGTAGCTAGCGAGCTACGCATTGCCGTCAATCCAGGAAATCGATGGCGTGCAGGGATTATGCCATGCCTAGTTAACCAGACATTATGCTGCCCTTTACTGTGAAGAGACCATTTGTTCTGCATGGAGGGAAAAACATCAACACACATATATATAAATATATAACGGGTGGTTCAGTAAAACTCCTGCACAGCCCTTAATTTAAAAATCAAGCTGCCAGCTGTCCAATGACCACCGACTGGTAGTTGACGTGTGTCTGATAACGTTGAGTTAGACATCGACATCACGTTCAAAACAAAGGGGTGGGATATTACACACGTTACGTTTAGCTTGCTATCTAGTTAGCTTAGCTAAAGTTGAACCATATAAACGTGAACGTTATCCCCAAACATACACGTGGATGGCTAGCCACCGAACGACTAAATATTACCCCAAACTTGGTGGAAAGATAGAAAATAGTGTTGCGATGTTAGTTAAATTACTGCCAACTGTAACGTTAGTTCGCTGCCACTGGTTAGCTAACGTGAGATGATTTAGCTTAACGTTGACACAACGAGGGGGTTTAAAGACCACATATTTTATTTGACTCGCTATATTCAACTATCAAAATGAAGTAAGCCAAGATGTGACATTTCACACCATATACACGATAGTAGTTAGATAAAAGTAAAAGCCGAAACAAAGATTTTACGTGGGCCAAATGAGATGGATTAAGCTAACGTTAGCTAGCATAGCAACCCGACCAGCGGAAAAAAATCAACCGTTTATAACTAAGTATAACGTTTTAAATGAGTTGACGTTAGCCATCAGTTTTATAAATTACCTGCCAGCTGTCTCCTGAGTAACAGTGCTGCCTGAGGCTCCGTCATGTTTTTTTTTAACAACTTGGATTACAAAATGACAAATGTTAATATTGCTTGGTGAGAGAATTAGCTAGCTATCTATTTTCAATAAATAACGACAGCGCCGGTGCAGTTCTTCTTCTTCGATATAACAGCAGTCCGTAAACAAACGTTAACGGTGCATGCCACCACCTACTGTGCTGGAGTGTGTGATTAATCCCGGTTTACAATTCTTCTTCATCATCTTCTTTGATGAGGTTTAACGGCGGTTGGCATCCAATACATGTTACCTTAGCGCCACATACTAGACTGGAGTATAACTCCCTTACACTTTGCTTGAAAATAATAATAATTATAAATACTCCTACTTAATTTAGTACTTCTAAAAAATTAAAAAATAAAGAGCCCTACTAATAGACCCTCCCCCGTCCTAGAAAAAAAATACAACCCCGTCCAACCTCAATGATCCTACACTTTCCCTCTCTTCAACATACTGTAATGATATAATACTTACAACAATATAGCAACACTTTCTCCACTGTTTCATCGACCATACACTCCAGACACAAACCACTCACGTGCTGCCAATCAGATGTAATGACGAGTTCAATGAACAATGTCCTAAACGCAATCGAGCAAACAACACCTCTTCCTTCCTAATCTGACCTTTCAATCTTTGTCCATCCACCTTTCTTTGTGAGGCATATAAATGCCGGCCCTTGGGCTCAGAGTCCCATCTCTTCTGCCACACATCAATCAAAATGGCTCTGATCTTACATTTGTCCTCACCTCTGCTCAGTGGAACATTCATTATCAATTATATCTTGTTTCAAAGCTCTTTTAGCTAACTGGTCTACAATTTCATTCCCTTCCACACCCGAATGTGCTGGGACCCAACAGAATCTCACTAATACACATATTCTCTCAATTCCCCATAATTACATTAATAACCTCCAACAGAAGGTCACTCCTATCAGATTTACCAGATGATCAACTATTTAATCCAGACAGAGAATCTGTGCAAACTATAATTCTAACAGGTTGTACGTCCTCCACCCACTGGAGGGCAACTACTATGGCCAACAGTTTAACTGAGTATACCGACAGTTCATCTGTTAGTCTTCTACATATCAGCACATCAAATTCAGGAATGTAAACGCCTGCTCCTGCGCGTTCACTTTCTGGGTCCTTGGATCCATCTGGGGCCTTTGGATCTATCTGTGGCCTTTGGATCCATCTGTGGCCTTTGGATCCATCTGGGGCCTTTGGATCCATCTGTGGCCTTTGGATCCATCTGGAGCCTTTGGATCCATCTGTGGCCTTTGGATCCATCTGGGGCCTTTGGATCCATCTGGGGCCTTGGATCCATCTGGGGCCTTTGTATCCATCTGTGGCCTTTGGATCCATCTGGAGCCTTTGGATCCATCTGGGGCCTTTGGATCTATCTGGGGCCTTTGGATCCATCTGGGGCCTTTGGATCCATCTGGGGCCTTTGGATCTATCTGTGAAAAGTGGTAAAAAAGCATAACTCTACCAATGTAATAGTCAACCAGTTTTCCTATATCAGTGGCTTCGGACCAATCTTTATTTTTTTCTACCAAGGTTAGATGGACAACAGGATCTGGGAGTAACCATGGAGGAACATCCCCTATCACCACAGAAGGGCCAAGCTCCAACTCCCCCAAACCACTCTCATAAGCAAGCTTTCCAACTGTCCAACCAAAACCACTGCCTTGTCTACTAGTATATTCCCAACAGTCATCTAGAACAGTAGCAGTGGGATGCTCAACCTCACAGCATTCGACCTAACACTATAAGCAAATTACGATTTTGTTGTGCCGTATTTTCCATCTAGGGACTGAATATACTCTCCTGCAACCCGCCTCAACCAATGGGGTACGGATCTGCTGTTGTTATACTTTAGAACCGGAACCCCCATCAGAAGCTAGCCAGCTAACTAGCTACTAGCTAATAGTCAGTTAGCCACTGCTAGCAGTCTTCACCGTTAACTCGTACAACAGCCAGCCTCAGCTCGGTCAATACCTGCCAGTCTGCACAGCGCGATATCAACCCAGAGCATATCGGACTGCTTTTTCTCTACCACATCTCTGGATTCCTACCGCAAGCTCTGAACTTTTACACCGGATCGTCGCAGATAGCGAGCTGTAATCCAAATGGCTGACACCTCTGTCCCGAAGCAAGCACCAGTTAACCTAGAGCTAGCCTCGAGCTAGGCCCATCTCCCGGCTTGCCGAAGAGGTCCACCAGCTAATTCTCAGACAGAGTTCAGTGTGTCAAATCGGAGGAGGGCATGTTGTCCGGACCTCTGGCAGTCTCGTTGGGGGTGCCACAGGGTTCAATTCTCGAGCCGACTCTTTTCTCTGTATATATCAATGATGTCGCTCTTGCTGCTGGTGATTCTCTGATCCACCTCTACGCAGATGACACCATTCTGTATACATCTGGCCCTTCTTTGGACACTGTGTTAACAATTCTCCAAACTAACTTCAATGCCATACAACACTGCCTCCGTGACCTCCAACTGCTTTTAAATGCTAGTGATTGCTGCCCGCACCCACCCGCCCGACTAGTATCACTACTCTGGACGGTTCTGAGTTAGAATATGTGGACAACTGTAAATACCTAGGTGTCTGGCTAGACTGTAAACTCTCTTTCCTTACTCACATTAAGCATCTCCAATCCAAAATGATATCTAGAATCGGCTTCCTATTTCACAACAAAGCCTCCTTCAGTCATGCTGCCAAACATACCCTCGTAAAACTGACTATCCTACTGATCCTTGACTTCGGCGATGTCATTTACAAAATAGCCTCCAACACTCTACTCAGATTACATCCAGTTTGCTATCACAGTGCCATCCATTTTGTCACCAAAGCCCCACATACTACCCACCACTGCGACCTGTATGCTCTCGTTGGCTGGTCCTCGTGTAACAGTATAGCTTCCGTCCCTCTCCTCGCCCCTACCTGGGCTCGAACCAGGGACCCTCTGCACACATCAACAACTGACACCCACGAAGCATCGTTACCCATCGCTCATCAAAAGCCGCGGCCCTTGCAGGGCAAGGGGAACAACTACTTCAAGGTCTCAGAGCGAGTGATGTCACCAATTTAAACGCTATTAGCGCGCACCACCGCTAACTAGCTAGCCATTTCACATCGGTTACACTCACTACATATTCGTCACCAAACCCCCTGGCTCCAGGTCATCTATAAATCTTTGCTAGGTAAAGCTCCGCCTTATCTCAGCTCACTGGTCACCATAGCAGCACGCGCTCCAGCAGGTGTATTTCACTGGTCATCCCCAAAGCCAACACTTATTGGCCGCCTTTCCTTCCAGTTCGCTGCTGCCAATGACTGGAACAAATTGTAAAAATCACTGAAGCTGGAGTCTTATATCTCCCTCTCTAACTTTAAGCATCAGCTGTCAGAGCAGCTTACTAATCACTGTACCTGTACACAGCCAATCTGTAAATAGTACACCCAACTACCTCATCCCCATATTGTTATTTATCTTCTTGCTCTTTTGCACCCCAGTATCTATACTTGCACTTCATCATCTGCACATCTATCACTTCAGTGTTAATTCTAAATTGTAATTATTTGACCTCCGTGGCCTATTTCTTGCCTTTACCTCCCTAATCTTCTACATTTACACACACTGTACATATATTTTTCTATTGTGTTATTGACTGTACTTTTGTTTATGTGTGACTCTGTGTTGTTGTTTTTGCCGCACTGCTTTGCTTTATCTTGGCCAGGTCACAGTTGTAAATGAGAACTTGTTCTCAACTGGCCTACCTGGTTAAATAAAGGTGAAATAAAAAATAAAAAATATCCAAAGGCATCTCACCTGCCTCCACGAGTAGGCACATACAGACATTGATTTAAACGCATATCAACATATATCCGTAAAGCTATATACTGGATTGTTCCATGAACTAAACACCCGTCATAAATTGTCGTCCTGATCAGAGCTCTTTAAATATCCCCCCATGACGGTCTATCATCACCCCGTTCATAACCAGAGACAAAGCACATAAGATTCACCACCTTCTTACACTATGATTGAACATTTAGGTAATATTACAGGTAATATTACTGCGTGTTTCCAACCACAAGGTATAACCCCCCCCCCCACTCCAAATCTTATTAAATAATCCCAGGGGAACATATATGACCTCGTCAGGTAGACGCTTAAACATTGCATAGCCCAACTGATCATGACCTCGTCAGGTCCCAACTGATCATGACCTGGGTCTATATATCCACAGCATATTAAGGCTGAACACATCTCATGTATGGTTAAACCAGAATCCAAAGAAGAGTCAACAGTATCCCTTTTCTTATACACATTAACATAAGCGTTTAAAATCTCCAACCTGCTTATTTATATACTTCATCCAGAGTCACCCCACCATGTATCCTAGCAAATGTCTCCCCCAACAAGTCAGTTTTTCTTTATCAGATCCCGGACCTTTTTTGACCCATAACCAAAACTGGAAGTCGAGCATCTTCCAGTCCTCTTCTTCAACATAGAGCATACATCCCCCAGCTCAGTACCCTGCCTATTGTAGAGCAGAACTGTCTCCATGTATTTCTCCCGACAGACTTAATGACCCTACATACTAAAGCTCTCTTCCTTTGAAAATCAACTAGATTCTCAGGAGTCATATTTGCACACAACACTCTGTAAACCCTATTCAGTTCTCGTATAGCAGCAGTCTCTTCGGTCCACCAAGGAACCACCTTCCTTTTCTCACCCACTTCACACACTGGCACATATACATTTGCAGCACTTAAAAGCAGAGGTCACAGAAGGCAGCACATACATCAACCCGGCCTCTCTAAAGACAAACTGTCCAACAGACTTTAAGTAATGATCACCAAACTTTTCCCAGTCTGCTTTATGAAACCACCATCTTCTGAATGGTACTCTATCTGGGGGTGGCAGGTAGCCTAGTGGTGAGAGCGTTGGTCCATCGAATCCCCGAGCTGACAAGGTAAAAATCTGTCCTTCTGCCCCTGAACAAGGCAGTTTAACCCACTGTTTCTAGGCCTTCATTTTAAATAAGAATTTGTTCTTAACTGACTTGCCTAGTTTAATAAAGGTTAAATAAAAATCTGGAATAGTAACATCAAAGTTCATGGTACACGAAATCGGGAAATGATCACTTCCAACAGTAGAATCATTCATTACATTCACACATATACATCAACTCTTGTACCACATTCATCGTTAAGACATACAGTGCATTCGGAAAGTATTCAGACCCCTTGACTTTTTCCACATTTTGCAACGTTACAGCCTTATTCTAAAATTGTTTAAATAATTTTTCCTCCTTCATCAATATACACGCAATACCCCATAATGACAAAGCAAAAACAGAAGACTGAAATATAACAAAACATTTGATTATTTATTTTTTTGCTGATTAATTATGAAAAATATGAATAACATTCCACCCATGAGGCCACTAGAGGGCGATTTGGTCATTTGACTTCAGGAAAGGGTTCTACTCAATGGTGTGTTGGATACCACCCATATACGTTTGCTTGACACCCCCTCATTATTATATTAGAGGAATAAATGAAGAAATAATATAAATGAATGAAAATGGGATTTATTATTTAAATGATTAATGATGTATTTATGTTTGTATTCATTCATTCATGTATTTATGTATCTATTTATATGTGCATTTATTTATTCATGTATTTATGGGTGAATGTATTTATTTATAAATATGGCAGGTTTGATCCTCCATACATCAGGACCACAACCATGGATTCCATTCCGATGACCACACTGATTTAATCTGCAATAATAACTTTAAAATGTAAGTATTCATGTTGTGTTTGTCGAGGATTTGACGGCTTTTAGGACTAAGCAGGTTATTGAGAGTGCCCTCCTAACACATTTTCAACAACTTTTTTATTTTATTTTTTTAAATCAGTCAGCGACTATAAGCTCTGTGGAAACACCGTAGCACTTTAGAAAGTGACAACTGGGATATTTGTGTACAACTTAGTCAATATGTTTTACTGCCTAAACCTGTTTCAAACTAGTAAACCGGAATCATGTAATTAACTTTGGTCGGTTTTGATTATACTGTTTCTCTAAATAAACATGCAGTAAATGTGGTTTATTTAGATGTTACACATCTTTATTTCACCTTGATTATCAAGCATTTTAGGAATTTTATAAGTGAGAATTCACTGTTTTTTTAAAACTTTTCTAGCCATATCAATCAAATGTATTTCATAGAGCCTTTTTTATATCATCAGTTGTCACAAAGTGCTTTACAGATACCCAACCTAAACCCCTAAAGAGCTTTACAGATACCCAACCTAAACCCCTAAAGAGCTTTACAGATACCCAACCTAAACCCCTAAAGAGCTTTACAGATACCCAGCCTAAACCCCTAAAGAACTTTACAGATACCCAACCTAAACCCCTAAAGAGCTTTACAGATACCCAACCTAAACCCCTAAAGAACTTTACAGATACCCAACCTAAACCCCTAAAGAGCTTTACAGATACCCAACCTAAACCCCTAAAGAGCTTTACAGATACCCAGCCTAAACCCCTAAAGAACTTTACAGATACCCAACCTAAACCCCTAAAGAGCTTTACAGATACCCAACCTAAACCCCTAAAGAGCTTTACAGATACCCAACCTAAACCCCTAAAGAGCTTTACAGATACCCAGCCTAAACCCCTAAAGAACTTTACAGATACCCAACCTAAACCCCTAAAGAGCTTTACAGATACCCAGCCTAAACCCCTAAAGAGCTTTACAGATACCCAACCTAAACCCCTAAAGAACTTTACAGATACCCAGCCTAAACCCCTAAAGAACTTTACAGATACCCAGCCTAAACCCCTAAAGAGCTTTACAGATACCCAGCCTAAACCCCTAAAGAACTTTACAGATACCCAACCTAAACCCCTAAAGAGCTTTACAGATACCCAACCTAAACCCCTAAAGAGCTTTACAGATACCCAGCCTAAACCCCTAAAGAGCTTTACAGATACCCAACCTAAACCCCTAAAGAGCTTTACAGATACCCAGCCTAAACCCCTAAAGAACTTTACAGATACCCAACCTAAACCCCTAAAGAGCTTTACAGATACCCAACCTAAACCCCTAAAGAGCTTTACAGATACCCAACCTAAACCCCTAAAGAGCTTTACAGATACCAGCCTAAACCCCTAAAGAACTTTACAGATACCCAACCTAAACCCCTAAAGAGCTTTACAGATACCCAGCCTAAACCCCTAAAGAGCTTTACAGATACCCAACCTAAACCCCTAAAGAACTTTACAGATACCCAGCCTAAACCCCTAAAGAACTTTACAGATACCCAGCCTAAACCCCTAAAGAGCTTTACAGATACCCAGCCTAAACCCCTAAAGAACTTTACAGATACCCAACCTAAACCCCTAAAGAGCTTTACAGATACCCAGCCTAAACCCCTAAAGAACTTTACAGATACCCAACCTAAACCCTAAAGAGCTTTACAGATACCCAGCCTAAACCCCTAAAGAACTTTACAGATACCCAACCTAAACCCCTAAAGAGCTTTACAGATACCCAACCTAAACCCCTAAAGAGCTTTACAGATACCCAGCCTAAACCCCTAAAGAACTTTACAGATACCCAACCTAAACCCCTAAAGAGCTTTACAGATACCCAGCCTAAACCCCTAAAGAGCTTTACAGATACCCAACCTAAACCCCTAAAGAGCTTTACAGATACCCAACCTAAACCCCTAAAGAGCTTTACAGATACCCAACCTAAACCCCTAAAGAGCTTTACAGATACCCAGCCTAAACCCCTAAAGAGCTTTACAGATACCCAACCTAAACCCCTAAAGAGCTTTACAGATACCCAACCTAAACCCCTAAAGAACTTTACAGATACCCAACCTAAACCCCTAAAGAGCTTTACAGATACCCAACCTAAACCCCTAAAGAACTTTACAGATACCCAGCCTACACCCCTAAAGAACTTTACAGATACCCAACCTAAACCCCTAAAGAACTTTACAGATACCCAGCCTAAACCCCTAAAGAACTTTACAGATACCCAGCCTAAACCCCTAAAGAACTTTACAGATACCCAACCTAAACCCCTAAAGAACAAACAATGCAGGAGCATTGGGAAAAACTCCAGAGAAGGAAGAAACCTAGAGAGGAACCATGCTCTGATGGCTGGCCAGTCCTCTTCCTAAAGGTGCATTAAAACAAGCATTTTCTTATCCCTCTTGTATGTCTGTCCACAGAGCCCAGGATAGGAGTACCCAGAAATGTAGTGCATCTATTTTCACCAGTAGATGGAGAAGAAGATACCGGTCAGTGATCATATCTCCAAAACAAGCTTGGGTAAGTTCATGATACATTGTCACACTTGACTGCACTGTAGGTATGATTTAGAAAAAGCCTCTTGAGGGAACATTATATAAATCAAATCAAATTTATTTGTCACATACACATGGTTAGCAGATGTTAATGCGAGTGTAGCGAAATGCTTGTGCTTCTAGTTCCGACAATGCAGTAATAACCAACAAGTAATCTAACTAACAATTCCAAAACTACTACCTTATACACACAAGTGTAGGGGGATAAAGAATATGTACATAAAGATATATGAATGAGTGATGGTACAGAGCGGCATAGGCAAGATACAGTAGATGGTATCGAGTGCAGTATATACATATGAGATGAGTATGTAAACAAAGTGGCATAGTTATAGTGGCTAGTGATACATGTATTACATAAAGATGCAGTAGATGATATAGAGTACAGTATATACGTATACATATGAGATGAATAATGTAGGGTATGTAAACATTATATTAGGTAGCATTGTTTAAAGAGGCTAGTGATATATTTTACATCATTTCCCATCAATTCCCATTATTAAAGTGGCTGGAGTTGAGTCAGTGTGTTGGCAGCAGCCACTCAATGTTAGTGGTGGCTGTTTAACAGTCTGATGGCCTTGAGATAGAAGCTGTTTTTCAGTCTCTCGGTCCCAGCTTTGATGCACCTGCACCTCGCCTTCTGGGTGATAGCGGGGTGAACAGGCAGTGGCTCGGGTGGTTGTTGTCCTTGATGATCTTTATGGCCTTTCTGTGACATCGGGTGGTGTAGGTGTCCTGGAGGGCAGGTAGTTTGCCCCCGGTGATGCGTTGTGCAGACCTCACTACCCTCTGGAGAGCCTTACGGTTGTGGGCGGAGCAGTTGCCGTACCAGGCGGTGATACAGCCCACCAGGATACTCTCAATTGTGCATTTGTAGAAGTTTGTGAGTGCTTTTGGTGACAAGCCAAATTTCTTCAGCCTCCTGAGGTTGAAGAGGCCCTGCTGCGCCTTCTTCACGATGCTGTCTGTGTGGGTGGACCAATTAAGTTTGTCTGTGATGTGTACGCCGAGGAACTTAAAACTTACTACCCTCTCCACTACTGTTCCATCGATGTGGATAGGGGGGCGTTCCCTCTGCTGTTTCCTGAAGTCCACAATCATCTCCTTAGTTTTGTTGAGTGTGAGGTTATTTTCCTGACACCACACTCCGAGGGCCCTCACCTCCTCCCTGTAGGCCGTCTCGTCGTTGTTGGTAATCAAGCCTACCACTGTTTTGTCGTCCGCAAACTTGATGATTGAGTTGGAGGCGTGCGTGGCCATGCAGTCGTGGGTGAACAGGGAGTACAGGAGAGGACTCAGAACGCACCCTTGTGGGGCCCCAGTGTTGAGGATCAGCGGGGTGGAGATGTTGTTGCCTACCCTCACCACCTGGGGGCGGCCCGTCAGGAAGTCCAGTACCCAGTTGCACAGGGCGGGGTCGAGACCCAGGGTCTCGAGCTTGATGACGAGCTAGGAGGGTACTATGGTGTTAAATGCCGATGAACAGCATTCTCACATAGGTATTCCTCTTGTCCAGATGGGTTAGGGCAGTGTGCAGTGTGGTTGAGATTGCATCGTCTGTGGACCTATTTGGGCGGTAAGCAAATTGGAGTGGGTCTAGGGTGTCAGGTAGGGTGGAGGTGATATGGTCCTTGACTAGTCTCTCAAAGCACTTCATGATGACGGAAGTGAGTGCTACGGGGCGGTAGTCGTTTAGCTCAGTTACCTTAGCTTTCTTGGGAACAGGAACAATGGTGGCCCTCTTGAAGCATGTGGGAACAGCAGACTGGTATAGGGATTGATTGAATATGTCCGTAAACACACCAGCCAGCTGGTCTGCGCATGCTCTGAGGGCGCGGCTGGGGATACCGTCTGGGCCGGCAGCTTTGCGAGGGTTAACACGTTTAAATGTTTTCCTCACGTCGGCTGCAGTGAAGGAGAGGCCGCATGTTTTGGTTGCGGGCCGTGTCAGTGGCACTGTATTGTCCTCAAAGCGGGCAAAAAAGTTATTTAGTCTGTCTGGGAGCAAGACATCCTGGTCCGTGGTGTTAAACAGACGTTCTCCAGACGTTCTCCAGACGTTAAACAGACGTTAAACAGACGTTAAACAGACGTTAAACAGACGTTCTCCAGAACAGATCATGTTTCTACTTTTGTTTCTTTACTCCTCTACAGCCAAAAGTGTTAAGAAGACAGACAAATAACAAACAAGATTTTGCAGGTAGCAGAGACATGGGTGTTTCTAATAGTCTTTTTGATAAGGTAATATTTTCTATTATTTTTTATAGTTGAAGGCAATGAAGGATATTGTTTGAGTGCAAGACATTTAACTGACTGCCAAATGGAAATTTAGAGGAGCCATCACATATTATCCATGCTTATTGTTGTGAACAACATGCAATATCATTTAGACATCTTCACGGTTGTGTCCAAAGGCTACAGACAAACAGCAGCACTGTCTCTCTGTGTTATTTCATTTCAAAGTTGCATAATGGCCTGTTATGTTGTCCTGGTAACTGCTTTGCAGGATACATAAAGTTCAATCTGTTAGGATATCTGGGCTGTGAAGAGGTATCCCAAATTCTGGTGTGTCACTTAGTGTTTACTCCAAGTCCATTCTGTATTTTGAGAGCTTTTGAAATCCTAACATTTTGAATGCACAAGTAGTCCACTCGACTTATATGTTGAAGTAGCCTAAAGCAGTTGAATGACAACAGGCTTTTTTTGTACTTCAAAGTTACCTTGTATTTGGCTCATTTATTGAGCTGTTGGATCCGAACATTTAGTATTGTATGTAGAGTGCAGTAAGAGATAGCAATGTGTTAGTTTCCAATGTGGCCATTGGCTTGTTTTCAACATTGCATCACAGTGAAGAACTGTGTGATTGCATATGCCCAACCCAGAGGGGGCTGGCCCCTGTGCTGACTGTTAACTTAATATCCCCGCAGCATATTACCGTTTGAGCCTGAGGAGGATTTCCTGCATGCTCTCCGTCTCTGTCTCAGCTTTGGAGACAACACACTGTGACTTCCCATCATCATCTAGAAACAACATGTTCAAGATTTCAAGACTTCATTAACCAAAATGTAAGATATATTTTTTATTTTATTTTTTTTATTCAGTCTGATCGTATGGGTTAAAGTAGCCTACTGTTGACGTTGCCATTACGCTGAGTTCTACAACTGCGTTTCTGACCTGTCATATAACTCAAGTTATATTCTAACTACAGAACCCATGTCCATGTGTGTAGGCTATATCATGTTTAAAAAACATACCTAGTTGCAGTGGTGTAAAGTACATAAGTAAAACATACTTTAAAGTACTACTTACATAGTTTTTTGGGGGGTATCTGTACTTTACTATTTACTATTTTTTACCATTTTTACTTTTACTTCACTACATTCCTAAAGAAAAATCATGTACTTTTTACTCCATAACATTTTCACTGACAATCAGTAGTAGTCGTTACATTTTGAATGCTTAGCAGAACAGGACAATGGTCCAATTCATGCAGTTATCAAGAGAATATCCCTGGTCATTCCTACTGCCTCTGAGCTGGTGGGCTCACGAAAACAAAGAATATCTCTGGTCATCCGTACTTTCTCTGATCTGGTGGACTCACGAAACAGAGAATATCCCTGGTCATCCCTACTGCCTCTGATCTGGTGGGCTCATGAAACAGAGAATATCTCTGGTCATCCCTACTGCCTCTGATCTGGCGGACTCACTTAACACAAATGCTACGTGTTGGAGTATGCCACTGGCTATCTGTAACATACAAACACAAGAAAAGTGTGCCATCTGGTTTGCTTAATATAAGGAATATGAAATGATTTATACTTTAAATTTGACTTTTGATCCTTAAGTATATTGAAGTAATTACATTTACTGCTGATACTTAAGTATATTTAAAACAAAATACTTTTAGACTTTTACTCAAGTAGTATTTTACTGGGTGACTTTCACTTTTACTTGAGTCATTTTCTATTAAGGTATCTTTACTTTTACTCAAGTATGACAATTGGATACTTTTTCTACAACTGCCCAGTTGTTGGTGTGTTTATGTCTGAACAGTGCCATTGCATTGTGGTATGTTGCTCTGGGAAGAAGAAGCTGCACACATAATTGTTGTATTGTTGCGATGGACCTGACAGATTCTCTCAGAGTTTACTGCTACTGTTGACGTAAACAACCACCGCAGCTATCGTTTTAAAAAGCATCAAAATGCGTGATTACATTGCATATTTATAACATACAGTGTGATATTAGTGAACTATGTCAATATTAGTCAAAATGTCAATGTATTTAATTTGCAAATCACTGAGGTGTTGTAATAGCTGATACGTCGAGGACAACAAGATTCAAATAATTATATCTTGCCCCAGATTCTTTTGAATACCACTTTTGATTGAATCGAGTTCTAACTACATCCTACCATTAGGCCTAACGGGGCCTTCTGTTTACATGCTCTAAATCAATAGCTTGAAACACAGAGGACATCCCATCAATCAGATCTCCTACTGTATTCAGAGGTTATCAGCCCAGAAAAAGTCTATAACAAACACAGGAAAGTTAAACATAAACAGTTTTGATAAAGATAAACCCTTTTGAACTCTGGCCACCATTGTTACACCATAAATTGCCTGTTTAACAACACACCTTGTGTTCTGAATGACATAGTGATGTAACTATGGTTACTTCTTTGTCAGAAACCCAGGAGGAGGAGGCTGGTGTATCTGTAGAACGTTGACGCAGACAAATACTAATGTACATTGAGACACATTGTAGAGGATTGCTAAACTCTTCTTCCTTCCTCTTCATCTAACAACCACATTTATCCGGTTTACAGCATTTTAAAATTAGTTCCCACTATTCTGATTGGTCTGTATCGCAAGGGTGATTTGCAGTGTTTCCTCAAACAAGATTAACATATTTTGGCGGTGAAACATTTTATTTGTCACATGACCCAAATACAACGGGTCTAAGACCTTCCTAACAATGCTGAGTTTAAAAAAAGAATAACCCAAATAAAAATAGTAACATGAGAAATAAAATATACAAGAATGGAGCTACACAGGGAGTATCAGTAGTAGATGGAAAAAGCTGTGGAAAAGGTATCCAGAAAACAGGAAAGCGCTCACCCGGAGGTGGTGCTCCTAGTGGCTGGGGACTTAAATGCAAGGAAACTTAAATCGGTCTTACCAAATTTTTATCAGCATGTTAAATGTGCAACCAGAAGGGAAAAAAACCTCTGGACCACCTTAACTCCACACACAGAGACGCAAACAAAGCTCTCCGTCTTCCTCCATTTGACAAATCTGACCATAATTCTGTCCTCCTGATTCCTGCTTACAAGCTAAAATTAAAATGGGAAACACCAGTGACTCAATCAATAAAAAAGTGGTCAGATGAAGCAGATGCTAAGCTACAGGACTGTTTTGCTAGCACAGACTGGAATATGTTCCGGAATATGTTACTCCGATGGCATTGAGGAGTACACCACATCAGTCATTGGCTTCATCAATAAGTGCATCGATGATGTCGTTCCCATAGTGACTGTACGTACATACCCCAACCAGAAGCCATGGACTACAGGCAACATCCGCACTGAGCTAAAGGCTATAGGTGCCGCTTTCAAGGAGCGGGACTCTAACCCGGAAGCTTATAAGAAATCCTGCTATGCCCGCCGACGAACCATCAAACAGGCAAAGCATCAATACAGGACTAAGATCGAATCATACTACACCGGCTCTGACGCCTGTCGGATGTGGCAGGGCTTGCAAACCATTACAGACTACAAAGGGAAGCCCAAACCGAGAGCTTCCCAGTGAAGCAAGCCTACCAGACGAGCTAAACTACTTCTATGCTCGCTTTAAGGCAAATAACACTGAAACATGCATGAGAGCACCAGCTGTCCCGGAAGACTGTGTGATCACGCTCTCCGCAGCCGATGTGGGTAAGACCTTTAAACAGGTCAACATTCGCAAGGCCGCAGGGCCAGACAGATTACCAGGACGTGTACTGTGAGCATGCACTGACCAACTGGCAAGTGTCTTCACTGACATTTTCATCCTCTCTCGGTTTCGAGTCTGTAATACCAACATGTTTTAAGCAGACCACCATAGTCCCTGTGCCCAAGAACACAAAGGTAACCTGCCTAAATGACTACTGACCCGTAGCACTCACGTCTGTAGCTATGAAGTTCTTTGAAAGAAAGGTCATGACTACATCAACACCATTATCCCAGAAACCCTAAACCCCACTCCAATTTGCATTCCTCCCTAACAAATCTACAGATGATACAATCTCTATTGCACTCCACACTGCCCTTTCCCACCTGGACACAAGAAACATGTGAGAATGCTGTTCTTTGACTACAGCTCAGCGTTCAACACCATAGTGCCCTCAAAGCAATCAATAAGCTAAGGACCCTGGGACTAAAAACCTCCCTCTGCAACTGGATCCTGGACTTCCTGACAGGCCGCCCCCAGGTAGTAAGGCAAGGTAACAACACATCCGCCACACGGGCCCCTCAGGGGTGCGTGCTCAGCCCCCTCCTGTACTCCCTGTTCACTGATGACTGCATGGCCAGGCACGACTCCAACACCATCATTAAGTTTGCCGATGACACAACAGTGGTAGGCCTGATCACCGACAACGATGAGACAGCCTATAGGGAAGAGGTCAGAGACCGGTCCATGTGGTGCCAGGACAACAACCTCTCCCTCAACGTGATCAAGACAAAGAAGATGATTGTGGACTACAGGAAAAAGAGGACCGAGCACACCCCCATTCTCATCAACGGGGCTGTAGTGGAGCAGGTTGAGAGCTTCAAGTTCCTTGCTGTCCACATCACCAACAAACTAACATGGTCCAAGCACACCAAGACCATCGTGAAGAAGGCATGACAAAACCTATTCCCCCTCAGGAGACTGAAAAGATTTGGCATGGGTCCTCAGATCCTCAAAAGGTTCTACAGCTGCACCATCGAGAGCATCACTGCCTGGTATGGCAACTGACCACAAGGCACTAGAGAGGGTAGTGTGTACGGCCCAGTACATCACTGGGGCAAAGCTTCCTGCCATCCAGGACCTCTATACCAGGCGATGTCAGTCATAGACTGTTCTCTTTGCTACTGCACAGCAAGCGGTATTGGAGCGCCAAGTCTGGGTCCAAGAGGGTTCTAAAACAGCTTCTACCCCCAAGCCATAAGACTCCTGAACATCTAATCAAATGGCTACCCACTATTTCCATTTTACACCGCTGCTACTCTCTGTTGTTATCATCTATGCATAGTCACTTTAATAACTCTACCTACATGTACATATAAACTCGATTACCTCGACTAACCGGTGCCCCCGCACATTGACTCTGTACTGGTACCCTACTGTGTATAGTCTCACTATTGTTATTTTACTGCTGCTCTTTAATTACTTGTTACTTTCATTTAATGTAATTTCTTATTCATTTTATTTAAATTGCATTGTTGATTAGGGGCTGATAAGTAAGCATTTCACTGTAAGGTCTACAGCTGTTGTATTCGGCACGTGACTAATAATTTGATTTGAGATCAATGTGCAGGAGTAAGATGTATTTGAGGATGAAGGCAGGGTAAAGTGACTAGGCATCAGGATAGATAATAATAAGGTATTTGAGGTAGATATGTACATGAAGGCATGGTAAAGTGACTAGGCATCAGGATAGATAATAATAAGGTATTTGAGGTAGATATGTACACGAAGGCAGGGTAAAGTGACTAGGCATCAGGATAGATAATAATAAGGTATTTGAGGTAGATATGTACATGAAGGCAGGGTAAAGTATCTCATAGGAGAAAGCATCATAGCGAGCTAAACAGCGCCCCTCTTTCTCTCTACATGTAGGCCATCTATCTGATACTGTCTTGACAACAAAGTATAACAATGTGCCAATCAGCGTTGAGCTGAACTGAGCAAATCAACTGTAAATGGTCCTGGCGAAAATTTAAAAAATGTCAAGGGACGTCCGTTTTTATTTGGCGTCTCTCCTATCAAATCGCTTTCAGGGCATATGTCAAGGACAGAAACAACTTGAATTGTTGCATCTCGTTGTGTTGTTGTCCTCCGGTAGCTAGCTAGCTAAAATTGTCCCTTTCATCAATTAGCCATGGATGGAGATAGAGATATAGACTTGTGGTTTTCCTTCATTCTCCGTACTGGCCAGTGATTACAACATGATTCTGATCCAACCATGAATTCATACATTGTCGTGCCCCTGGCCCGAGTGGATTTGTACAGAAGCTAGATGTAAGAAAGCTTATGTTAACTAGCTAATGTTGCCCATGAATGGAAGTTAGGCTAGCGAGCATTTTAGCCAAGTAGCCTTGGACAACAAAGAATTAAAGCATGTACGATGTGACCGTTTTGTCAACATGAAAGAGAGGAGGATGGCATTTCTCTACAAGTAGGGTGAATCAACTGCCTTCGCCAGAGCCTCTTTGTCCTTCCAGTCTCCAAAGTGCCCTTTTTGGGTAGGTGGTGGTGGTGTAATTTCCCCCCAAAAGTGTTTTTTTGGTATACATTTTTTTGTAATTGTTGTTTGGGAACCCACTGCCTGTCCACAAGTCATTGTGAAGTTCACCACCCCATCCGTTGGTTGCACTGGTTGATCTGCCCTGTACAAGTCTACCATGTATGGAGATTGCACCGTTATCCCAAACATGCATGGCTTGAGAGATGTTTTTATTTATTTAACCAGGCAAGTCAGTTAAGAACAAATTCTTATTTTCAATGACGGCCTAGAGGGTTAACTGCCTGTTCAGGGGCAGAACGACAGATTTGTACCTTGTCAGCTCGGGGGTTTGAACTTGCAACCTTCCGGTTACTAGTCCAACACTCTAACCACTAAGCTACCCTGCGTTCACTGGTCCAGTGTGTGTAGCTAGCAACCTACTTCAAATATCAACAGTACTGCCACAGCAGCATAACACTTGATTTAGCATACATCTTCATCAATATACGGTCTGGTTGGCTGATATGCGCAGCAGAGAGATATAGAGCGTCTTTTCATTTTGAGCACCTGTCCCCTGAAAGGTCTGTGCACTGCCCTCTTAAAGGTTGGCCAGAAACTGCAGCCTGGTCTCATAGACTAGACGTAACATAGTACACGTTCATGGAAGGTTACTTTAGGGTGGTTGGTTAGAGTGGATCAGACTGGTCCCATAGACTACACATAACATAGTAAACGTAAATCCCGTATACTCAAATTAATTATAAACTGGGTGGTTCGAGCACTGAATGTTGATTGGCTAAAAGCCGTGGTGTATCAGGTATATTTTTTACCATTCTAATTACTTTGTTTAACAGTTTATAATAGCAATAAGGTACCTCGGGTGTTTGTTTAGATATGGCCAATATACCACGGCTAAGGGCTGTATCCAGGCAATCGGCTTTGCATCATATGCATAAGAACAACCCTTAGCCGTGGTATATTTGCCATACACCACACCCACTTGGGCTTTATTGCTTAATTGTATGGTTACATAAGATAGGCGGTTACTTAAGGAAAAAATTAAAAGTAGGGTGGTTGGTCAGACGAATATCTAGCAACCCAAAGCTGGCGAGTTCGAATCTCATCACGGACAATACTTATTTTCCACCATCATTTGCAAATAAATTCATAAAAAATCCTACAATGTGATTTTCTGGATTTTTTTTCTTCTCATTTTGTCTGTCATAGTTGAAGTGTACCTATGATGAAAATTACAGGCCTCTCTCATCTTTTTAAGTGGGAGAACTACTTTTTTGCCCCACTGTATTGAGCATTTGAGTTAATTAGCAACTTTACAACTACTTACTACTTTTCAGCTACTTTGCAACTACTTAGCATGTTGGCTAACCCTTACCTTAACCCTTTAACCTAACTCCAAACCTTAACCCCTAGAGCTAGCTAACATTAGCGTTAGCAGCCTAGCTAACGTTAGCGACAACAAATTGTAATCGTAACATATTGTATATCATACAAATTGTAAAGTAATCCGGGCATAATGAGAAGCCACACCCCCTGAATCAGTCTCCTAGATGTTGTTGTTTACTTTCTCACTCTATTTCCAGTAACTCAATTATGACTGAGATTTCATCTTAATGTTTGGTTTTTTTCTGTCACTGGTTATTTGGACAAATCATGATTTTGCCGGTGTTAGCATCTTTCGAATTTTGGAAGGGGAGGGGACATTCGGCCTGGGTTAACTGAGATTAGCTAGACTCAAACCTGTAGACGTCACATACACACTCTTGATTTTTACCAGTGGTATCTATGAATAAATGTGATAAAACAATAGTCTTTCTCATCACCGGAACTCTGAGGAGCATGTCACTCTTAGTCAGAGGCTTTATGTCAACCTTAACGGTGCAATCTGCAATACATGTAGTTATATCTATAGTATATCTATAGTTCCATATATGAATTTGGGAGTTAATACAGTTTGGTCCACCCCTCAAATTGTGTCACCCTCTTCATATGTTACCTTCCTTGTTCAGATCTCAGTGTTGGGAGACATGGAGACGAATGGGTCAGTGATGTCTCTGAAGGATGAAGAGAAGACTCGTCTGAGTTCAGTTTCCAATGAAACTTCCACACGCTACGGTTCCATAGCTGACAGCCTTCCTACTGATGAACCATCCACAGTGGAGACAACAGTCCTCTCTCCACGACGCTCCTATATAGCAGTAGCTGTGCTCTGTTATGTCAACTTAATCAATTACATGGACCGATACACAATCGCAGGTGAGAGTCTTTCAACACTTCTCTTGAAAACAGATAACACCTGCAGTCAAGCTTGCAACGTCCCCTTTTTGTGGTGGCACGGGCCACTTTTCAGTCAAGCGCTTGCACAACGGCACATCAGGGATTCGAACCAGCAACCTTTCACTTACTGACCAAAACGCTCATAACTGCTATGTTTCCTGCCACTAACCTACATCAAGCTTGTGACTCTATAAACTTGTTGGATGCATTTGCAGTTTGTTTTGTTTTAAGATAATGCATAGGCATTTCCAGTGGCGATTTTAGCATGTAAATCTTGGTGGGGCAAACAAATGTAATAAAGTGGGACGCATGCTAGCAAAGCCACTACACAACACAACACTAAACATTAATTACACTACAGCGGTGACAAATGGTGTCCACAAACTGTTAGGGCCTACATAAAGCTGTCCCAATAGCAGTCCCAACATCTTACCACTGCTACACCTGGCTGTCAGCTGAGCCTTGTCTGGCAATGGAACAGTTAATTCAGCCTAATTTACTGCCTTTAAAAAAAAACATAGCTGATATGGCTGAACAAATGTGGTTTCTAATGACAATTCAGATCTACAAACTCTGGCATAAGGGGACGACAAGCGGATAAGAGGCCATCTGTAATTTCGATTAGGATATTAATGAGTGAGCTAGGATGGACGTTGTCAATATAACTATTTGTTTAGTGCTTTTAAAATGTACAGCGGCACAATTCAGAAAATGGTCTGTTCTTACAGTGTTCTCCCTGTACACCAAGTCAGAACCTTAGGATAAATAAAGGGGGCTTATACGCAGACAATGAAAGCTCTTACAAAATTCAATGATTACATTTCTCTGAAACAGGTTAGAGGCTACATGTGCACTACCAAGTCAGAACAGTAGGAGAAATTAAGAGTGGTAAATAGACCAAATTATTAGAGCACATTACCAACACCTAAGCTCCTTATTTTCCAATGGCTGCCCAACCATCACAAAAAGAGTTAGGCTGAAACACCTGCATTTTGGAGTTGCCTCACCTGCCCTGAATGACTGGTCACCACTGGGCATTTCTGATGCTGATAAGTATTGGAGGGTCCCTTTTGTACTAACTAATGCAATACTGTTTCTCTTTCTTTCTCACAGGGGTCCTTCTCAGTATCCAGAAGTTCTTTGATATAACTGACAGCACGTCTGGACTACTACAGACAGGTATATGATGATTCAAATTTACATTCATTTCACACCCTTTTCTGTTAATGTGTTTACAACCACAACCACATTATGCTGAGGGTGCAGACTACAGATACCCTCACATTACAAGAAGACGGGAAGAAAATAGATCAACGATTACTTCACTTCCTGTGCAATATGCATTGATACCATCTCAGATAATCTGTTTTACAGTGCCTTCATAAACTATTCATACGACTCTCCACATGTTGTTGTGTTACAACTTGAATTTAAAATGGATTACATTGAGAATGTTTGGTTACTGGCCAACACAAAATACCCCATCATGTCAAAGTGTACATTTTTACAAATGAATTAAAAAATGAAATGTCTTGAGTCAACAAGTATTCCACCCCTTTTGTTATGGCAAGCCTAAATAAGTTCTAGAGTAAAAAATGTGCGTAACAACTCACATAATAAGTTGCATGGACTCAATAGTCCAAATTGGTTATGTGAAATACTTACTCACATGATATTTCACATGATCTTAGTATATATACACCTGTTCTGAAAGGCCCCAGAGTCTACAACACTACTAAGCAAGGGGCACCACCAAGCAAGCGTCACCATGAAGACCAAGGAGCTCTCCAAACAGGTCAGGGACAAAGTTGTGGAGAAGTACAGATCTGGGTTGGGTTATAAAAAAAATATCTGAAACTTTGAACATTAAATCCATTATTAAAAAATGGAAAGAATATGGCACCGCAACAAACCTGCAAAGAGAGGGCCGTCCACCAAAACTCACGGACCAGGCAAGGAGGGCGTTAATCAGAGAGGTAAAAAAAGAGACCAAAGATAACCCTGAAGGAGCTGCAAAGCTCCACAGCGGAGATTGGAGTATCTGTCCATAGGACAACCTTAAGCCGTACACTCCACAGAGCTGGGCTTTACGGAAGAGTGGCCAGAAAAAAATTAACAAACACATTTGATGTTTGCCAAAAGGCATGTGGGAGACTCCCCAAACATATAGAAGAAGGTACTCTGGTCAGATGAGACTAAAATGGATCTTATTGGCCATCAAGGAAAACTCTGTCTGGTGCAAACCCAACCCCTCACATCACCCCGGGAACACCATCCCCACAGTGAAGCATGGTGGTGGGAATGTTTTTCATCAACAGGGACTGGGAAACTAGTCAGAATTGAAGGAATGATGGATGGCGCTAAAAACTGAAATGATTGAGAGAAACCAGTTTTAGTCTTCCAGAGATTTGAGAATGGAATAGAGGTTCACTTTCCAGCAGGACAATGACCCTAAGAATACTACTAAAGCAACACTCGAGTGGTTTAAGGGGAAACACTTAAATGTCTTGGAATGGCCTAGTCAAAGCCCAGACCTCAATCCAATTGAGAATATGTGGTATGACTTAAAGATTGCTGGCATGTTGTGTAAATCAAATGACACAAACCCCCCCAAAATCACATTTTAATTCCAGGTTGTAAAGCAACAAAATAGGAAACAATCCCAAGGGGGGTGAATACTTTCGCAAGCCACTGTAAGTGTGCAATAATAGTGTTTAACATTATTTGTTTTATAACAAAAGTTCTGTACCCCACACATACAATTATCAAGCAATGAATTTCACACCCATATTTATCCACAAAGGCCAGGAAGGTTTTCCAATGTCTCGCAAAGTAGGGCACCTATTGGTAGATGGGTAAAAAATATAATAAAATAGAAGCGGACATTGTATATCCCTTTTAAACATGAAGTTATTAATTACACTTTAGATGGTGTATCAATACACCCAGTCACTACAAAGATACAGGTGTCCTTCCTAACTCAGTTGCCAGAGAGAAAGGAAACCGCTCAGGGATTGAGGCCAATGGTGACTTTAAAACAGTTACAGAGTTTAATGGCTGTGATGGGAGTAAACTGAGGATGGATCAACAACATTGTAGTTACTCCACAATACTAACCTAATTGACAGAGTGAAAAGAAGGAAGCCTGTGCAGAATAAAAATATTCCAAAAACACACAGCCTATTTTCAAACAAGGCACTAAAGTAAAACTTAAAAAATATGGCAAAGAAATGCACTTTTTGTCCTGAATACAAAGTGTTATGTTTGGGGCAAATCCAATACACAACACATTACTGAGTACTACTCTCGCTATTTTCAAGCGTAGTTGTGGCTGCATCATGTTATGGGTATGCTTGTAATCGTTAAGGACTGTGGAGTTTTTCAGGATAAAAAATATCCTAAAGGAAAACCTGGTTCAGTCTGCTTTCCACCAGACACTAGGAGATGAATTAATCTTTCAGCAGGACAAAAACCTAATATATAAGGCAAAATCTACACTGGAGTTGCTTACCAAGAAGAACGTGAATATTCCTGAGTGGCCGAGTTACAGTTTTGACTTAAATCAACTTGAAAATATATGGAAAGACCTTAAAATGGTTCTCTAGCAATGATCATTAACCAATTGGAAAGAGCTTGACGGGAAAATGTTGAACAATCCAGAGTTGTGTTCGAATACTCACACTAACCATATTATTTTTTATGTAAATTGACTATGTAGTATGCTTATTGGTCATAGCGTGGATATACAGTTGAAGTCGGAAGTTTACATACACTTAGGTTGGAGTCATTAAAACTAGTTTTTCAACCACTCCTTAAATTTCTTGTTAACAAATTATAGTTTTGGTAAGTCGGTTAGGACATCTACTTTGTGCATGACACAAGTCATGGTCAGTTCATTTGCATGGCAAAGAGGGACTTTGCAATTAATTGCAATTCATCTGATCCCTCTTCATAACATTCTGGAGTATATGCAAATTGCCATCATACAAAATTAATATTTGTGTCATCGCCAAAACTTTTGGCCACAACTGTATACAAACAATGGTACGCAAGTATAAACACCATGGGACCACACAGCTGGCATACCGCTCAGGAAGGAGATGCGTTCTTTCTCCTAGAGATAAACACCATGGGACCACACAGCTGGCATACCGCTCAGGAAGGAGATGCGTTCTTTCTCCTAGAGATAAACACCATGGGACCACACAGCTGGCATACCGCTCAGGAAGGAGATGCGTTCTTTCTCCTAGAGATGAATGTACTTTGGTGCGAAAAATGCTAATCAATCTCAGTACAACAGCAAAGGACCTTATGAAGATGATGGAGAAAACGGGTACAAAAGCATCTATAGCAACAGTAAAACGAGTCCTATATCGACATAACCTGAAAGGCCGCTCAGCAAGGAAGAAGCCACTGCTCCAAAACCTCCTTACAAAAGCCAGACTACGGTTTGCGTCTGCACATGGGGACAAATATGGTACTTTTTGGAGAAATGTCCTCTGGTTTGATGAAACAAAAATAGATCTCTTTGGCCAAATTGACCATCGTTATGTTTGGAGGAAAAAGGGGGAGGCTTTCAAGCCGAAGAACATCATCCCAACCGTGGAGCACGGGGGGTGGCAGCATCATGTTGTGGCGGTGCTTTGCTACAGGAGGGACTGGTGCACTTCACAAAATAGATGGCATCATCTAATTTAAAGGCAATGTTACCAAACACTAATTGAGTGTATGTAAACTTCTGACCCACTGGGAATGTGATGAAAGAAGTAAAAGCTGAAATAAATCATTCTCTCTACTATTATTCTGACATTTCACATTCTTAAAATAAAGTGGTGATCCTAACTGACCCAAGACAGGGAATTTTTACTAGGATTAAATGCCAACATTTGAAGTATACAAGCAGTGGACACTATTTCTGTACTTTTAGGGCCCATAACTAATTATGACAAATGTTAAGAAAATGTTGCGCAATTTAATATAAAAAGTAATGACTTTCCAAATATGTTACTGTACGTTCCATGTTACGTTGGCTGACAATTTGTTAGCTTTGCTAGCTTTATGAACTGCATAGTATATCATTACAGCTGTTGCTTGTATGTACCCTTATGTTAGCAAGCTACCTATATGGTAACTATACGCTAACTACCAAACGTTTATTAACTTGATTATCCGTGTCTTTCTTAGCATAGTGAAGTGGTATAGTCGTTGTGCTTTCTCAATGGACATTGTTATTGAAGTCATAAGATGTCTAGCTAGTAGTTTGTTATGCTAACACGCTAGCAAGTTGCATAGCAACGGCATCAACTTCCGGTAGACCGGTGAAGTGCTATACTAAAATTAACTAATAGTATGTAGTATACAGTATGTTAGGATAGGTATTTGAACACAGCTCAGGTGTTGGACATCTCTTATATACTTACCCAAAAAGACTCACAGCTGTAAAGGTGCTTCTACAAAGTATTAACTCAGGGGTGTGAATACTAATGTAAATGAGATATTTCTGTATTTAATTTTCAATAAATTAGCAATAATGTCTAAAAACATGTTTTCACTTTATGGTGTATTATGTGTAGATGGGTGATAGAAACAAAATCTATTTAATCCATTTGGAATTCAGGCTGTAACACAACAAAATGTGGAATGAGTCAAGGGGTGTGAATACGTTCTGAAGGGTTTGTTCATGTGTGTTTTTTTTACCACATCTCCTAATCATGTCCATTTAGTTCTGGGTCTGTTGGTCCTGATTGTGTTTTCACATGTAACATATTGTCCAGCGTTCTTCACGGAGATCAAGTATTCTGGCGACATTCATACTTTATCTACTCCGACTGAATCCTAATGACCATCTGCTCCTGTGGACCAGCACGAGTGTCGGAAACAGAGCACCTCTTACTCTAACACTGACTGGGCCATTTAATGAAGGCATTGTGGAGATGCACCACCGAGGTAGACTTAACCAATACAAGCTGATTTAGGCAACAACATTAGACTATCTCAGAGACTCTTTTATTTTCACCCCTAGGCTTTTCAGTCAGAAGCATAGTGCAGCAGTATTTGTCAAAAGTTTTAACGATGCTTTCCTGACTGTGGTGTATTGCATTATCAACATAAACGTTTCCCTTGCATTGTGGCTGCAGTTATTGGTAAAACAAAAAACTGCAGTGTCATGATGGTAGGCATTTTGTTTTGAATGCCTTCCATGAGGAGATAGTAGTGTGCTTTACTACCCACTCAGTTCCTCACTCCGACAAAATGAATCATCCAGTCTCATGATGTTGTATACTGTGAAACATTTTAATTTAAAACATTTTTTAGGGGGTAGATAAACTGTAATATTGCAGATTGTGGTTTCTATCAATGTAGTAGTTGGGATTATTTCCAATCCCCATATTTTTATTTTTTTCTGTACATACAGTATCAGACAAAAGTTTGGACACATCTACTCATTCAAGGGTTTTTCTTTTTACTATTTTGTACATTGTAAAAATAATGGTGAAGACATAAAAAACTATGAATTAACACATTGAATCATGTAGTAACCAAAAAAAGTGTTAAATCAAACTATTTAATGTTTGAGATTCATCAAAGTAGCCACCCTTTGCCGTGATGACAGCTTTGCACACTCTTTGGCATTCTTTCAACCAGCTTCACCTGGAATACTTTTCCAACAGTCTTGAAGAAGTTCCCACATATGCTGAGCACTAGTTGGCTGCTTTTCCTTCACTCTGCGGTCCAACTCATCCCAAACCATCTCAATTGGGTTGAGGTCGGGCTATCATTGAGGCCAGGTCATCTGATGCAGCATTCCATCACTCTTCTTCTTGGTCAAATAGCCCTTACACAGCCTGGAGGGGTGTTGGATCATTGTCCTGTTGAAAAACCAATGATAGTCCCACAGTGCAAACCAGAATGGGTGGTATATCACTGCTGAATGTTGTGGTAGCCATGCTAGTTAAGTGTGCCTTGAATTCTAAATAAATTACAGACAGTGTCACCAGCAAAGCACCATCACACCTCCATGCTTCACGGTGGAAACCGCACATGTGGAGATCATCCGTTCACATACTCTGCAATCTCACAGAGACACGGCGGTTGGAACCAAAAATCTCAAATTTGGACTCATCAGACCAAAGGTCAGATTTCTACCGGTCTAATGTCCATTGTTTGTGTTTCTTGGCCCAAGCAAGTCTCTTCTTCTTATTGGTGTCCTTTAGTAGTGGTTTCTTTGCAGCAGTTTGACCATGAAGGCCTGATTCACACAGTCTCCTCTGAACAGATGATGTTGTTATTGTTATGTAACCTTTAACCTTTATTTTAATTAGGCATGTCAGTTTTAAGAACAAATTCTTATTTACAATGACTGCCTACCCCGGCCAAACCCGAAGGACGCTGGGCCAATTGTGCGCCACCCTATGGTACTCCCAATCACGAACGGTTGTGATACAGCCTGGAATCGAACCAGGGTTTGTAGTGATGTCTCTAGGAGTGAGATGTGGTGCCTTAGACCGCTGCGCCACTCGGGAATCCCCATGTTGATGTGTCTGTTACTTGAACTCTGTGAAGCATTTATTTTGGCTGCAATTTCTGAGGCTGGTAACTCTAAGGAACTTATCCTCTGCAGCAGAGGTAACTCTGGGTCTTCCTTTCCTGTGGCGGTCCTCATGAGAGACAGTTTCGTCGTAGCGCTTGATGTTTTTTGCGACTGCACTTTCAAAGTTTTTGAGATGGTACGTATCGACTGACCTTCATGTCTTAAAGTAATGATGGACTGTCATTTCTCTTTGCCTATTTGAGCTGTTCTTGCCATAATATGGACTTGGTATTTTACCAAATAGAGCTATCTTCTGTATACCACCCCTACCTTGTCACAACACAGCTGATTGGCTCAAACACATTAAGAAGGAAATAAATTCCACAAATGAACAAGGCACGCCTGTTAATTGAAATGCATTCCAGGTGATTACCTCTTGAAGCTGGTTGACAGAATGCCAAGAGTGCACAAAGGGTGGCTACTTTGAAGAATCTCAAATATAAAACATGTTTTGACTTGTTTACCACTTTTTTGGTTACTACATGGTTCCATATGTGATATTTCATAGTTTGATGTATTCACTGTTTTTCTACAATGTAGTAAATAGTTTAAAAAAAAATTTAAAAAAAACTTGAATGTCTAGGTGTGTCTAAACTTTTGACTAATACTGTGTATTATTTCCCCCTTAACCCTAATTCGAGTAAACTAATGGGCAACAATAAGGCTTCTACCTCCACCAATACTTAGGATTATTCCTGTGAGAAGTAGAAACCTGTCTCATGATATTGCAATCTGTAAACACACTTAAATTGTTAATGCGTTTACAGTTTTCATCTGCAGTTTCATTATTTTGGCTCCAATCTTTGGGTACCTTGGCGACCGCTACAACAGGAAGTTCATCATGATTGGCGGGCTGAGTGTGTGGGTGGTGATGACCCTGAGCAGCTCTTTTGTCACAGAATCGGTAAGTAAAACATTGGCCGTGTTCGAGAGCATCAAAATCGTGGTGTATCATGGGTAAATTGTGACTGAATGATATTCAAATAATATTTAGTAGTTATTTATTATTTATGATGCAAGATGATTTGTAGATCAGTCAGACTCAACACACCTTTACATACACCTTAGCCAAAAACATTTAAATTCAGTTTTTAACAATTCCTGACATTTAATCCTAGTAAAAAAATCCCTGTATTATGTCAGTTAGGATCACCACTTTATTTTAAGAATGTGAAATATCAGAATAATAGTAGGTTTAAGTTTGAAGGTAGGCCTTGAAATACATCCACAGTTACACCTCCAATTGACTCAAATGATGTGAATTAGCCTATCAGAAGGTTCTAAAGCCATGACATAATTTTCTGGAATTGTCCAAGCTGTTTAAAGCCACAGTTAACTTCTGACCCACTGGAATTGTGATACAGTGAAATATAAGTGAAATAATCTGTCTGTAAACAACTGTTGGAAAAATTACTTATGTCATTCATGCACAAAGTAGATGTCCTAACCGACATGCCAAAACTATAGTTTGTTGACAAGAAATTTGTGGAGTGTTTGGTCTTTTAACTTCATGGCTTCACTGAGATGGGGCAGTCATTCTCCCCTGGAATGGACTGGTAAAGTTTCAGTATTTTTGCATTGTCAGTATTTCTGGCTGCTGGTGCTGTTGAGAGCCCTGGTGGGGACAGGAGAGGCCAGCTACTCCACCATCGCCCCTACCATCATAGGAGACCTGTTCTCTGGAGCCAAGAGGACCGTCATGATCTCTGCCTTCTACATCTTCATCCCTGTTGGAAGGTCAGATTCCACACCGTAGTTTAGTAATCCTCATGGTGCCCTCAACACACTACTAATGGAGTGTGGCTGAAATGGCACCCTATTCCCTATTTAGTGCACTACTATAGCACACTATTCCCTATTTAGTGCACTACTAGAGCAACCTATTCCCTATTTAGTGCACTAGTATAGCACCCTATTCCCTATTTAGTGCACTACTATAGCACCCTATTCACTATTTAGTGCACTACTATAGCACCCTATTCACTATTTAGTGCACTACTATAGCACCCTATTCACTATTTAGTGCACTACTATAGCACCCTATTCACTATTTAGTGCACTACTATAGCACCCTATTCACTATTTAGTGCACTACTATAGCACCCTATTCCCTATTTAGTGCACTACTAGAGCAACCTATTCCCTATATAGTGCACTACTAGAGCAACCTATTCCCTATATAGTGCACTACTATAGCAACCTATTCCCTATATAGTGCACTACTATAGCACCCTATTCCCTATATAGTGCACTACTATAGCACCCTATTCCCTATATAGTGCACTACTATAGCAACCTATTCCCTATATAGTGCACTACTAGAGCAACCTATTCCCTATATAGTGCACTACTAGAGCAACCTATTCCCTATATAGTGCACTACTATAGCACCCTATTCCCTATATAGTGCACTACTATAGCAACCTATTCCCTATATAGTGCACTACTATATAGGGAATAGTGCACTACTATAGCACCCTGTTCCTATTTAGTGCACTACAACATTTGACCAGATCCACATGGAATAGGGGAGCTATCTTGCTCTAGTGGTTTTGCAAAATAGCAGAAATCTCGTAATCAAGTCACAGGCAAGGGGAATCACATTGGAGAAAGCAAACAAACAAAGTCTAAAATCAGTCTCTCTGCAACCAAACAGAACGTTGGGCACTAGCATTCCTTTTGGGCATTAGGCTAGTTCACATTCCAATGTCAATGTCCTCCTGTTTGTGTTTTTCAGTGGTCTGGGATACATAATAGGATCCTCTGTTGCCAATGCCACTGGAGACTGGCGTTGGGCCTTACGGGTAAGTCCCAGAAACACAACCTATTGTATTGAAATAAAGCAGCACACCTCCAGTTCTCATGTTGTGACACGACATCTTTATAACACACCTCTAATCCACACCCCGTGGCACATTATCTTCTCAGTATTTCATCAGGTGTGTATTCATTCCGAAAACCATTTACCGTGTAAGAACCAAACGGAATGAAACGGGGCGGGACCAACAAATACCTTCATTTGTCCAATATGAACTTTTGTTTGTGTTTTCCATTTGGAGAGAACGGTTTCTGTTGCAACAGACAAAACCTTTTGCCACAGAATCGGCATAATGTTTAGACCCCTGATGTGTTCTTGCAGCTTCCTGTTCACAAGCAGCGTCTGTCATGAAATAATGTCATTTGAGATCGGACAGTAGTTGTTCTATCTGAAGAAGCAGATGAAATCATGTCATCTCTCCTTGAGTCCTGTTGCCTGGTGACAGAGCGCAAGAGCAGTAGACATTCTCTCCTGGTTTGATGACTCATATTTGTCTGCCGTTCTCACTGTCTGTCTGTTGGTCTGTCCATCTGTCTGTCTCAGCTCAATCCCATCCTGGGTTCCCTGGGTCTGCTCCTGCTGGCTGTGTTTTGCCCCAACCCCCCACGAGGGGCCTCTGACGGCCATGGAGGAAGTACCATAGAGCACACCTCTTACCTGGAGGACGTCAAGTATCTTCTGAAGAAGTGGGACAAAATGAGAACACATAATGCATCTTGTCTCCTTGATTGAATACTGTGTCTCCGACTCAGGTCCGGCAGTAGCCTTTTCGGGGCCTACCCACCTTGTGGGCAAAACATTTAGTGTCCATCTCTTGGCGGTGGAGAGAGAAGATAGCAATTTTACAGCTACACTATATATACAAAAGTATGTGGACACCCCTTCAAATTAGTGGATTCAGCTATTTCAGCCACACTCGTTGATGACAGGTGTATAAAATCGATCACACAGTCATGCAATCTTCATAGACAAATATTGGCAGCAGAATGGCCTTACCGAGGAGCTCAGTGACCGTCATAGGATGCCACCTTTCCAACAAGCCAGTTCGGAAAATTTCGGCCCTACTACAGCGGCCCTGGTCAACTGTAAGTGCTGTCATTGTGAAATGGAAATGTCTAGGAGAAACAACGGCTTAGCCGTGAAGTGGTAGGCCAAACAAGCTCACAGAACGGGACCGCTGAAGCGCGTAGCGTGTAAAAATAGTCCGTCCTCGGTTGTAACACTCACTACCGAGTTCCAAACGGCCTCTGGATGCAACATCAACACACAAACTGTTTGTTGGGAGCTTCATTTAAATGGTTTGTGTTTTTTATTTAACCATTATTTAACTAGGCAAGTCATTTATCATATTCCTATTTACAATGACAGCCTACCCCGGCCAAACCCTAACCCTGACGACAATGGGCCAATTGTGGGTTTCCGTGGCCGAGCAGACACACACAAGCCTAAGATCACCATGCGCAATGCCAAGCTACGGCTGGAGTGATGGAAAGCTCGCAACGATTGGGCTCTGGAGCAGTGGAAACGCGTTCGCTGGAGTGTTGAATCATGCTTCACCATCTGGCAGTCTGAAGGATGAATCTATGTTTGCCAGATGCCAAGAGAATGCTATTTGCCCGACTGCATAGTGACAACTGTAAAGTTCGGTGGAGGAGGAATAATGGTCTGGGGCTGTTTGTCATCGTTCGGGTTAAGCCCCTTAGTTCCAGTGAAGGGAAATCTTAATGCTGCAGCATACAATGACATTCTAAACAATTCTGTGCTTCCAACTTTGTGGTAACAATTTGGGCAGGGCCCTTTCCTGTTTCAGCATGACAGTTCACCTGTGCATAAAACGAGGTCCATACAGAAATGGTTTGTTGAGATTGGTGTGGAAGAACTTGACTGGCCTGCACAGAGCCCTGACCTCAACCCCATCTAACACATTTGGGATGAATTGGAATGCCGACTGCAAGTCGGGGCTAAACGCCTAACATCAGTGCCCGACCTCACTAATGCTTTTGTGGCTGTATGGAATCAAGTCTCTGCAGAAAGCCTTCCCAGAAGAGTGGAGGCTGTTATAGCAGCAATGTTCCAACATCTAGTGGAAAGCCTTCCCAGAAGAGTGGAGGCTGTTATAGCAGCAACGTTCCAACATCTAGTGGAAAGCCTTCCCAGAAGAGTGGAGGCTGTTATAGCAGCAAAGGGGGAACCAACTCCATATTAATGCCCATGATTTTGGAATGAGATGTTTGACAAGCAGGTGTCCATATACTTTTGGTCGTGTAGTGTATTTTCACATTTTGCCGTTTTAAGATTATTTCTACAATTATACACATTTTGTCATGATTTATGCCATGTTAATATGATGAGAGGGGCTAACAAAATCAATGGGGGCCCTCAGGAGGTCCGGAGCCTGCCTGCCCGGTCGGTAATTCAGCCAGGATTACTACCAGGTTTAGATAGCTGGCTAGACTAACTTACCTCGCAATCTAAAACATTTTTAGCTGACATGGGCTAATTGAGTGACTGTCAGTGATTGACACAACAAGAGGAAAACTGCTGATGCACAACCACATTTCAAAATTGCACCTTTGTCTAACTAAGTTAAGACCCCGACTGAGTTCCTTTAAACAAAAACAAAAAAGTGGGTGGGAGGCCCCTAGCCCCATGCCGTAGGGTTACAAGGGAAGGGTATATTACCGGTAACTTTCCAAGTTGACCAGTAAACTACCGGAATTTTGGAAACTTTCAGGATTTTATGGAATTTTTATAACATGTCAAATATATAAAATCATTTAAAAAAAAATAAAAAAATAGAATGACAAAGCTGTGAAACATTCTCCAAAATATAACTCACCAATTTAGTGAATGCTGTTTGTTTAATATGTCTGTTTGTTTCTCCATGGCAGTAAGAGTTTTGTGTGGTCATCACTGGGAGTTACTGCCATGGCTTTTCTGACTGGAGCTCTGGCCTTCTGGACACCCATCTTCCTGAGCCGAGCTCAGGTCGCTCAGGGCATCCAGCCACCCTGCAACACTGAACCCTGCGACACCTCCGACAGGTATGAACGAATAAATTAATGAGTGGATAGATTAATGAACAAATTAACGAAAGCCTTTTTTTTTGCCTTGAACTCTGACCTTTTTACTCTCTTTGCTTGAATTCCTTAAAACAATAACACTTTAGTTACATGTGTCAACTGTTTAAAAAATATATTTCTGTCCAGTTACATCTTTGGGGTCGTGACGGTGGTGACGGGTATTTTGGGTGTTTCGTTGGGCAGCACCATCTCCAGGAAACTGAGGGACAGGGTGCCCAACGCAGACCCCCTCATCTGTGCTGTGGGCATGCTCAGCTCCGCCCCCTGCTTCTTCGCCGCCATCGTACTGGCGTCTACAAGCATCCCTGCCACTTATGTATGACATCAGCTCTTTAGCTTTTCCTGCTTGCTCTTTGGGGTTGCCAGGTTACTGTAAAAATCACTCTGTGACAAGTGCTGATGGACAAAATGTTTTTAAACAAATGTTACGTTGACCAGATGTTGTTTTGGATACCTGTGAATGTCTCATTCTGCTCAGGTGTTCATAGGCATTGGGGAGACTCTATTGTCACTGAACTGGGCCGTTCTAGCTGATATCCTACTGGTGAGTCTGATTCACTGATATCTTTTGACTCTTCAGATGGCAAATGGCATTAACCAAGCAGTTTCAGTGAGTTAGGCATATGTTTCTGTATACCTTTCCAACCCTGCATCTAAAGAATTGACTTGAGCAAGCTAGTTCTTGATTCTACTTATGTGACAAAGCCTGATATATATATATATATTCCTTCTCTTCTCAGTATGTGGTGGTGCCAACCAGGAGAGCTACAGCTGAAGCTCTGCAAATCATGGTCTGTCATCTCCTAGGAGATGCCGGAAGCCCTTACCTGCTAGGATCTGTAAGACTGTCATTCATGGTTGAATCAAAACTCTTAGGCCTACAGTATGGTGTGTATGTCGCAGATTGACATTTATTGGGATGAGTCTTATCCTTGAGGCAGAACTGAGCGATTTTTGCTAGATGGGCCAGCTGCAAAGTCGAAATTGACTATATTGTAAGAAGTCATGAAAACAAAAATGAGCTTTTTGGTCTTAATTTAAGGTAAGGGTAAGTCAGTAGGGTTAGCAGTGTGGTTAGGGTTAGCAGTGTGGTTAGGGTCAGATTTGATGACTTTGTGGTTATGCCAGCTAGTGACCACTCAGGAGGTTTGCCTCCAGAACAACATTCATGCCGAAAATGCTAACCTGCGTGCATGTACGTCAGTAACCAGTGACCATCAAGGTTGAGGTCAATTTCAATTTTAAAAATGTTCTCATTAAATTATCATTGATTTGACAAAATTTAATATGGAATTGAGTCAGACCCCTGTGACTACTGCCTCTTTTCTTGCCCCTATCGGTCTGTAGATCTCAGACGCTCTGCGTACATACCAGCCTGACTCTCATACGTGGAGTTTCCGTAGTCTGGAGTACAGTTTCCTGCTGTGCCCTTTCGTAGGGGTCCTGGGTGGGCTCTTCTTCCTCATGACAGCCCTCTACATCACAAAGGATAGGAAGAATGCAGAGCTACTCACTGCAGGTACTATAGGGACGTATGGTTTCATATGGGTATATGGTTGATGTGTGTTCTGCTTGTATGTTTTTTGACTAAACATGCCAGAACTGTGAAGGTTAGGTTTGAGTTAGTCTCTTGTGATACGGTTAAATAAATGTTTTGTTCATGGCACGTGAGATTTGATTCTTGGCGCCAAGGTTAGATTTGATACTATTTGGGCTTTTATATGCCATACATCCTATATCCTACCTTTTGAATGGTCTGGAAGTATGATGCAAAGCCAAATAAGTGTGTGTGTGTGTGTGTGTGTGTGTGTGTGTGTGTGTGTGTGTATTCTTGTGCACATGCGGGTTTGAGGCTGGCAGTGGACTAAGAGCTCTTGGAGTGTGTTTGGTCGTTGTGTTCGCTAGCGTTGGTGCCGAACAGAGTCATGACACATGATCGTGATGCTTACTCAAGGCCATGCCTGGACAGAGGCTCTCTTTGTCCCCTTCATAACTCTTCTGAACCATCCCAACACGCTTCCTCTCAGAAACTGCTCTTCCTCACAACCCAGATAGACAACACACACACACAATCAGTACAGGTCCTTGATTAGGTTAAAAAGGAAACAGATGGTGAGAGGGCAAGGCTCCCTCCACAGACAAAGACAACATTGTGTTTTAAGTTTAGTATCTTGTAAGTGTAGTTTCTCAGATACCTCACAATCCTCTTCAGTCTGTGGGCCTGTGTTTATGAGTCGTGATAGAAGACCCACCACCTCAGGAGATAAGAGTTGGTTCCTTCCTTCCTGATAAGCTTTTCTGTAATCTCTCTCTCAGATTTCTGACCTGTATTACTCACAACAGTCATCTGCAAAGTAATTGTTTCACATGCATGATACCGTCTAGTAGTTGCCTTTGTGTTCCAGACAGAAAACTTTTTCATGTCTAATACTGTTTCCCTGGGTCTCTATCTTACTGCACCTCTCTCTGTGTGTTTCAGGGGTGTGTGATCCAGTAGATCCTCCTACTCGGTTTAGTGCCATGGCAGGCTCCACAGATTGCTGAGGTGAAACTGGGATCCTTGGAGGACACTCGGGCTAGAGGAAGATATGTTAGGTTAGATGTTGTTTGGTATGTGACCAAACTGAGAGTTGGGGTGATTGTCTGTAGTACCCCAGACCACTCTATATGAGAAAATAATGCAACTGGTAAAACGGATTCCAAAGCTGCACACTGATCCAAAGAAAATGAGTTTGTGGTCCATCATACACAGAACTGTTGTTAAATGATGTGCCTTTTATTGCAAAAAATGTACACCCGTTTTATAATTACTGTCTTTTTGTCTGACCACATCAATGTTTTTATCTCACACAACCTTAATTGGGGTGGCAGGTAGCCTAGTGCTTAGAGCGTTGGGACAGTAATTGAAATGTTGCTAGATCGAATCCCCGAGCTGGTAAAGATAAAAGGTCAAAATCGGTTGTTCTGCCCCATGAACAAGGCAGTTAATCCACTGTTCACCGGTAGACCGTCATTTTAAGTAAGAATTTGTTCGTAACGGACTTGCCTAGTTAAATAAAGGTTACATTTTTTTTAAATCTAAAAAATAGTCCTTGTAAGTGTCCTAAACCATACCTGCCCCTGAACAACTGAATTTTCTGGGGAACAAACCAGCAACAATTGAAAAAACAACAACATTTAAGTCCAGCGGATGAATCTGTCAACCCGTCCATTTTGTTAGGACGTTCCAGATTGACCTCTCCCTCCCCAGGTCCAAGCGTCCCTCTTCCACCCAGCAGCCAGCTGCTTCTTGCTAATGAGGACGGTAGGGGCTGTAGCAGGAGGTCCTGGGTTTAAAATGGAGGCTTCTCCACTCCACCTCACAGTGTGCAAGGGAATCCCCTGCCAATTCTCACTTTTTTTTCTAGCTTGGTCAATCCACCTATTAAAATAACTGCAAAATGATTAGAATAATGACCATGTGGCAAGAAATGTGGAGTTTAGTTGCTGTTGAGTATATGTACACTGAACAAAAATATAAAAGCAACATGCAAAGATTGAAAAGATTTTACTAAGTTACTTATAAGGAAATCGGTAAATTGAAATAAATGAATTAGGCAGTAATCTATGTATTTCACATGACTGGGAAGGGGTGCAGCCATGGGTGGGCCTTGGAGGGCATAGGCCCACCCACTTGGCAGCCAGGCCCACCCACTGGGAAGCTAGGCCCAGCCAATCAGAATGAGTTTTTCCCAACACAAGGGATTTATTATTACAGACAGAAATACACCATGTTTTCCCCAGCACAAGGTGCACCTGTGTACTGCTCATTCTGTTTAATCAGCTTCTTGGTATGCCACATACATTTTTCTGAGAGTTTAACAGAGAAACTTTTAAATATGCCTATGAATCTTGCAGGATGTGAATATAGTCTACCATTAGGAATGCTGCTTGTGCTCGAAGCAGAAATTAGGTACATGTATTGTCTGTCCTGACAGTACGCTGGCATTACTGGCTGTGTGGAGACTGAATGGGGTTTTAATATCCCTGTGTTCTGGGCTCTAGCTAGTAATGAGCTTGGTACCCTCCCATCACCTGACTAATAAGCAGAGCTGGTAAGAGGTCATCTATCTCTATAAACATTCAAGATGCTGTTATCCCACCTGCTCTCCTCATAATGGTACTGTTCCTAAACAACCATAACCATAACCATGGATTAAAACGATAAAGTATTCAATGACGCCACCTGGTGCCCGAATAGCAATTTACAGTAGATCTCACAGGGGAAGAGCTGTCCACATAACAGTTGAAGTCAGAAGTTTACATACACCTTAGCCAAATATACATTTAAACTCAGATTTTCCACAATTCCTGACATTTAATCCTAGTAAAAATTCCCTGTCTTAGGTCAGTTAGGATCACCACTTTATTTTAAGAATGTGAAATGTCAAAAATAATGGTAGAGAGAATGATTTATTTCAGCTTTTCTTTCATCTCATTCCCAGTGGGTCAGAAGTTTACATACACTCAATTAGTATTTGGTAGCATTGCCTTTAAATTGTTTAACTTGGGTCAAATGTTTCAGGTAGCCTTCCACACGCTTCCCACAATAAGTTGGGTGAATTTTGTCCCATTCCTCCTGACAGAACTGGTGTAACTGAGTCAGGTTTGTAGGCCTCCTTGCCTGCACACGCTTTTTCAGTTCTGCCCACAAATTTTCTATAGGATTGAGGTCAGGGCTTTGTGATGGCCTCTCCAATACCTTGACTTTGTTGTCGGTAAGCTATTTTGTCACAACTTTGGAAGTATGCTTGGGGTCATTGTCCATTTGGAAGAGCCATTTGCGACCAAGATTTAACTTCCTGACTGATGTCTTAAGACGTTGCTTCAATATATCCACATAATTTTCTGTCCTCATGATGCCATCTATTTTGTGAAGTGCACCAGTCCCTCCTGCAGCAAAGCATCCCCACAACATGATGCTGCCAACCCTGTGCTTCACAGTTGGGATGGTGTCTTCAGCTTGCAAGCATCCCCCTTTTTACTACAAACATAGCGAAGGTCATTATGGCCAAACAGTTCTATTTTTGTTTCATCAGGCCAGAGGACATTTCTCCAAAAAGTACAATCTTTGTCCCCATGTGCAGTTGCAAACCGTAGTCTGACTTTTTTTTATGGCAGTTTTGGAGCAGTGGCTTCTTCCTTGCTGAGTGGCTTTTCAGGTTATGTCGATATAGGACTCGTTTAACTGTGGATATAGATACTTTTTCACCTGTTTCCTCCAGCATCTTCACAGGCTTAATTGCTGTTGTTCTGGGATTGATTTGCACTTTTCGCACCAAAGTACGTTCATCTCTAGGAGACAGAACCCGTCTCCTTCCTGAGCAGTATGAAGGCTGCGTGGTCCCATGTTATTTATACTTGTGTACTATTGTTTGTACAGATGAATGTGGTACCTTCAGGTGTTTGGAAATTGCTCTCAAGGATGAAACAGACTTGTGGAGGTCTAAAATCCGAGGCGAGCGTTCATAATATGAACACTTTTTGAACTCTCTCTTTGGAGGGTAACTAGGTGGGCGGGCATGGTTGGGCTGTGTTTTCTCTGAACTATGAATTAGTATGTACTAGTTTCAATTAATTTTGTAATGTCTCATTGGTAGGATGGTGAATGCACCAATTTGTAAGTCGCTCTGGATAAGAGCGTCTGCTAAATGACTTAAATGTAAATGTAAATGTAAAATGATGTTTCTTAGCTCTTGGCTGGTTGCTTTTGATTTTCCCGTGACGTCAAGCAAAGAGGCACTGAGTTTGAAGGTAGTCCTTGAAATACATCCACAGGTACACCTCCAATTGACTCAAATGATGTCAATTAGCCTATCAGAAGGTTCTAAAGCCATGACATCATTTTTGGGAGTTTTCCAATCTGTTTAAAGGCACAGTCAACTTAGTGCTGGAATTGTGATACAGTGAATTATAAGTGAAACAAACTCGTTCTGTGAACAAGAAATGTGTTAAGTGGTTGTAAAATGAATTTTAATAATTCCAACCTAAGTGTTTTGTAACTTCCGACTTCAACTGTATGACACATCACACCTTGCTCAGTGGCAGGTGGTTACAACACAGCATTGGCATTATATATTCAAAGATTTATTTAACAAATAAACAAATTCAAACGTGTAATGTACGTCAACAGGGATAGGCTAAATCATGAATGTAAAACAAGCTACTAAATAGAGGAGAAAATGATCTAGTAGTTCATACAAGTAAATTCACTTTAAAAATGTATTTGATAATGTTCCTTTGCTGTCTACAATGTTTAAATTTGCTGTTGTGGCAAAATCAATTTGATTTCATCCCAGCAGGAACGCATCGAAACAAAATATTCCTTCGGGGGAAGCTCCCAAGCCATCAAGACCCACGCCTCACGCCATTGGCCGTTCGATAGCCACGCTTTCACCGCGGCGTTCGAGGAGTAGCAGTCTGCCTGCCACAGTGCCACATCCAACCAGCCAATAGTACGATTATTTACTGACAGATAGCAAGCTAAATGCCACCACGCTCCATGTAAACTTAGCAAGCTAGCTAGCGGATTAGATATGTTAACGAATAAAATTGCTTGTTTTCAAATACAAAAATAGAGCTAAAGTTGCATCATTGGCATGGTGGTTTTGACCTGGGTCCACCCTATGTTCCCCCTCAGCCCTATGTTCCCCCTCAGCCCTATGTTTCCCATCAGCCCTATGTTCCCCCTCAGCCCTATGTTCCCCCTCAGCCCTATGTTCCCCCTCAGCCCAATGTTCTCCCTCAGCCCTATGTTCCCCTCAGCCCTATGTTCCCCCTCAGCCCTATGTTCTCCCTCAGCCCTATGTTCCCCTCAGCCCTATGTTCCCCCTCAGCCCTATGTTCCCCCTCAGCCCTATGTTCCCCCTCAGCCCAATGTTCTCCCTCAGCCCTATGTTCCCCTCAGCCCTATGTTCCCCCTCAGCCCTATGTTCCCCCTCAGCCCTATGTTCCCCCACAGCCCTATTTTCCCCCTCAGCCCAATGTTCTCCCTCAGCCCTATGTTCCCCTCAGCCCTATGTTCCCCCTCAGCCCTATGTTCTCCCTCAGCCCTATGTTTCCCCTCAGCCCTATGTTCTCCCTCAGCCCTATGTTTCCCCTCAGCCCTATGTTTCCCCTCAGCCCTATGTTCCCCCTCAGCCCAATGTTCTCCCTCAGCCCTATGTTCCCCCTCAGCCCAATGTTCTCCCTCAGCCCTATGTTTCCCCTCAGCCCTATGTTTCCCCTCAGCCCTATGTTTCCCCTCAGCCCTATGTTCTCCCTCAGCCCTATGTTTCCCCTCAGCCCTATGTTTCCCCTCAGCCCTATGTTTCCCCTCAGCCCTATGTTCCCCCTCAGCCCTATGTCCCCCCTGAGCCCTATGTCCCCCTCAGCCCAATGTTCTCCCTCAGCCCTATGTCCCCCCTCAGCCCTATGTGTCCCCTCAGCCCAATGTTCTCCCTCAGCCCTATGTCCCCCCTCAGCCCTATGTGTCCCCTCCGCCCTATGTTCCCTCAATACCCACTGAACCAATTTCAATCAAAATTGGCTCAAATGCTTACTGCCCAAATAATTTGTTTTGTAATCAATGTTGGCCTTGTTTGGGGGCGGAGATCATTAGAATAATACCCAGTGTGCTTTGCAAGTGTTAATTTTCACGTAAAAGTGTCTGCTAAATGAATAATGTTACCACACTATAGTGTCATGGCACTTCTGATACCAATGCAGTACATTTGGGGTCATAGGGGGCATGGTTAGGGAGTAACAGATTTCATGTAATACCTTACATGTAACAGATTACAAAAAACTAACTGTAATCCATTAAATTACCAGCAAAAATATTGTAATCTGATTACAGATACTTTTGAAAAAGTAGATCATTATTAAAAAGGACTACTTGTAATTTCAGAAAGGATGTTTGTGTAAAAAAAAATTTGGGCCACATTTCTGTTTTCACGACATTGAAAAGGCACATTGAAAAGGCACAAGTTTGAGTTTTCCGCCTGAGCAAATCTGACCACAAGTCAGAGACCACCCTGATGACACACCAAATGATGACCACCAATCAGAGACCACTCTGATGACACACTATGATGCGTTTGATGGATCGCTGGAAAGGAGCAGGAATAGGCTTTTATAGGCTACAGTCCAAACTATGTCTTCCAATAGTACGACTGCTGTCGACATCCAGAGATGATCTAATTTGAATAAACGCTTTGGGTAAGAATGATACAGTGGTGGAGCCGATGGGCGATACGGATTTCACTTATTATTGACATCTACATAGCGCGTTGATGTGAATCACACTGCTGCTCTCTCATGTAGCTATTTGCGCTTTATGGATTGTTGTGGATGGCTGTTCACAAATGTATGTTTATTTTAACTCAATAATGGTTTAATTAAATAAGTTTAAACTGCCTATCAATCATTGTTTTTGCGACTAGTGGACAAGACGGTGTAAAATGCGCTCTTGCAACAGCTGCATTGTGTGGATCCCTGCCTATAGAATAAAAGGTTGAGGAGTTTCTCCCTTCTAAACTCGTGCGTGGTATTGTGCTCCACATACTGTCAAAAACAAGTTTAATTTAAGAAGACAACGAGTTTGGCTTTTGTTGCTCAATCTAATTTGTGCTGATAAAAAAAATATCCATAGTCCTAATGGACATGTGCAAACTGGCACACTTTTGATAGACTTAAACGGCTGCAAATTACCAAGATATCGAAAGTGTCACCGACAAAAATGTAAACAATAGGCCTGTAGCAAATTCAGCATTAGGCATTTAGCACTCTCGGTAGTGCTCAAAGCATGCCGTTCTATGAGAGCAGCATTTATTTTTCAACTCGAAGCAATCAGTCCTCCATGACAACAAAATCATAAACAACAGAGAAGGCTAACTAGGAAGGGGAGTTGGAGACAGGACAAGCCTGGCTGGAGAAAGTATTTATCAATACTACATTGTAAATGTATTTATTGTTGTGACTTGCAAACCCGCTGTAAAATGAATAAGAGTTCTGGCCAAATTAGGAGATGAGGCCAAGTCATTATTATTCCTTGTTTGCCCATTATAGTGTAGGAGCCAATGGTGGTCATTGGAGAGAGTGGAGATGGCTCTATGAGGGATTGGGACGGGAGAACTGGGAGGGCATCAGACACATCTCTGAAGTATGTGTGGTGCCTCTACTCATCTCACTTCGGTCTCTCTGTGGACCCACTCTCCCCAAGTAGAGCCCCACCAGCCACTATACTTTCATTTAATTCACAAGTTATTACAAACTGACCACAGTATTTAAGTGGCAGTCTTTCTCCAGTGTATTTACAATGACATAATCCACAGATTTGTGGTACATTAGTGCAGAAGTAGGAACTTAAAAGCCCTAAAAAGGCACATCGCCTCAAAGTACATAGGACTTTATGTTTTGTGTGTGTTCTCTGTTAATAAATGTTTGCTCAACCTACATGTTCCTACCTGTTCACATGTTTTATATATGTAATGTATACAATAACTACATATTCGTTAACTGAAAACTATGTCATTGGCAAAAATATTTGGAACTCTTTCTTATTGGTCTATTAACTAATTTACCCAAAACTCCATCCCACCAAAACAGGCTGAAATTTCAGGCCATCTTTTCAAACAGCTCTTATACTACAAGGGCATTTTCATAATTGTTATTAATCGGAGACAACTCAAGCCATATGAACTTATAATCAACAATTCAGATTTATTCAAAATAGATAAACATCATTGTTATCAACCCCTTGTACAGCCGGCCCGCTCATTAAGCAGGATTAGCTGGGCCCGCTCATTAGGCAGGATTAGCTGGGCCCGCTCATTAGGCAGGATCAGCTGGGCCCGCTCATTAGGCAGGATTAGGCGGTCTCTCATTAGGTAGGATTATGCGGTCTCTCATTAGGCAGGATTAGCTGGGCCCGCTCATTAGGCAGGATTAGGCGGTCTCTCATTAGGCAGGATTAACTGGGCCCGCTCATTAGGCAGGATTAGGTGGTCTCTCATTAGGCAGGATTAACTGGGCCCGCTCATTAGGCAGGATTAGCTGGGCCCGCTCATTAGGCAGGATTAGCTGAGCCCGCTCATTAGGCAGGATTATCTGGGCCCGCTTATTAGGCAGGATTAGCTGGGCCCGCTCATTAGGCAGGATTAGCTGAGCCCGCTCATTAGGCAGGATTATCTGGGCCCGCTCATTAGGCAGGATTACCTGGGCCCGCTCATTAGGCAGGATCAGCTGGGCCCGCTCATTAGGCAGGATTAGGCGGTCTCTCATTAGGCAGGATTAGCTGGGCCCGCTCATTAGGCAGGATTAGGCGGTCTCTCATTAGGCAGGATTAGGCAGCCTCTCATTAGGCAGGATTAGGCGGGCTCTCATTAGGCAGGATTAGGCAGCCTCTCATTAGGCAGGATTTGGCAGACTCTCATTAGGCAGGATTAGGCGGCTTTTCATTAGGCCGGATTAGGTGGTCTCATTAGGCAGGATTAGGCGGCCTCTCATTAGAATCGGCCTTGATTATCACATTCACGGACATTGATTTTTGGTCCGACCAAATCCAAAACTATCATAGACATCTATGTTTTGTTCAGATTTGGTGCGGTCTGGACCAGACAAACACAGACGTTTATAAATTACATTTTCAACTTTCATTCAGAACTGAAAATGTACCTGATATCATAGTCTGGAAAATACGTATTTTCCAATGTCTTTAACGCCTTTTCAACATCCGGAATAATACGACTTTTCACCTTTTCATTCATAACCTAAATTGGACCTAATTTCAACATCTGGAAAATACATATTTTAGACGTCTTTTCAACGTGATTTTGCTTTAATGGGACTATTCTACATTTCCAGGGGCGGCATATTTTTGTCTCGCCTAGGGGGGCAGAAAGGCAAGGACCGGCCCTGACCCCTTGCCTTGGGGGACATGGTAACTTTAGCAGGACAAAATGCAACTATACAGACAAAGTAGAAAGGGAGAGAGGAATATAATCCAATCTAAATCGTTGGCTAGTTTGTCAGTTTACAAATAGCGAGCTAAATACAATGAAATCTATCTGTCAGTCAATCGGAGCTGGCTGAATTTCTGCAGTCTCGTGACGCAGCCGGTAGCTAGCGAGCTACTTTGCCGCTTTGGATGCAGCAGGCAGACTACCGGCCGAGATCAGCCATGCTTTCCTTCGCCCTCAAGCAAGCTAAATAGCGATATAAATCAACAGTCAATCCAGTATGGTCTGGAAACTATAGTCAACTTCGATTGATCAATCTCAACGGGATGTCGCGGAGTAAATTCAATAAAATAAAAAAAATCAGTTCATTCAAATGTTGGTCCTTCATTGAAAATGAATATTTGTTTTGAATATCGTGTTTTATCGCCCTCCTTCGGATGTAGCGGTGGAAGCGTTGCTCAGAGTCCATTGGCTATCGGAAAGGTCAATGTTGTGGGTATTGAAGGTTTGGGAGCTTTTCCCGGAAGAAACATTTCGGTTCAACTTGCCAGGAGGAACATCTCGTGTGACTTGAGGTAAGTAGGTGGCACTTTATTTTTTATTTTTTTTGCAAAGAAGCCAATAGGAAAACACTTATCATGATGACAACGTTTAGATACCCAATCTTAAATTACTTCTTACAGGAGCGCTCTCTTCCGGTAGTATAAAGATTGCCACGAGTTAGCTCGCCGAGTCGGAGAGTATCCATCTTGAAAAGCAGCCTCCGGCACCTTGCTCAATTTTAAACGGTAAACGCCATTTGTATTTGTTTACCGCTCACGTATTGAGTTATGTGATTCAACGATTTATATCTCCTGCCATTAAGCTAGCTAAATAATGTATTTGTTACCTTAACGTTAGCTATTGCTAACTAGATTTGTCAAGTCAGGCACCACTGGCAGGCCGCGAACACTAACAGAATAACCAACTAAGTTTAGCTAGATTAATTGCTAGCTAGATCTGTTTTAAGATGGTTTTTTTGCTGGCTTTTTAATTGTTTCTGTACAATTTGCATGAATGCGTATGAAGTAAAACGTTGGCTCAAAGTGATTTGTGTTAGCAACATTACATGCTAACTAGCCAGAGAAGCCGGTTAGCTTTATGGCCTGCGTCAGAATGTGCACGAATGTCTACAACAAATGTCATGCATTTTTAGCTAACAGCCAGCTAACGTTTCCTTTATCCCCATGGGTAGGTGATCACTATGTCTGACGACGCTGAACAGCAATTAATGGAGACGTCCGAAAATGGAAACGAAGCAGAAGAGTTGAATGGAGCAGAAGAATCCACATTACAGGCCGAGACGGAGGAACAAGACAAACAGAGTTGTGAGGAAGAGGCTGCTGTGGAGGAAGTGGACGCCCAGAACGGAGCGGCAGAAGGGGGACAGATAAATGCAAGCAAAGGCGAGGATGACGCTGGGTAAGTTTATGTATGGTTGTTTTACATAGTCGTATTATAATAACGTTAGCTGCAAACGTTTTATCTTTTGTTTAGTCTTGGCGCCATGCCCAGCCCATTTGGGGGATGGGCTTCAACTGGCTAGCATTGTTACACTTATGCAATCGGTGTTTTGAGTTGCGGTGATACAACCGAAGTGTGAACTCCCATTTTTATTGGCCTGTACAAATTTGTAAGCCACAATGTGTGCCTATCCGAACTTGAATGAAATTTAAGTGCCTGCTCAGTTGTCAGTTCATGAGCTTTGTCCTCGGTCCTTACTGATCTGTGTTTCTCTGCAGCAAAATGTTTGTTGGTGGACTTAGCTGGGACACTAGCAAAAAAGACCTGAAAGACTACTTCTCCAAATTTGGAGAGGTGACAGATTGTACCATCAAGATGGACTCAAACACAGGAAGGTCACGCGGGTTTGGGTTCATCTTGTTCCAAACGGCAGCAAGTGTAGACAAGGTGTGTGTTCCGTGGGAAAGGTGACATGATTTTGATATCTTACATTTGTGGAAGTTGGGCTTTGTAGACTATTTTTTTTTTTTTTTTTGGGCAACCTTGAAGGTTCTTGAGCAGAAAGAACACAGGCTAGATGGACGACAGATAGACCCAAAGAAGGCTATGGCAATGAAGAAGGAACCAGCCAAGAAGATCTTTGTTGGTGGTCTAAATCCAGAAGCCACAGAGGAGACCATCAGAGAATACTTTGGAACCTTTGGGGAGGTTTGTCACTGTCCCTTCTATCATTCTATGATGACCTCTGCATGACCCTCCTGTGTTTCAGTAGCTACGGATGTTATTGATGTGTTATTCATTTGTTTCTTTCTCAAACCTTTTTAGATTGAATCCATCGAACTCCCAGTGGACCCCAAATTCAAAAAAAGGAGGGGTTTTATCTTCATCACGTTCAAAGAAGAGTCCACTGTTAAAAAATGCCTTGAGAAAAAATTCCACAATGTGTGTGGAACTAAAGTTACAGATGGAAAGGAAGGTCTTGTATGTATATTTCTTTATTTTTCTACTTACTGTTGGTGGATGCATCCTATATCAATTTGCCTAAGCATCCTATCTGTGTGTGAAATGCTAACTTGTGTCTAATTGCAACTTTATTTGTGTATAGTCTTCATTCCCTGCTGAAATGCTTTGGGGCATGGTCACTCACCCTGGCTTGAAATAATGTATCCTCACTAGGGCTGGGCGGTATACCATATTTTATGATATACCGGTATTGATGCATGGACCGGTTTGGGTTTTTACTTTACCTTCTATACTGGTATTTGAATGTTTGGTTTGTTAAATGTGATAAGCCGTGGGTAACATCCATTTGCATAGTTTACTCGGCTACTTGAGTCATCTCTCTCTCCATGCCGCTTTCTACAGACCTAGCCCCGCCCCCTGTCACTCAGAGTGCATTGTTGCTCCTCAACCACGAGACACTTGCGTCCAGTCTCTGCATGATCAATGCAGCACATACAACAATAATGCTGTTTTCACTTTGCTTCATAATATACATCCACTAGCGTTCTATAATGACACTATTAGTTTGTTTCTTACATCTGCAAACCGCTCGTTTGTCTTAGCAAGTTGCCATAAATCTTGAGATGCTATTTGTTAGCTGCTAATAGCTAGCTAGCTAATAAATGTACTGAGTAAGAGCAAACGTAGCTAGCTAATACAGCCTGATAATACCAGTGATGGTGTAGACCTAAATCGGTGTGTTTGTGCAACAGTATCTTCTAAAGCAAGAATATGTTAGCTACATGAAGTAGCTAAGAGAACATGCAATGTATCTGACGCTTATAGGGTCCCCTAGGAAACCGAATTAGAATAGTCGTTCTATTTCCACGATTGCAACCGTTATGCTCAACTTTTACTTCACGACATTCTTCAAGAAAATACTGTACTTTTTGCTCCATACATTTTCCCTGACACCTAAAAGTACTCGTTACATTTTGAATGCTTAGCAGGACAGGAAAATGGTCCAATTCACACCCTTGTGAAGAGAACATCCCTGGTCAGCCTCTGATCTGGCCGACTCACTAAACACACATGCTTTGTTTTTAAATTATGTTGGAGTGTGCCCCTGGCTAGCCATACATAAAAAAAAAATGTGTGTGTATATATATATATATATATATATAAAACCTAGAAAATGGTGCGATCTGGTTTGCTTACTATAAGGAATTTGAAGTTATTTATACTTTGATACTTAAGTACATTTTATCAATTACTTTTGATACTAGGTGTATTTAAAACCAAATTCTTTTACTCAAGTAGTATTTTCCTGGGTGACTTGCTTGAGTAATTTTCTATTAACGATTCTTTAGTTTTACTCAAGTATGACAATTGGTTACTTTTTCCACCACTGCAATTGGGTGCAGGAAATGCAGAAATGATAAAAGTTCTGAAATTTGTTTTGTTTGAAGGTGAATTGTTTTATACTGTTCAATCAGAATGGAGAGACTCATTGAAACCACTTAGAATGTGTGTTGCCACCCTAGGATCACTCACTACCCATAAAGCACCCTGGGATCACTCACTACCCATAAAGCACCCTGGGATCACTCACTACCCATAAAGCACCCTGGGATCACTCACTACCCATAAAGCACCCTGGGATCACTCACTACCCATAAAGCACCCTGGGATCGCTCGCTACTCCTAAAGCGCCCTGGGATCGCTCGCTACTCCTAAAGCGCCCTGGGATCGCTCGCTACTCCGAGGGCACCCTGGGATCGCTCCTAAAGCGCCCTGGGATCGCTCGCTACTCCTAAAGCGCCCTGGGGGATCGCTCGCTACTCCGAGGGCACCCTGGGATCGCTCGCTACTCCGAGGGCACCCTGGGATCGCTCGCTACTCCGAGGGCACCCTGGGATCGCTCGCTACTCCTAAAGCACCCTGGGATCGCTCGCTACTCCTAGAGCAAATGTTGAGCTTTTATTATTCTAACAAAAAAATACCATTTAATTTTTTTAATACCGTGATATAATATTTTGGCCATATCTCCCAGCCCTAATCTCACCAACATTTTCATGTTGCATGCAAGAGTTTCAGACTTGTTTTCATGGTGTTAAATTATTTGACTGCTTCGTTTCATCAATTTGAACACATTTTTCGTATTTGCATTTTAGAGTTCAGATCTAATTATTTTTTATTTTTATGAATTGTATTGACATTCGGTGTCTGACTGAGATGGGGGGGGGGGTCCAGTGTGAGCTCTAAGCTAAAGTCAATGCTTCAACTTAAGATGTGACTTGTCTGAATTAGCTCTAGCATGTTTGTACTCCATGCTGCGATCTCTTTACAGCATCCTGTATAATTAAACATCCTCGTTTGTCATCCCAGTGTGAGATCAAAATCGCCCAGCCCAAAGAGGTGTACCAGCAGCAGCAATTTGGGGGCCGTGGTGGCGCCAGCTATGGAGGAGGCCGGGGAGGCAGAGGCCGTGGTGGTGGTGAGTATTAACTCAACAGTGACATTTTGTTATGAGTGACCAGGGCATAGAGGTCTGTGTACAATGGGTTCTACCTGCAGGAAGACATTCTGGTCTAAGGCTGCGAGATGGGTGTGGTACTCTAGGCAGGGACGGCTCAGAGAAACTGGATTGCTAATTGGCATCTCTGGACTATGAATATCTGTTTTTATTTTTTTGTGTGAAACCAATTTTTAGTCTGTTTGACTTGGAACCACCTTTTTGTTTCCCTCAGGCCAAAACCAGTATGGAAACCAGGGTTATAATAACTACTGGAACCAGGGCTATGGCAACCAGGGCTATGGCAACCAGGGCTATGGCAACCAGGGCTATGGCAACCAGGGCTATGGTTATGGTGGGCAGCAGGCCTATGGAAACTATGGCGCTTACGGCAACTATGACTACTCTGCTGGATACTACGGCGGTGGCTATGGAGGGGGTTACGACTACAGTGAGTATACAGACCTCTGGCAAGCGCCTACCTGATTTATATGACTTGTCTTTGCACAGAAGCACTCAGTCCTCTCTCTCTATTCCTGCAGACCAGGGCAATACAAGCTATGGGAAAACTCCAAGACGTGGAGGTCACCAGGGTAGCTACAAGCCATACTGATCTCATGTAGTGCAGGTATGCATTTTAGTGCCTTGTAACATTGTGGTCCTATATATATAGCTGTTAGATTTGTGGCATTGATGCCAACAATTCCTTGTCACGATTTAGTCTGGCCCAGGGGGAAGGCTATTGTGGATTAGAATGAAATTATCCACTGTTCATCAATTGGATTTAGAAAGTACCGTTCTGTTGGGGGACAGGAAACTTTGTTTAAAAGGACACAACCTCAAACCCTCAAATTTGCCCGCATAATCTGCATCAAAGATGCACCCCTACAACTACACTACTGGATCAATAAGGGTTGATGTTGCGGTGGACCATGTTCTAGAGCGGGAGATGGGAGACTATCTGCTTAAAGCTGCACAGCAAATTTAACAAAATGTCTGCCGTTTCCCTTAATGCTATGCTATGACCGATCTAACCAGCAGCATTGGCTTCCTAATCATCCCCTTCTTGCATGCTTGTTGCTCTAGCTGTTTGCTCTTTGATGCAGGGTGGTGGGGGTCGTGTCATAAGTGGTGTGGCAACAATTCCCTTTTTCTCCTCTCTTAAAGGACTCAAGTAATCCAGATTTGAGACTGGGGTGCGGCAGTGTGCAGGACTTCATCCTTTCCTTTGGGATGACAGACTTGACCTCCACTTGTACAGACCATCTGAGGAACTGGGGAAGCAAATGTCACTTTTCCAAGGTTTTTTATTTTATCTTTTTTTTTTTTTGTCCACATTTCCAGAGATGGAAGTAATTTTTACTGTACTTTTTGGTACCTTTGAATCTAATGTATTGTATGGTATTTTACATGGCGACTGGATTTACATGAGCATCGAAAGCTGTCGGAGCTTTTAAAATAAAGCAATTGTGAGTAATTTTTTTCTGGTTTCTAGATTACTTTATTTTCTGACTCTGCAAGTTGGCAACAGAACTTTCAACAAGGAATTCGGTGTAGGGTTGGCGATCATGTAAAAAAAGGGATTTATCATTTATCTGATCCCCCCCCCATTTAAGATTTGTCTCTAGAGAATGTCTGCTTGTAAATGGAAGCAACCAATATATTTTGGATTCATTTTTAATTTTGACCTGTGTTAAGTGGCATTTACACCTAGTTTTATGCTTAAAATATTGCAGGGGGGGTTGCAGCCCCCTGGAATTACATTCCACCAGTGTCTTTGGCAAATTGTTAGAAATAAACATTTTCGTTTATACTTTGTGTCCATCTCTGTTTAATTGCATAACTTATGGATACTGTCCTTGGCGTTAAGGTCATCAAATGGCAAATTTACAATCCTCTTGTAAACTATTTGTGTTTTCCAACTGAGGTTGCTGACACGTTTTGGCATATTTAAGTTAATTCAGTATTTTTTTAACATTATGCTTTCATTTTATGGTTGGGTTTACTTACACCGGCAGCCCAAGTTTGTTATTTTTGCCCAATTGGCGAAAGGTCTGATCTTATCAGTCAAAACCAATGAAATATTTAAAATCATATTTGGGCTGCCTATGTAAATGAAGCTGTACGCATTGCGAAACGAACACACAACTTACATGTAGGCGACGTGGACCATGCTTGTGCAATGGCAGACTGAAGTGTGTTAAAATTTGTTGAGTGTCTTGTCAGCTCTACAAAGGGACTTACCTCTAATCCTAAATTCCCACCTGTTAGTGTTCTGTTCTACGTGATTTAATTGCACAACTGGTGTACCAGGTCTAAATCTGTCCCTGACTAGAAGGGAACAATGGAAAAAATGAAGTGGAACTAGGTGTTGGGGTCTATAGTTGCGTATTGAGGGTGTTCTACACAATCCAGTGACAAATTGCCTGTGAAGCGGTCTCCCTTATATTATACAGACTAGATCAATTGTAATTGAACATGGTGGCATTCTGGACATGTTTATGTTCTGGAATGTTCAATTGAACTGCAACAGTAGGGTACTGAATGACCAGTTGAACAAGGTGGTGGGGAACATGGTTAGCATGGCCACTGCCCTTTTTAAATGTCTAATGATCTGTATTATGTTTTGCGTGAACCCCAGGAAGCGTAGCTGCAGCTAATGGGGATCCTAATAAAAATATCAAAAACGTCACTCATTGCTTCAAGCCACACCCAGCAAACGTACCCTGAAGTTTCTTCCAAAAAAGTTTGGGGGCAACTTGTCATTCAGTACTAACCGTTCTGCAACAGTTAGAGCGAACCAATGCACCCCATGTTCTTTCAGCCTGGTCCCAGATCTGTTTGCTTTTGCCTACTCCATTATCAAGCCTAACAAGTTGTCAGAAACTGACTGGTACCCAGGCTAGCCACTAATCAATGTTTCTTGAGCTACAGCTGCTATTCTGAGGTTCTGAGAAATGTGGAAGACTGCCTCTGAAGAGATTAATATACTGGTTTTGATCTTTAGGCCTCTGAAGAGATTAATATACTGGTTTTGATCTTTAGGCCTCTGAAGAGATTAATATACTGGTTTTGATCTTTAGGCCTGTAGAAGAGATTAATATACTGGTTTTGATCTTTAGGCCTGTAGAAGAGATTAATATACTGGTTTTGATCTTTAGGCCTGTAGAAGAGATTAATATACTGGTTTTGATCTTTAGGCCTGTAGAAGAGATTAATATACTGGTTTTGATCTTTAGGCCTGTAGAAGAGATTAATATACTGGTTTTGATCTTTAGGCCTGTAGAAGAGATTAATATACTGGTTTTGATCTTTAGGCCTGTAGAAGAGATTAATATACTGGTTTTGATCTTTAGGCCTGTAGAAGAGATTAATATACTGGTTTTGATCTTTAGGCCTCTGAAGAGATTAATATACTGGTTTTGATCTTTAGGCCTGTAGAAGAGATTAATATACTGGTTTTGATCTTTAGGCCTCTGAAGAGATTAATATACTGGTTTTGATCTTTAGGCCTCTGAAGAGATTAATATACTGGTTTTGATCTTTAGGCCTCTGAAGAGATTAATATACTGGTTTTGATCTTTATGCCTCTGAAGAGATTAATATACTGGTTTTGATCTTTAGGCCTCTGAAGAGATTAATATACTGGTTTTGATCTTTAGGCCTCTGAAGAGATTAATATACTGGTTTTGATCTTTAGGCCTCTGAAGAGATTAATATACTGGTTTTGATCTTTAGGCCTCTGAAGAGATTAATATACTGGTTTTGATCTTTAGGCCTGTAGAAGAGATTAATATACTGGTTTTGATCTTTAGGCCTGTAGAAGAGATTAATATACTGGTTTTGATCTTTAGGCCTCTGAAGAGATTAATATACTGGTTTTGATCTTTAGGCCTCTGAAGAGATTAATATACTGGTTTTGATCTTTAGGCCTGTGAAGAGATTAATATACTGGTTTTGATCTTTAGGCCTGTAGTGTACTTTAATTTGAGGACGCATCCTGTTAACATGACAATGTAAGAAAAACAAACATTTTTTTTCAATGTCATCTTTATTACTCTTAAGGTGGTGTTTACACTGGCAGCAACACATATTTTTTTCAGAGCTGATCTGATTGGTGAAAATAAGATTTTAATTTGGGCTGCCTGTGTAAACGTAGCCAGAAAGACATACAAAACAAATTGAGCCATAAGTGTTTGGAAAAACTCCTCTGGCTCTGACTGTAACAGCCAATCCTAATACCCCTCTAGAATTTGACATGTTGAGCACCAGTGTGATAGTCTAGGTCTTGTCATAGTGGAGGTTCCCGGCAGACGGGCTTGATAATCAAATTAAAGTAGCTTGTCTGAAACTCTTCCTCTGGTCAATGCGATTGCCCTCGTTTCCTCTCTTCATCGATCGCTACAACAGAGAAACAAAGCAAAATGTTGAACCCTTTTCAATGAAGACAGCCATCTCTGATATTCATGAATCATAAACATTCCATTTCCATTATTGAATGATACGGATGATCCATTATTGAATGATACGGATGATACGATGACCTCTCATCCTCGTTTAAGGCAAAATGGTTGAGTGAGATGGCTGAGACACCCTGACTCAGAAGGTCACTTTCACAGATTGCAGCTCTTGAGTTGAAGCCCAAATGTTGACTCATCACCACTGTCACCATGTAAAATGTATGTAAATTAGGAGAACATCTCCCCCTGTTTGGGACAGGGTACAGTACAAGGTGTCTTTTACAAGGAATCTGTTACAAGGAACGATTTTGCTTAATCTGTAACATATTTGCATTTCCGTTGTCGAATCAACCTATAGAATATATATAGAATACCCCCTGAACACACACAGCTGCCCTTACATGGAGGGGAGATAATGTCCCTTTTTTTGCCTGGTCATTTTGCTAGGGAGAGATGCCAGTATGAAGAGTGATCCGTCTAGCAGCCAATGGCACGCCTCACAGGGCTGGGCCCTGGCTCAAGTACAGCTAGATTAACACACAGCTAGATTAACAAGATTCACTCACTTTCTTTGGTTGGCAATGGGTTCTTCACTCTGGTCTCCGTCTTCTTCAGCTTAGTCTTATCAAAGCTGGAGATTTCCCTCATGTTGGGTTTGTCAGACATGATGGCTGTAAGTGGAGAAAGAGAGCTGTAAATGAGACAGTAGTTAGTATCAATATGTTACTATCAGAATGGCTATGAGTATGGACACGCCTTAGAATGGAACATGACTCATGTTCTCAGAGTTTTAAGATTGCTACCGCTGTCTGTCTGTCTGTCTGTATGTGTATGTAGGTGGGTTGTGAAGGGCAGCTGGTTCTAAGAGGTTCATGGATGGGTGTTGGTCTCTCTGTCTGGCTGAGTGATCCCTCATGTCTGCTCCTCAGATCCTCTATGTACTATTGGGCTTTGTCTTTGTTCTCCCCTTCTACCATCCTTCTCTCTCTATCCCCCCTTCTACCATCCTTCTCTCTCTATCCCCCTTCTACCCCTCCTTCATTCTGTCTATCCCCCCTTCTACCATCCTTCTCTCTCTATACCCCCTTCTACCATCCTCCATTCTGTCTATCCCCCTTCTACCCCTCCTTCATTCCATCTATCCCCCTTCTACCATCCTTCTCTCTCTATACCCCCTTCTACCATCCTCCATTCTGTCTATCCCCCTTCTACCCCTCCTTCATTCCGTCTATCCCCCTTCTACCATCCTTCTCTCTCTATCCCCCTTCTACCATCCTCCCTTCTGTCTATCTCCCTTCTACCCCTCCTTCATTCCGTCTATCCCCCTTCTACCATCCTTCTCTCTCTATCCCCCTTCTACCCCTCCTTCACTCTCTCTATCCCCCTTCTACCCCTCCTTCATTCCGTCTATCCCCCTTCTACACCTCCTCCATTCTGTCTATCCCTTCCTTCTACGCCTCATTCATTCTCTCTATTTCCCCTTCTACCCCTCGCTGTGAATCCAGCCCTTCCTTTCTCCTCCTAGAGGTATCATGTTAGAGGTAATCAATCACCACCCAGGGAGAGAAAGTGTCTCGTTATAGTCCAGTCTATTAGTAATATCCCCTCCTAAAATGTCCTCAGTCTTGTTGGGTAAGGCTGTCTAATTGCCAGCCTGCTGTGATACTACAAGTAACTGACTTTATCGTCCAAGTAAATGGGTGGCATATGGACCGTGATAGATAATATGGCATACTGACACAGATTGTGCACTCAACCAATCTGTTAACGACGTTGGTTTCCCTGAAGACCACCCCACTGGGGGGTGAATGGCGGCATTCACTCATATCATATCACTGATATTAGGCATAAGCTAATAGATGTAGCATATGTAATATGATATACATTTAATATATGTACAGATGTAATGGAGAGTGTGTCTTACCTTAGAGCAGGGTGTGCTGGTTCCAGAAGCTGCACGTGCCAGTGTCTATGTCTCTCTATTAGCGAGTCCAGAGCTGCGTCTGATACTGCATGTGTGTTTCAGAAGGGTGTGGGCAGGGGGAAAGGGAGGTGGCTATTGATCCGCCCATCTCATCCTCCTCCATACATCCTGACACAACATTAAATATTCATGCCACATAGTAGGAGGCACAGCAGCACCAGTTCCCAGAGTAACACTGCTGATTCCACACTGATAGGAAAAACAGTGGGGTCTGAAATTATTGACACCCTTGACAAAGATAATGACTATAAAATAAATTATTGAAATACTGGGGAAATGATATTATTTTATAGTAATAATTGCTCAAGAGAAATGGATTTTGTTTAAACAAGTAATCATTGTTTTTCTCAAAAAGGTAGGGGTCAACATTATTGACACCTCTAAAGATTCTTATAAATAAAGTAGTCAAAAGTTTAGTATTTAGTCCCATATTCCTTGTTGGGTGCATTTGCAGTTATTTTTTTGTTTGATATTATTTTGTGGCCAGTAAAAACGAGTGGTTATTAAATCATTTCTGGTGTCATTTCAGATTATCCTGAATGAACCGTGAATAATGATGAGTGGGAAAGTTACAGAGGGATAAAGGTTATTCTTCCAAGACATGCTAACGTCCCCTGTTATTGGTGATGTTAGCATGTCTGGAGGGTGGAATCTTTAGCCCCTCATCATTATTCACCATTCATTCAGGATTGTCTGTAACCATGGTAGCATCCACATTCATGTAAAAGTGTTTAGAAATATATTATATTCTTATTTATATTAAAAGTGACTCCAAAATGTCACAATACATTATTTACCATTCATTTTTATTGGTCCATAAATCATCTCAAACACAACCAAAACTAACTGCAAATGCATCCAACAAGTATGTAGAGTCACAAGATTAATGTAATCATTGCGTGCTAGGAATATGGGACCAAGTACTAAACTTTTAACCACTTTATTTCTAAGAATATTTAAAGAGTGTCAATTTTGACCCCTCCTTAAAAAAAAAAAAATGAAATACTTGTTAAACAAAATCATATTCTCTAAGCAAATGTATTAATTATAAAATAATATAATTTCCCAATGTTTTTAACATACAATATAGCTCAGTATTTGAATGTATGTATTTCATACAGTCATTATTGCTCATCTTTATAAAGGGTGTCAATCACTTCAGACCCCACTGTATATTAAGCTGCATCATGACGAGGTTAAGAGAGGCAATTATGTCATGGATGAAAATCAGGATTTTGAATAGCCGTAGGGAGATTATGCAGATGAGTCCATGCAGATGTGAAGTAGCAACAGGGTTTCTTCAAACCGTGCGGGGAAAGGGAGGGGGGTGCAGCCTGCCCAGAATGATAAAGATGAATTAGTTATGCCTGTTGAATTGCAGAGGCACTCTGACACTCCCCACCTGTTTATGCCTCTCCAGGACATCTCCACCGTTGCCATTATGTATCCGTTCATCTAATCACTCCATCGCATACTCTACCTTTCCCCTCGGACTGATCCGTTCATCTAATCACTCCATCGCATACTCTACCTTTCCCCTCGGACTGATCCGTTCATCTAATCACTCCATCGCATACTCTACCTTTCCCCTCGGACTGATCCGTTCATCTAATCACTCCATCGCATACTCTACCTTTCCCCTCGGACTGATCCGTTCATCTAATCACTCCATCGCATACTCTACCTTTCCCCTCGGACTGATCCGTTCATCTAATCACTCCATCGCATACTCTACCTTTCCCCTCGGACTGATCCGTTCATCTAATCACTCCATCGCATACTCTACCTTTCCCCTCGGACTGATCCGTTCATCTAATCACTCCATCGCATACTCTACCTTTCCCCTCGGACTGATCCGTTCATCTAATCACTCCATCGCATACTCTACCTTTCCCCTCGGACTGATCCGTTCATCTAATCACTCCATCGCATACTCTACCTTTCCCCTCGGACTGATCCGTTCATCTAATCACTCCATCGCATACTCTACCTTTCCCCTCGGACTGATCCGTTCATCTAATCACTCCATCGCATACTCTACCTTTCCCCTCGGACTGATCCGTTCATCTAATCACTCCATCGCATACTCTACCTTTCCCCTCGGACTGAACACACCACTGGGGGTAGTTTTCACAGACATTTAGTTATAAGAGCCATAGAAATATACTGTGATAAATTCAGAAGACATACAAACTGAGACAATGTAGACTCAGCGAGAGCTGAGATAGACAAATATCAGTGTTCAAGGATACATTCTCGCCGTTCCACGCCGACTGGAAATGCTCAAGACAATAGAGGGGCCTGCACTCTGCAGCCTCTGTGCTCCACACATGGTGAGGGGCTCTGCCCATTGGACGTGTAACGGATGTGAAACGGCTAGCTAGTTAGCGGTGGTGCAGCGCTAAATAGCGTTTCAATCGGTGACGTCACTTGCTCTGAGACCTTGAAGTAGTGGGTCCCCCTTTGCTCTGCAAGGGCCGCGGCTTTTGTGGAGCGATGGTTAACGATGCTTCGTGGGTGACTGTTGTTGATGTGTGCAGATGGTCCCTGGTTCGCGCCCGGGTATGGGCGAGGGGGCGGTCTTAAGTTATACTGTTACAGACGCATGGTGATGATTATTTGACTGCCAGCTGCATCCTTAGCCTGGGTGCCAATCTGATTCTGCTCACTGGATAACTCCATATGGAACTGTCATGTGTGATAATAATGGCGGAGTTGGCAAAAACACAATCAGATCTGGGACCAGGCTAAAGGAGGAGACAACAGATCTGGGACCAGGCTATAGGAGGAGACAACAGATCTGGGACCAGGCCATAGGAGGAGACAACAGATCTGGGACCAGGCTAGAGAAGGAGACAACAGATCTGGGACCAGGCTATAGTAGGAGGCAACAGATCTGGGATCAGGCTATAGGAGGAAACAACAGATCTGGGACCAGGCTATAGGAGGAGACAACAGATCTGGGACCAGGCCATAGGAGGAGACAACAGATCTGGGACCAGGCTAGAGAAGGAGACAACAGATCTGGGACCAGGCTATAGTAGGAGGCAACAGATCTGGGATCAGGCTATAGGAGGAGACAACAGATCTGGGACCAGGCTATAGGAGGAGACAACAGATCTGGGACCAGGCTATAGGAGGAGACAACATATTTGGGACCAGGCTATAGAAGGAGACAACAGATCTGGGACCAGGCTATAGGAGGAGACAACAGATCTGGGACCAGGCTATAGGAGGAGACAACAGATCTGGGACGAGGCTATAGGAGGAGACAACAGATCTGGGACCAGGCTATAGGAGGAGACAACAGATCTGGGACCAGGCCATAGGAGGAGACAACAGATCTGGGACCAGGCTAGAGAAGGAGACAACAGATCTGGGACCAGGCTATAGTAGGAGGCAACAGATCTGGGATCAGGCTATAGGAGGAGACAACAGATCTGGGACCAGGCTATAGGAGGAGACAACAGATCTGGGACCAGGCTATAGGAGAAGACAACATATTTGGGACCAGGCTATAGAAGGAGACAACAGATCTGGGACCAGGCTATAGGAGGAGACAACAGATCTGGGACCAGGCTATAGGAGGAGACAACAGATCTGGGACGAGGCTATAGGAGGAGACAACAGATCTGGGACCAGTCTACTGCATCCTGGATGTTCCATAAAAACAAGAGGAATATCAGTCATTCAGACACACACAGCTGTTGATAGGGTCCAGGGTGCCTCTGTTAATCTCGGGTGGGGCAGGCAGGATTGGGACACATCCAATCCCTGCTTTGAGGTGGCAGATGGCCATATGACAGAAACCTCTCAGTATCGATACAGTATTTAACAATAGTATGCATACATTAGATGCCGGAAAACTCTTGAAGGGTCCACAAAATGTGTGGATAAAAGCTCCCACCATTGAAGGTAATGTTACTAACATGACTTTTTTCAATGGCACAGTTAGACCTCTAGTCAATATATCCAAATATAAGCTGAAGAAAGATACCTTTGTTGTACCACAATTATAGAATATTCTATTTGTTTCTACAAAATGCATAATAGGCCTATATAAACCACTTATGATAGCTTGGTTCTCGTAACTAACTGAATTGTCCGTACTCACCAAGATTATCACCGATAGCGTTTATGGAAGTTTTAAGTTTCATCTTCACCACTTGATGGAGACAGAGCACATGTCATATTACAAGGAGTAAAACCCTGCCTTGTGCACATAGCTTGTGTATCAGACTCACTCAACCCAGGTCTGTATGTCTGTTGTCTGTTCAGGCTAGCTGGGGGGTTTGTATCTGTCTGGTTATGTTCACACTTTGACTGTGTGTTTGGTTATATATTAGTATGTGAAGAATAACTATTAATATAGTGCCTCAATACAAGCACTGGACAGCACAGCCTACATTCAATGCTGAAGGAATATGTCAATTAGTCAGGCTACTGGTTGTTTCTTGTTGACAACTATGGACTCAGTTTGAGAATAACCATGACATCTCATTGCTCTTTTGCTGCAGTGTTTCGCAACTCCAGTTCTCCAATACCCCCAACAGCCCAACTCCAGTCCTCCAGTACCCCCAACAGCCCAACTCTAGTCCTCCAGTACCCCCCAACAGCCCAACTCCAGTCATCCAGTACCCCCAACAGCCCATCTCCAGACCTCCAGTACCCCCAACAGCCCAAATCCAGTCCTCCAGTACCCCCTAACAGCCCAACTCCAGTCCTCCAGTACCCCCAACAGCCCATCTCCAGACCTCCAGTACCCCCAACAGCCCATCTCCAGACCTCCAGTACCCCCAACAGCCCAACTCCAGTTCTCAGTACCCCAACAGCCCAACTCCAGTTCTCCAGTACCCCCAACAGCCCATCTCCAGACCTCCAGTACCCCCAACAGCCCAACTCCAGTTCTCCAGTACCCCCCAACAGTTCACATTGTTGTTGTAAGCCCTCGACAAACACACCTCATTCAGATCATTGAGGGCTTGATGATTAGTTGACAAGCTGAATCAGGTGTGCTTGTCCAGGGTTAAAATAAAAATGTGTCCTGGAGGACCAGGGGTGGGTTGTTGGGGGTACTGAAGGACCAAGGTTGGGTTGTTGGGGGTACTGAAGGACCAAGGTTGGGTTGTTGGGGGTACTGAAGGACCAAGGTTGGGTTGTTGGGGGTACTGAAGGACCAAGGTTGGGTTGTTGGGGGTACTGAAGGACCAGGGTTGGGTTGTTGGGGGTACTGAAGGACCAGGGATGGTTGTTGGGGGTACTGAAGGACCAGGGTTGGGTTGTTGGGGGTACTGAAGACCAGGGTTGGGGTACTGGAGGACCAGGGTTGTGGGTACTGGAGGACCAGGGTTGGAGGTACTGGAGGACCAGGGTTGGAGGTACTGGAGGACCAGGGTTGGGGTTACTGGAGGACCAGGGTTGGGTTGTTGGGGGTACTGGAGGACCAGGGTTGGGGGTACTGGAGGACCAGGGTTGGAGGTACTGGAGGACCAGGGTTGGGGTTACTGGAGGACCAGGGTTGGGTTGTTGGGGGTACTGGAGGACCAGGGTTGGGTTGTTGGGGTTACTGGAGGACCAGGGTGGAGAACCACTGTTAGGTGAGTACAGGGTATAGTCTGGGCACACTGTCATACCCCAGGGCCCTGGAGGACCAGGGTTGGGAACCACTGTTGGGTGAGTACAGGGTATAGTCTGGGCACACTGTCACACCCTAGGGCCCAGGTTTTCTAAAGTTATCTGATCAGATAGGATTAAATGTTAGAATTAGTATTTTCAAAACTGAAAAAATTCGATTCTGATCCTCCCAATAGGGATTTGGTTTGGTAATCCAATCTGACCTTGAGGATTACATTTCATTTGTTCATTTTTCAAAGGTGTTTTGATGGTGAAAATCTGCATTATTTTGATCCCACTGGACAGGTGGATTCAGGGTGGATTTAGAAGCTTACAACCAATACATTTTAATGTAACTAAGGTAACGAGGTGTTACATTTTCTGAAAACTAAAGGTTCATTATGTTACATTTATAGGTAGCTGGTCAGTTGTTATATTGAGAAATGTCAAATGAATGAACATACTTACTGATATGTAGGCTAAATAGTATTTTTTAAATGATTATTTAGGTAGCTTTATTAATGTATTTCACTCATCTCTGTTTCCCTTTGACAGTGTAGACGTAGTAGTGTAACGGATGTGAAACGGCTAGCTTAGTTAGCGGTGTTCGCGCTAAATAGCGTTTCAATCGGTGACGTCACTTGCTCTGAGACCTTGAAGTAGTGGGTCCCCCTTTGCTCTGCAAGGGCCGCGGCTTTTGTGGAGCGATGGGTAACGATGCTTCGTGGATGACTGTTGTTGATGTGTGCAGAGGGTCCCTGGTTCGCGCCCGCGTATGGGCGAGGGGACGGCCTAAAGTTATACTGTTACAGTAGCACAAGATGTCCATTAGATGGAAATGTGTCGACCTGTTCAAAGCACTGAAAACAAGTGTTCTGTGATCTTGATATTGTTGTATCTGGATCAAAATAATCCTATCCCATTATTTTCAGAGAAATCGCCTCAAAAACAGCCAGATTCATCAGATCCTGGATTGCAAAAAAAAAAAATGTGATTAAAGAATTAAACGTTTAAGCAAAAAATCTGGGCCCTGAATAAAGCGTTTTATCTCAAGATTTGTCATTTTTGTCAAGCAGTTTTCATCTTTGTCCACTAGGCGGCAGTGTAAGTCCTTTTTGGTCATGTTCTGCAATAACACACAGTGCCATCACAAAGTATTCATACACTTTGACGTTTCCACATTCTGTTGCATTACAGCCTGAATTCAAAATCGATTAATTAGACTTTTTTTTTCTCTCTCAATTTAATACATTTTATTTCACCCATTTACACACAATACCCCATAATGAAAAAGTGAAAACATGTTATTGAAAATTAAATACACAAGTATTCACACACCTGAATCAATACTTGGTAGATGCACCTTTGGCAGCAATTACAGCTTTGAGCCGTTTTGGGGATGTCTGTATCAGCTTTGCACATCTGGATTTGAGGATTCTCTCCCACTCTTTCTTGCAGATTTTTTCAAGCTCTTGTTAAATTAGATGGGAAGTGGCAGTGAACAGCAATCTCCAAATCCTTCTGCAGATTTGTTATGGGATTCAAGTCTGGACTTTGGCTGGGCCACTCAAGGATTGTCACATTCCAGCGTTGCTTTAGGGTCATTGTCCCGTTTCAATGTAAAAATTCGACCCCAGTCCAAGGTCGTTTGCTCTCTGAAGTAGGTTCTCATCAAGGGTTTGCTTGTATTTGGCTCCATTCATTGTTCCCTCTATCCTGACCAGTCTCCCAGTCCCTGCCGCTGAAAAGCATCCCCATAGCATGATGCTGCCACCAACATGCTTCACGGTAGAGAGGAGGTAGGACACACTGGGGGCGGTAGGGTAGCCTAGTGGTTAGAGTGTAGAGGAGGTAGGACACACTGGGCAGGGTAGCCTAGTGTTAGACAGGTGATGAGGTGTACCTGGTTTTCTCCAGACATAGAGCATAGAGCTGTACCTGGTTTTCTCCAGACATAGAGCTGTACCTGGTTTTCTCCAGACATAGAGCTGTACCTGGTTTTCTCCAGACATAGAGCATAGAGCTGTACCTGGTTTTCTCCAGTCATAGAGCTGTACCTGGTTTTCTCCAGACATAGAGCTGTACCTGGTTTTCTCCAGACATAGAGCATAGAGCTGTACCTGGTTTTCTCCAGTCATAGAGCTGTACCTGGGTTTCTCCAGACATAGAGCATAGAGCTGTACCTGGTTTTCTCCAGTCATAGAGCTGTACCTGGGTTTCTCCAGACATAGAGCATAGAGCTGTACCTGGTTTTCTCCAGTCATAGAGCTGTACCTGGTTTTCTCCAGACATAGAGCATAGAGCTGTACCTGGTTTTCTCCAGTCATAGAGCTGTACCTGGTTTTCTCCAGACATAGAGCATAGAGCTGTACCTGGTTTTCTCCAGACATAGAGCATAGAGCTGTACCTGGTTTTCTCCAGACATAGAGCATAGAGCTGTACCTGGTTTTCTCCAGACATAGAGCATAGAGCTGTACCTGGTTTTCTCCAGACATAGAGCATAGAGCTGTACCTGGTTTTCTCCAGACATAGAGCTGTACCTGGTTTTCTCCAGTCATAGAGCTGTACCTGGTTTTCTCCAGACATAGAGCATAGAGCTGTACCTGGTTTTCTCCAGACATAGAGCATAGAGCTGTACCTGGTTTTCTCCAGACATAGAGCATAGAGCTGTACCTGGTTTTCTCCAGACATAGAGCATAGAGCTGTACCTGGTTTTCTCCAGACATAGAGCATAGAGCTGTACCTGGTTTTCTCCAGACATAGAGCATAGAGCTGTACCTGGTTTTCTCCAGACATAGAGCTGTACCTGGTTTTCTCCAGACATAGAGCATAGAGCTGTACCTGGTTTTCTCCAGACATACAGCATAGAGCTGTACCTGGTTTTCTCCAGTCATAGAGCTGTACCTGGTTTTCTCCAGACATAGAGCATTGAGCTGTACCTGGTTTTCTCCAGTCATAGAGCTGTACCTGGTTTTCTCCAGACATAGAGCATAGAGCTGTACCTGGTTTTCTCCAGTCATAGAGCATAGAGCTGTACCTGGTTTTCTCCAGTCATAGAGCTGTACCTGGTTTTCTCCAGACATAGAGCATAGAGCTGTACCTGGTTTTCTCCAGACATAGAGCTGTACCTGGTTTTCTCCAGTCATAGAGCTGTACCTGGTTTTCTCCAGACATAGAGCATAGAGCTGTACCTGGTTTTCTCCAGTCATAGACCTGTACCTGGTTTTCTCCAGACATAGAGCATAGAGCTGTACCTGGTTTTCTCCAGTCATAGAGCTGTACCTGGTTTTCTCCAGACATAGAGCATAGAGCTGTACCTGGTTTTCTCCAGTCATAGAGCTGTACCTGGTTTTCTCCAGACATAGAGCTGTACCTGGTTTTCTCCAGTCATAGAGCTGTACCTGGTTTTCTCCAGACATAGAGCTGTACCTGGTTTTCTCCAGACATAGAGCTGTACCTGGTTTTCTCCAGACATACAGCATAGAGCTGTACCTGGTTTTCTCCAGTCATAGAGCTGTACCTGGTTTTCTCCAGACATAGAGCATAGAGCTGTACCTGGTTTTCTCCAGTCATAGAGCTGTACCTGGTTTTCTCCAGACATAGAGCATAGAGCTGTACCTGGTTTTCTCCAGTCATAGAGCTGTACCTGGTTTTCTCCAGACATAGAGCATAGAGCTGTACCTGGTTTTCTCCAGTCATAGAGCTGTACCTGGTTTTCTCCAGTCATAGAGCTGTACCTGGTTTTCTCCAGACATAGAGCTGTACCTGGTTTTCTCCAGTCATAGAGCTGTACCTGGTTTTCTCCAGTCATAGAGCTGTACCTGGTTTTCTCCAGACATAGAGCATAGAGCTGTACCTGGTTTTCTCCAGTCATAGAGCTGTGCATTCAGGCCAAAGAGTTACATTTTTGTCTCATCAGACCACATAATCTGTTGCATTATGCTCTGTCTTTCACAAGCATTTTTGTCTCATCAGACCACAGAATCTGTTGCATTATGCTCTGTCTTTCACAAGCATTTTTGTCTCATCAGACCACAGAATCTGTTGCATTATGCTCTGTCTTTCACAAGCATTTTTGTAAACTCCAGGCGTGCTGTCAAGTGCCTCTTTTTCTCAGGAGTGGCTTCCGTCTGGCCACTCTCCCATAAAGACCAGATTGGTTAAGAGCTGTAGAGACATCTGGCAGGTTCTCCCATCTCAGCCAAGGAACTGTGTAGTTCTGTCAGAGTGGTCATTGGGTTCTTGGTCACCTCCCTGACCAAGGTCCTTCCTGCCCGTTTGCTCAGTTTGGTCGGACGAGTCTGGGTCGTTCCATATATTTTCTCTTCCATTTTCCCGATGATGGAGACTGTGCTATTGGAAACTGTCAACACTCTATAATTGTTTTTATTTCCCAGATATATAGTAACTTCAAAATGTGTGCCCAACGTTTAATCTCTACCTCTTGCTGTCTGCATCCCCTACTGTTTATATCAGTCAGACTACCTGGTCGGCCCTGTTACCAGTGGAGGCTGCTGAGGGGAGGACGGCTCATAATAATGGCTGGAACGACGCAAATGGAATGGCATCAAACACATGGAAACCATGGAAACCAAGTGTTTGATATATTTGATACCATTCTGCTCCGTCTGTCCTCCCCAATTAAGGTGCCACCAACCTCCTGTGCATGTTACCCCTTTTCAAATCCTTCAGCACTGTCAAATAGCGGCGAGGCAGAGAGAGAGAGAGAGAGAGAGAGAGAGAGAGGTAGAGAGACAGAGAGAGAGAGAGAGAGAGAGAGAGAGAGAGAGAGATAGATAGATAGATAGAGAACTGTCACTGCAGACCACTTTTCCAGTCCCACTTCATCCTGAGTATCCTGTTAATGGGGGGGTTTGAGAGGACAGAAAACATTTTGCAGTCAGAATAGCATTACAAATACCTCCTCTGCTCAGTCAGTCAGCATGAGAAACGTTGGTGTAGAGGTACACTTAGAGGGGATGAGAACAGGGTGAAGACGAGTCATCCGGGAAAATAGTGCTTTTTCTTTTGTGTAGTTATTACAGACCTTCTCATGACCACGACTGTCTGTTGACGGTTGTCTGTTGTCCGTTGACTGTTGCCTGTTGTCTGTTGACTGTTGTCTGTTGTCTGTTGTCTGTCTGTTGTCTGTCTGTTGACTGTTGTCTGTTGACTGTTGTCTGTTGTCTGTCTGTTGACTGTTGACTGTTGTCTGTTGTCTGTCTGTTGTCTGTTGTCTGTTGACTGTTGTCTGTTGACTGTTGTCTGTTGACTGTCTGTCTGTTGACTGTCTGTTGACTGTTGACTGTTGTCTGTTGACTGTTGTCTGTTGTCTGTTGTCTGTTGACTGTTGTCTGTTGACTGTTGTTTGTTGTCTGTTGACTGTTGTCTGTTGACTGTTGTCTGTTGTCTGTTGACTGTTGTCTGTTGACTGTCTGTTGTCTGTTGACGGTTGTCTGTTGTCTGTTGTCTGTTGACTGTTGTCTGTTGACTGTTGTCTGTTGACTGTTGTCTGTTGTCTGTTGACTGTTGTCTGTTGTCTGTCTGTTGTCTGTTGTCTGTTGTCTGTTGACTGTTGTCTGTTGACTGTCTGTTGACTGTTGACTGTTGTCTGTTGACTGATGTCTGTTGTCTGGTGTCTGTTGACTGTTGACTGTTGTCTGTTGTCTGTTGACTGATGTCTGTTGTCTGTCTGTTGTCTGTTGACTGATGTCTGTTGTCTGTCTGTTGTCTGTTGTCTGTTGACTGTTGTCTGTCTGTTGACTGTTGTCTGTCTGTTGTCTGTTGACTGTTGACTGTTGTCTGTTGTTTGTCTGTTGTCTGTTGTCTGTTGACTGTTGTCTGTTGACTGTTGTCTGTTGTCTGTCTGTTGACGGTTTTCTGTTGTCTGTCTGTTGTCTGTTGTCTGTTGACTGTTGTCTGTCTGTTGACTGTTGTCTGTTGTCTGTCTGTTGTCTGTTGTCTGTTGACTGTTGTCTATCTGTTGTCTGTTGTCTGTCTGTTGACGGTTGTCTGTTGTCTGTCTGTTGTCTGTTGTCTGTTGACTGTTGAGGGTTTTCTGTCTGTTGTCTGTTGTCTGTCTGTTGACGGTTGTCTGTTGTCTGTCTGTTGTCTGTTGACTGTCTGTCTGTCTGTTGTCTGTTGTCTGTTGTCTGTCTGTTGTCTGTTGTCTGTCTGTTGTCTGTCTGTTGTCTGTTGTCTGTCTGTTGACGGTTGTCTGTTGTCTGTTGTCTGTCTGTTGACGGTTGTCTGTTGTCTGTCTGTTGTCTGTCTGTTGTCTGTCTGTTGTCTGTTGACTGTTGTCTGTTGTCTGTCTGTTGTCTGTTGTCTGTTGTCTGTCTGTTGACGGTTGTCTGTTGTCTGTCTGTTGACTGTTGACTGTTGTGTGTTGACTGTTGTCTGTGAGAATGGAGACAGAGCGGACATGATGAGGAATACAAACAGAATATTGGTATAGTACTCTACATACTGTGAGTGAGATTTGGTTGGGGGGAGGGGGGGGGGTGGAGAGAAATGTTTACAGTTTTAAAGCTAATTTCCTGCAATTTTAGACATTTTGTCCTGACTCATGCCATGTTAATATGATATCTGTGTAAGAATGACTAACACAGTCAATTGGGGGGCCACCTGGAGGTCAGGATGTCCTGCATGCACAGTCAGTATTCAGCCATGATTACTACAAGCTTAGATAGCTGGCTAGACTAACTACCAATCAAAGACATGACTAATTGAGTGACTGTCAGTGACTGACACAAGTGAAAAACTGCTGATTCAACAACCACATTTTGAAATTGCACCTCACCTATTCTACTATTCTTACTCTCAATAGTAAATTGTGACTCTGACTGAGGTCCTAAAATAAATAAAAAATCATAATAATTGTGGTCTAGGGCCCCCTAGTGGCTGGGGCCCCCTAAGCGACTGCTGATGTCTAATGTCAGGAACAGGCCCTGCTGTGACTCCCATGTGATTCTGTCACTGGTGAGTTGTTTCATCAGGCTGGAATGGATGGAAATTGGGAAAATTCTCAACTTGGAGTGCCTGAAGTGCATGCAACTTTCTAGCTATGAAAATTACGCAACACACACACACACACACACACACACAGATCCCTATCTACTTGTAAGGTTTGAACATAAAAGCCCAGAGTGTTTGTCCAATTGGTGCCCCCCCACTCCCCTTTCTTGCCCTCTATTTTTTTCTCTTGGGAGCACTTGACGTGTTGCAGCTGTGTCCATTTCCCACGCACCGTCAGTCACCCTCTACCCCTGGATCCCAGACCCCCCCCACTCCCTCACACACACATCTATTTCTAGGGGCACAAGCGCTGTTCATGACACAAACTGTTCCCACCCCTCTAGTTGGCAGAGAGAACATTTTGCAGTTTTAAAGCAAAATTTCTTGTAATTCTATACACTTTGCCATGTCTAATGTGTATATTTGAGTGACTCTAACATTACTACAAAATCTCTGGGCTACAAAACGTTAGCTGACGTGGGCTAGTAGATCTGGACAGTTTCTGACATGTTATAAATATCTCTCTAAGGTCTGTAATGACTGACAGGACAAGAGGAACTGATGATGTACTTCCCAATATAGAAGCTGCACCTTGTGTATTCTACGATTACAACTATCAAGAGTAAGTTGAAAGCCGGACGGAGTCTGATGAACCTGATACCTGATACTGTCTCTCAAAGAAACGGTTTGGTCTTTTGACCATTTGAGGGTCAAGCGAGTTGAACAATAATCAAAGGTGTTTTGATGTTGTAGTAGTTGAAAAAATATACATCCCTATTGGTCCTTGCAACCAGTTTGTTGTTTGTCCCCATCTCACTGTTCTGCCTACTGTATTGGTTCCCCACTGGGATTCTCCCCTCACTGCCCACCACCACCCATTACTGTTGACATGACAGGAGTCTATGGTTAGCTTATACCAATGCAGGTCTTAGTCCCCTATCATCCCCAAGGAGCCAGTATAGTATCCACCCATGCCGGGAAGAAGCTGTTGTCATGGAAACAGTGTACCGATGGAAACACATGACAATGAGAGAGAGAGAGAGAGAGAGAGAGAGAGCTTAGACAGAGAGAGAGACAGAGAGCTGAGAGAGAGCTGAGAGAGAGAGAGCTGAGAGAGAGGGAGAGCTGAGAGAGAGAGCTGAGAGAGAGCTGAGAGAGAGGGAGAGAGAGGGAGAGCTGAGAGAGAGAGAGAGCTGAGAGAGCTGAGAGAGAGAGCTGAGAGAGAGGGAGAGATGAGGGAGAGCTGAGAGAGAGAGCTGAGAGAGAGAGAGCTGAGAGAGAGGGAGAGCTGAGAGAGAGGGAGCTGAGAGAGAGGGAGCGGAGACAGAGAGAGAGAGAGAGAGATGCTTATTTATTTTCCCTTGTGTACCCTTAACCATTTGTACATCATTGCAACACTGTATATATATATAATATTACATTTGTAATGTCTTTATTGTTTTGAAATTTCTGTATGTGTAATGTTTACTGTTAATTTTTATTGTTTATTTCACCTTTGTATATTATCTACCTCATTTGCTTTGGCAATGTTAACACATGTTTCCCATGCCCCTAGAATTGAATTGAATTGAGAGAGGGAGCGGAGACACAGAGAGAGGTAGAGAGCTGAGAGAGAGGTAGAGAGCTGAGAGAGAGAGAGAGAGCTGAGAGAGAGGTAGAGAGCTGAGAGAGAGAGAGAGAGCTGAGAGAGAGAGAGCTGAGAGAGAGGTAGAGAGCTGAGAGAGAGGTAGAGAGCTGAGAGAGAGGTAGAGAGCTGAGAGAGAGGTAGAAAGCTGAGAGAGAGGTAGAGAGCTGAGAGAGAGGTAGAGAGCTGAGAGAGAGGTAGAGAGCTGAGAGAGAGGTAGAGAGCTGAGAGGGAGGGAGCTGAGAGAGAGGTAGAGAGCTGAGAGAGAGGTAAAGAGCTGAGAGAGAGGGAGAGAACTGAGAGAGAGAGAGCTGAGAGAGAGGTAGAGAGCTGAGAGAGAGGTAGAGAGCTGAGAGGGAGGGAGCTGAGAGAGTGGTAGAGAGCTGAGAGAGAGGTAAAGAGCTGAGAGAGAGGGAGAGAGCTGAGAGAGAGGGAGAGAGCTGAGAGATAGAGAGCTGAGAGATAGGGAGAGAGCTGAGAGAGAGGTAGAGAGCTGAGAGAGAGGTAGAGAGCTGAGAGAGAGGTAGAGAGCTGAGAGGGAGGGAGCTGAGAGAGTGGTAGAGAGCTGAGAGAGAGGTAAAGAGCTGAGAGAGAGGTAAAGAGCTGAGAGAGAGGGAGAGAGCTGAGAGGGGGAGCGGAGACACAGAGAGAGGTAGAGAGCTGAGAGAGAGGTAGAGAGCTGAGAGAGAGGTAGAGAGCTGAGAGAGAGGTAGAGAGCTGAGAGGGAGGGAGCTGAGAGAGTGGTAGAGAGCTGAGAGAGAGGTAAAGAGCTGAGAGAGAGGGAGAGAGCTGAGAGAGAGAGCTGAGAGAGAGAGAGCTGAGAGAGAGGGAGAGAGCTGAGAGAGAGGTAGAGAGCTGAGAGAGAGGTAGAGAGCTGAGAGAGAGGTAGAGAGCTGAGAGAGGAGGTAGAGAGCTGAGAGAGAGGGAGAGAGCTGAGAGAGAGGGAGAGAGCTGAGAGAGAGGTAGAGAGCTGAGAGAGAGGTAGAGAGCTGAGAGAGAGGGAGAGAGCTGAGAGATAGGTAGAGAGCTGAGAGAGAGAGAGAGAGCTGAGAGAGAGGTAGAGAGCTGAGAGAGAGGTAGAGAGCTGAGAGAGAGGGAGAGAGCTGAGAGAGAGGTAGAGAGCTGAGAGAGAGGTAGAGAGCTGAGAGGGAGGGAGCTGAGAGAGTGGTAGAGAGCTGAGAGAGAGGTAAAGAGCTGAGAGAGAGGGAGAGAGCTGAGAGAGCTGAGAGAGAGGGAGAGAGCTGAGAGAGAGAGAGAGCTGAGAGAGAGGTAGAGAGCTGAGAGAGAGGTAGAGAGCTGAGAGAGAGGGAGAGAGCTGAGAGAGAGGGAGAGAGCTGAGAGAGAGGGAGAGAGCTGAGAGAGAGGTAGAGAGCTGAGAGAGGGAGAGAGCTGAGAGAGAGGGAGAGAGCTGAGAGAGAGGGAGAGAGCTGAGAGAGAGGGAGCTGAGAGAGAGAGAGAGAGAGAGCTGAGAGAGAGGTAGAGAGTTGAGAGAGAGGTAGAGAGCTGAGAGAGAGGGAGAGAGCTGAGAGATAGGTAGAGAGCTGAGAGAGAGAGCTGAGAGAGAGGTAGAGAGCTGAGAGAGAGGTAGAGAGCTGAGAGAGAGGTAGAGAGCTGAGAGGGAGGGAGCTGAGAGAGTGGTAGAGAGCTGAGAGAGAGGTAAAGAGCTGAGAGAGAGGTAAAGAGCTGAGAGAGAGGGAGAGAGCTGAGAGGGGGAGCGGAGACACAGAGAGAGGTAGAGAGCTGAGAGAGAGGTAGAGAGCTGAGAGAGAGGTAGAGAGCTGAGAGAGAGGTAGAGAGCTGAGAGAGAGGTAGAGAGCTGAGAGGAGAGGAGCTGAGAGAGAGGTAGAGAGCTGAGAGAGAGGAGAGCTGAGAGAGAGGTGAGAGAGAGCTGAGAGAGAGGTAGAGCTGAGAGAGAGAGAGAGCTGAGAGAGAGGGAGAGAGCTGAGAGAGAGGTAGAGAGCTGAGAGAGAGGTAGAGAGCTGAGAGAGAGGGAGAGAGCTGAGAGAGAGGTAGAGAGCTGAGAGAGAGGTAGAGAGCTGAGCTGAGAGAGAGGAGCTAGAGAGCTGAGAGAGAGGTAGAGAGCTGAGAGAGAGGGAGAGCTGAGAGAGAGGGGCTAGAGAGCTGAGAGAGAGGTAGAGAGCTGAGAGAGAGGTAGAGAGCTGAGAGAGAGGGAGAGAGCTGAGAGAGAGGGAGAGAGCTGAGAGAGAGGTAGAGAGCTGAGAGAGAGGTAGAGAGCTGAGAGAGAGGAGAAGAGCTGAGAGAGAGGGAGAGAGCTGAGAGAGGGAGAGAGCTGAGGAGGGAGAGAGAGAGAGAGGTAGAGAGCTGAGAGAGAGGTAGAGAGTTGAGAGAGAGAGTAGAGAGCTGAGAGAGAGAGGAGAGAGCTGAGAGAGAGGTAGAGAGCTGAGAGGGAGGGAGCTGAGAGAGAGGTAGAGAGCTGAGAGAGAGGTAAAGAGCTGAGAGAGAGGTAGAGAGCTGAGAGAGGAGCTGAGGAGCTGAGAGAGTGGTAGAGAGCTGAGAGAGAGGTAAAGAGCTGAGAGAGAGGTAGAGAGCTGAGAGAGAGGGGAGAGAGCTGAGAGGGGAGGAGCTGAGAGAGAGGTAGAGAGCTGAGAGAGAGGTAGAGAGCTGAGAGAGAGGGAGAGAGCTGAGAGAGAGGTAGAGAGCTGAGAGAGAGGGAGAGAGCTGAGAGAGAGGTGAGAGAGCTGAGAGAGAGGTAGAGAGCTGAGAGAGAGGTAGAGAGCTAGAGAGCTGAGAGAGAGAGAGAGCTGAGAGAGTAGGAGCTGAGAGAGAGGGAGAGAGCTGAGAGAGGTAGAGAGCTGAGAGAGCTGAGAGAGAGGAGAGAGCTGAGAGAGAGGTAGAGAGCTGAGAGAGAGGGAGAGAGAGCTGAGAGAGAGGTAGAGAGCTGAGAGAGAGGTAGAGAGCTGAGAGAGAGGTAGAGAGCTGAGAGAGAGGGAGAGAGCTGAGAGAGAGGGAGAGAGCTGAGAGAGAGGGAGAGCTGAGAGAGAGGTAGAGAGCTGAGAGAGAGGGAGAGAGCTGAGAGAGCTGAGAGAGAGGGAGAGAGCTGAGAGAGAGGTAGAGAGCTGAGAGAGAGGTAGAGAGCTGAGAGAGAGAGAGCTGAGAGAGAGGGAGAGAGCTGAGAGAGAGGTAGAGAGCTGAGAGAGAGGGAGAGAGCTGAGAGAGCTGAGAGAGAGGAGAGAGTTGAGAGAGAGGTAGAGAGCTGAGAGAGAGGAGAGAGCTGAGAGAGAGGTAGAGAGCTGAGAGAGAGCTGAGAGAGAGGGAGAGAGAGAGCTGAGAGAGAGGGAGAGAGCTGAGAGAGAGGTAGAGAGCTGAGAGAGAGGGAGAGAGCTGAGAGAGAGGGAGAGAGCTGAGAGAGAGGAGGGAGCTAGAGAGCTGAGAGAGAGGGAGAGCTGAGCTGAGAGAGAGGGAGAGAGCTGAGAGAGGTAGAGAGCTGAGAGAGAGGTAGAGAGCTGAGAGAGAGGTAGAGAGCTGAGAGAGAGGTAGAGAGCTGAGAGAGAGGTAGAGAGCTGAGAGAGAGGGAGAGAGCTGAGAGAGAGGTAGAGAGCTGAGAGAGAGGTAGAGAGCTGAGAGAGAGGTAGAGAGAGCTGAGAGAGAGGTAGAGAGCTGAGAGAGGAGAGAGCTGAGAGAGAGGTAGAGAGCTGAGAGAGAGGTAGAGAGCTGAGAGAGAGGGAGAGAGCTGAGAGAGCTGAGAGAGGTAGAGAGCTGAGAGAGAGGGAGCTGAGAGAGAGGTAGAGAGCTGAGAGAGAGAGAGGTAGAGAGCTGAGAGAGAGGGAGAGAGAGGTAGAGAGCTGAGAGAGGTAGAGAGCTGAGAGAGGGAGGTAGAGAGCTGAGAGAGAGGTAGAGAGAGCTGAGAGAGAGGTAGAGAGCTGAGAGAGAGGGAGAGAGCTGAGAGAGGGAGAGAGCTGAGAGAGAGAGAGCTGAGAGAGAGGGAGAGAGCTGAGAGAGAGGTAGAGAGCTGAGAGAGAGGTAGAGCTGAGAGAGAGAGAGAGGAGAGCTGAGAGAGAGGTAGAGAGCTGAGAGAGAGGTAGAGAGCTGAGAGAGAGGTAGAGAGCTGAGAGAGAGGGAGAGAGCTGAGAGAGAGGTAGAGAGCTGAGAGAGGGGAGAGAGCTGAGAGAGAGAGAGAGCTGAGAGAGAGGTAAAGAGCTGAGAGAGAGGTAGAGAGCTGAGAGAGAGAGCTGAGAGAGAGAGACTGAGAGAGAGGTAGAGAGAGCTGAGAGAGAGGGAGAGAGCTGAGAGAGAGGTAGAGAGCTGAGAGAGAGGTAGAGAGCTGAGAGAGAGGAGAGAGAACTGAGAGAGAGGTAGAGAGCTGAGAGAGAGGTAGAGAGCTGAGAGAGAGGTAGAGAGCTGAGAGAGAGGGAGCTGAGAGAGAGGTAGAGAGCTGAGAGAGAGCTGTAGAGAGCTGAGAGAGAGGGAGAGAGCTGAGAGAGAGGGAGAGAGCTGAGAGAGAGAGAGCTGAGAGATAGAGAGAGAGAGAGCTGAGAGAGAGGTAGAGAGCTGAGAGAGAGGGAGAGAGCTGAGAGAGAGGTAGAGAGCTGAGAGAGAGGCTGAGAGAGAGGTAGAGAGCTGAGAGAGAGGTAGAGAGCTGAGAGGGAGGGAGCTGAGAGAGAGAGTGGTAGAGAGCTGAGAGAGAGGTAAAGAGCTGAGAGAGAGGTAAAAGAGCTGAGAGAGAGGGAGAGAGCTGAGAGGGGGAGCTGAGAGACACAGAGAGAGGTAGAGAGCTGAGAGAGAGGTAGAGAGCTGAGAGAGAGGTAGAGAGCTGAGAGAGAGGTAGAGAGCTGAGAGGAGAGGGAGCTGAGAGAGAGGTGAGAGCTGAGAGAGAGGGAGAGAGCTGAGAGAGAGGTAAGAGCTGAGAGAGAGGGAGAGAGCTGAGAGAGAGAGCTGAGAGAGAGAGAGAGCTGAGAGAGAGGGAGAGAGCTGAGAGAGAGGTAGAGAGCTGAGAGAGAGGTAGAGAGCTGAGAGAGAGGTAGAGAGCTGAGAGAGAGGTAGAGAGCTGAGAGAGAGGTAGAGAGCTGAGAGAGAGGGAGAGAGAGAGAGGTAGAGAGCTGAGAGAGAGGTAGAGAGCTGAGAGAGAGGTAGAGCTGAGAGAGAGGTAGAGAGCTGAGAGAGAGGAGAGAGCTGAGAGAGAGGTGAGAGAGGTAGAGAGCTGAGAGAGAGGTAGAGAGCTGAGAGAGAGAGAGAGGTAGAGAGCTGAGAGAGAGGTAGAGAGCTGAGAGAGAGGGAGAGAGCTGAGAGAGAGGGAGAGAGCTGAGAGAGAGGTAGAGAGCTGAGAGAGAGGGAGAGAGCTGAGAGAGAGGGAGAGAGCTGAGAGGGGAGGGAGCTGAGAGAGAGGTAGAGAGCTGAGAGAGAGGGAGAGAGCTGAGAGAGAGGAAGAGAGAGGGAGAGAGCTGAGAGAGCTGAGAGAGAGGGAGAGAGGGAGAGAGCTGAGAGAGAGAGAGAGCTGAGAGAGAGGTAGAGAGCTGAGAGAGGTAGAGTAGAGAGGTAGAGAGCTGAGAGAGAGGTGAGAGAGCTGAGAGAGAGGTAGAGAGCTGAGAGAGAGAGGAGAGAGCTGAGAGAGAGGGAGAGAGCTGAGAGAGAGGGAGAGAGCTGAGAGAGTAGAGAGCTGAGAGAGAGGTAAAGAGCTGAGAGAGAGGTAGAGAGCTGAGAGAGAGGTAGGAGCTGAGAGAGAGAGAGAGCTGAGAGGGAGCTGAGAGAGAGGTAAAGAGTTGAGAGAGAGGGAGAGAGCTGAGAGAGAGAGCTGAGAGAGAGTTGAGAGAGAGGTAGAGAGAGAGAGGCTGAGAGAGAGAGTAGAGAGCTGAGAGAGAGGTAGAGAGCTGAGAGAGCTGAGAGAGAGCTGAGAGAGCTGAGAGAGAGGTAGAGAGCTGAGAGAGAGGTAGAGAGCTGAGAGAGAGGGAGAGAGCTGAGAGAGAGAGAGAGCTAGAGAGAGAGAGAGGTAGAGAGCTGAGAGAGCTGAGAGAGAGGTAGAGAGCTGAGAGAGAGGTAGAGAGCTGAGAGAGAGAGGCTGAGAGCTGAGAGAGGGAGCGAGAGAGGGACTGAGAGAGAGGGAGCTGAGCTAGAGAGAGGAGAGAGCTGAGAGAGAGGTAAAGAGCTGAGAGAGAGGTAGAGAGCTGAGAGAGAGGTAGAGAGCTGAGAGAGGGTAGAGAGGCTGAGAGAGCTGAGAGAGAGGTAGAGAGCTGAGAGAGAGGGAGAGCTGAGAGAGAGAGCTGAGAGAGAGAGAGCTGAGAGAGAGGTAGAGAGCTGAGAGAGAGGTAGAGAGCTGAGAGAGAGGTAGAGAGCTGAGAGAGAGGTAGAGAGCTGAGAGAGAGGTAGAGAGCTGAGAGAGAGGGAGAGCTGAGAGAGAGGGAGAGAGCTGAGAGAGGGAGCTGAGAGAGTAGAGAGCTGAGAGAGAGGTAGAGAGCTGAGAGAGAGGGAGAGAGCTGAGAGAGAGAGAGAGCTGAGAGAGAGGTAGAGAGCTGAGAGAGAGGTAGAGAGCTGAGAGAGAGGTAGAGAGCTGAGAGAGAGGGAGAGAGCTGAGAGAGAGGGAGAGAGCTGAGAGAGAGGGAGAGAGCTGAGAGAGAGGTAGAGAGAGCTGAGAGAGAGAGAGAGCTGAGAGAGAGGTAGAGAGCTGAGAGAGAGGTAGAGAGCTGAGAGAGGAGAGAGCTGAGAGAGAGGGAGAGAGCTGAGAGAGAGGGAGAGAGCTGAGAGAGAGGTAGAGAGCTGAGAGAGAGAGAGCTGAGAGAGAGGGAGAGAGCTGAGAGAGGGGAGAGAGCTGAGAGAGAGGTGAGAGAGAGAGGGAGCTGAGAGAGAGGTAGAGAGCTGAGAGAGGAGGGAGCTGAGAGAGAGGGAGAGAGCTGAGAGAGAGGGAGAGCTGAGAGAGAGGTAGAGAGCTGAGAGAGAGGTAGAGAGCTGAGAGAGAGAGAGCTGAGAGGGAGGGAGAGCTGAGAGAGTGGTAGAGAGCTGAGAGAGAGGTAAGAGAGCTGAGAGAGAGGCTGAGAGAGCTGAGAGAGAGGAGCTGAGAGAGCTGAGAGAGGAGAGAGCTGAGAGAGAGGTAGAGAGCTGAGAGAGAGGTAGAGAGCTGAGAGAGAGGTAGAGAGCTGAGAGAGAGAGAGCTAGAGAGCTGAGAGAGAGGTAGAGAGCTGAGAGGAGGGAGCTGAGAGAGTGGTAGAGAGCTGAGAGAGAGGTAAAGAGCTGAGAGAGAGAGAGAGAGAGCTGAGAGAGAGGGAGAGAGCTGAGAGAGAGGAGAGAGAGCTGAGAGAGAGAGAGAGCTGAGAGAGAGGTAGAGAGCTGAGAGAGAGGTAGAGAGCTGAGAGAGAGGTAGAGAGAGAAAGATAGAGGGAGCTGAGAGAGAGAAAGAGAGCTGAGAGAGAGGGAGAGAGCTGAGAGAGAGGTAGAGAGCTGAGAGAGAGGTAGAGAGCTGAGAGAGAGGTAGAGAGCTGAGAGAGAGGGAGAGAGCTGAGAGAGAGGGAGAGAGCTGAGAGAGAGGTAGAGAGCTGAGAGAGAGGTAGAGAGCTGAGAGAGAGGTAGAGAGCTGAGAGAGAGGGAGAGAGCTGAGAGATAGGTAGAGAGCTGAGAGAGAGAGAGAGCTGAGAGAGAGGTAGAGAGCTGAGAGAGAGGTAGAGAGCTGAGAGAGAGGTAGAGAGCTGAGAGAGAGGGAGAGAGCTGAGAGAGAGGGAGAGAGCTGAGAGAGAGGGAGAGAGCTGAGAGAGAGGTAGAGAGCTGAGAGAGAGAGAGAGCTGAGAGAGGGAGCTGAGAGAGTGGAGAGAGAGAGAGAGAGGTAGAGCTGAGAGAGAGGGAGCTGAGAGAGAGGGAGAGAGCTGAGAGATAGGTAGAGAGCTGAGAGAGAGAGAGAGAGAGAGAGCTGAGAGAGAGGTAGAGAGTTGAGAGAGAGGTAGAGAGCTGAGAGAGAGGTAGAGAGCTGAGAGATAGGTAGAGAGCTGAGAGAGAGAGCTGAGAGAGAGGAGCTAGAGAGAGGGAGAGAGAGCTGAGAGAGAGGTAGAGAGCTGAGAGAGAGGTAGAGAGCTGAGAGAGAGGGAGAGAGCTGAGAGAGAGGGAGAGAGCTGAGAGAGAGGGAGCTGAGAGAGAGGTAGAGAGCTGAGAGAGGGAGAGAGCTGAGAGAGAGGGAGAGAGCTGAGAGAGAGGGAGAGAGCTGAGAGAGAGAGAGAGAGAGAGCTGAGAGAGAGGTAGAGAGCTGAGAGGGAGGGAGCTGAGAGAGAGGTAGAGAGCTGAGAGGGGGAGCGGAGACACAGAGAGAGGTAGAGAGCTGAGAGAGAGGTAGAGAGCTGAGAGAGAGGTAGAGAGCTGAGAGAGAGGTAGAGAGCTGAGAGAGAGGGAGAGAGCTGAGAGAGAGGGAGCTAGAGAGCTGAGAGAGAGGTAGAGAGAGGTAGAGAGCTGAGAGAGAGGTAGAGAGCTGAGAGAGAGGGAGAGAGCTGAGAGAGAGCTGAGAGAGAGAAAGATAGAGGGAGCTGAGAGAGAGAAAGATAGAGGGAGCTGAGAGAGAGAGAGAGAGAGCTGAGAGAGAGGGAGAGAGCTGAGAGAGAGGTAGAGAGCTGAGAGAGAGGTAGAGAGCTGAGAGAGAGGTAGAGAGCTGAGAGAGGAGGGAGAGAGCTGAGAGAGAGGGAGAGAGCTGAGAGAGAGGGAGAGAGCTGAGAGAGAGGTAGAGAGCTGAGAGAGAGGTAGAGAGCTGAGAGAGAGGGAGAGAACTGAGAGATAGGTAGAGAGCTGAGAGAGAGAGAGAGAGAGCTGAGAGAGAGGTAGAGAGCTGAGAGAGAGGTAGAGAGCTGAGAGAGAGGTAGAGAGCTGAGAGAGAGGTAGAGAGCTGAGAGAGAGGTAGAGAGCTGAGAGAGAGGTAGAGAGCTGAGAGAGAGGTAGAGAGCTGAGAGAGAGGGAGAGAGCTGAGAGAGAGGGAGAGAGCTGAGAGAGAGAGAGCTGAGAGAGAGAGAGAGCTGAGAGAGAGGGAGAGAGCTGAGAGAGAGAGAGAGCTGAGAGAGAGGTAGAGAGCTGAGAGACAGAGTAGAGAGCTGAGAGAGAGGGAGAGAGCTGAGAGAGAGGGAGAGAGCTGAGAGAGAGGGAGAGAGCTGAGAGAGAGGAGAGAGCTGAGAGAGAGGAGAGAGCTGAGAGAGAGGTAGAGAGCTGAGAGAGAGGGAGAGAGCTGAGAGAGAGGGAGCTGAGAGAGAGAGAGAGAGAGAGCTGAGAGAGAGGTAGAGAGTTGAGAGAGAGGTAGAGAGCTGAGAGAGAGGGAGAGAGCTGAGAGATAGGTAGAGAGCTGAGAGAGAGAGCTGAGAGAGAGGTAGAGAGCTGAGAGAGAGGTAGAGAGCTGAGAGAGAGGTAGAGAGCTGAGAGAGAGGTAGAGAGCTGAGAGGGAGGGAGCTGAGAGAGTGGTAGAGAGCTGAGAGAGAGGTAGAGAGCTGAGAGAGAGGTAAAGAGCTGAGAGAGAGGGAGAGAGCTGAGAGGGGGAGCGGAGACACAGAGAGAGGTAGAGAGCTGAGAGAGAGGTAGAGAGCTGAGAGAGAGGTAGAGAGCTGAGAGAGAGGTAGAGAGCTGAGAGAGAGGTAGAGAGCTGAGAGGGAGGGAGCTGAGAGAGTGGTAGAGAGCTGAGAGAGAGGTAGAGAGCTGAGAGAGAGGTAGAGAGCTGAGAGAGAGGTAGAGAGCTGAGAGATAGGGAGGAGCTGAGAGAGAGGGAGAGAGCTGAGAGATAGGTGAGAGAGAGGTAGAGAGCTGAGAGAGAGAGAGAGAGAGCTGAGAGAGAGGTAGAGAGCTGAGAGAGGGAGTAGAGAGAGGTAGAGAGCCAGCTGAGAGAGAGAGAGAGAGAGGGAGAGAGCTGAGAGATAGGTAGAGAGCTGAGAGAGAGGTGAGAGAGAGGTAGAGAGCTGAGAGAGAGGTAGAGAGCTGAGAGAGAGGTAGAGAGCTGAGAGAGGTAGAGAGCTGAGAGAGCTGAGAGAGAGGGAGAGAGCTGAGAGAGAGGTAGAGAGCTGAGCTGAGAGAGAGGGAGCTGAGAGAGAGGTAGAGAGCTGAGAGAGGGAGAGAGCTGAGAGAGAGGGAGAGAGCTGAGAGAGAGGGAGAGAGCTGAGAGAGAGGGAGCTGAGAGAGAGGTAGAGAGCTGAGAGAGAGGTAGAGAGCTGAGAGAGAGCTGAGAGAGAGGTAGAGAGCTGAGAGAGAGAGAGCAGAGAGAGGTAGAGAGCTGAGAGAGAGGTAGAGAGCTGAGAGAGAGGTAGAGAGCTGAGAGAGAGGTAGAGAGCTGAGAGAGAGCTGAGCTGAGAGAGAGGTAGAGAGCTGAGAGAGAGGTAGAGAGCTGAGAGAGAGGGAGAGAGCTGAGAGAGAGGGAGAGCTGAGCTGAGAGAGAGAGAGCTGAGAGAGAGGGAGAGAGCTGAGAGAGAGGGAGAGAGCTGAGAGAGAGGTAGAGAGCTGAGAGAGAGGAGAGAGCTGAGAGAGAGGGAGCTGAGAGAGAGGTAGAGAGCTGAGAGAGAGGTAGAGAGAGCTGAGAGGAGGAGAGAGAGAGGTAGAGAGCTGAGAGAGAGGTAGGAGCTGAGAGAGAGGTAGAGAGCTGAGAGGGGAGCGGAGACACAGAGAGAGGTAGAGAGCTGAGAGAGAGGTAGAGAGCTGAGAGAGAGGTAGAGAGCTGAGAGAGGGAGAGAGCTGAGAGAGAGGTAGAGAGCTGAGAGAGAGGTAGAGAGCTGAGAGAGAGGGAGAGAGCTGAGAGAGAGCTGAGAGAGAGAAAGATAGAGGGAGCTGAGAGAGAGAAAGATAGAGGGAGCTGAGAGAGAGAGAGAGAGCTGTGAGAGAGAGAGAGAGGGAGCTGAGAGAGAGAGAGAGAGAGCTGAGAGAGAGAGAGGGAGAGGGAGCTGAGAGAGAGAGAGAGAGAGAGAGAGAGAGAGAGAGAGAGAGAGCAGTCAATGGGAGAGATCCATTTCTCTGGGCACATTACACACTGACCAGGTCTGGCTTCGCCAAGGTAGAGGCACTGAACGCTTAAGGGTCAGTACAGTACGGAAGAAGAGTCTCATTATGTGTGAAAGCACTTGTCATACACAACATAGCGGCTTGAGACGCAGCAATCACTCTATGGCAGGTACTTTAATGGACTAGAGGCAGGTGTAGATAGTTTGATGGACTAGAGGCAGGTGTAGATAGTTTGATGTACTAGAGGCAGGTGTAGATAGTTTAATGGACTAGAGGCAGAAGGGGTTAGAAAGGAGTAGGGGCAGGTGTAGATAGTTTAATGGACTAGAGGCAGAAGGGGTTAGAAAGGAGTAGGGGCTGAAGGGGTTAGAAAGGAGTAGGGGCTGAAGGGGTTAGAAAGGAGTAGGGGCAGAAGGGGTTAGAAAGGAGTAAGGGGCTGAAGGGGTTAGAAAGGAGTAGGGGCTGTGCCAGACATTTCATTCCTCTCCTGCTGAGCTCTCTCTGTAAGAAGGTGCACACTCTCCCTTCCTGTTACATAAATTCTCCACGCTTGTGGAGGCGGCTTACATAAGCATTGGAGCTTAATTCTCCATCAAGACGTTCGTTCCTCGCTGGCCGACAATCACATAGTCCCCCCCGTTAAAGCCCCACTATCTCGCTCTCTCCCTCTCTTCCACTCCCCCCCCTCTCTCTCCCTCTCTGTCTCTCATTCTCTCGGTCTCACACGCAATTCAATTCAATTTAATGGCATGGGAAACATATGTTAACATTGACAAAGCAAGTGAAGGAGATCATTAACAAAAGTGAAATAAACAATAAAAATGAACAGTAAACATTAGACTCACAGAAGTTCCTAAAGAATCAAGACATTACAAATGTCATGTTATGTACAAATAGTTCAAGTACAAAAGGGGGAAAAAATTAACATAAATATGGGTTGTATTTACAATGCTGTTTGTTCTTCACTGGTTGCCCTTTTCTTGTGGCAACAGGTCACACATCTTGCTGCTGTGATGGCACACTGTGGAATTTCACCCAGTAGATATGGGAGTTTATCCAAATTGGGTTTGTTTTCAATTATTTTGTGGATGTGTGTAATCTGAGGGAAATACTATGTGTGTCTCTAATATGGTCATACATTGGGCAGGAAGTTAGGAAGTGCAGCTCAGTTTCCACCTCATTTTGTGGGCAGTGAGCACATAGCCTATCTTCTCTTGAGAGCCATGTCTGCCTACGGCGGCCTTTCTCAATAGCAAAGCGATGCTCACTGAGTCTGTACATAGTCAAAACTTTCCTTAAGTTTGGGTCAGTCACAGTAGTCAGATATTCTGCCACTGTGTACTCTCTGTTTAGGACCAAATAGCATTCTGGTTTGCTCTGTTTTTTTTGTTATTTCTTTCCAATGTGCAAGTAACAATCTTTTTGTTTTCTCATGATTTGATTGGGTCTAATTGTGCTGCTGTCCTGGGGCTCTGTGGGGTGTGTTTGTGTTTGTGAACAGAGCCCCAGGACCAGCTTGCTTAATGGACTCTTCTCCAGGTTCATCTCTCTGTAGGTGATGGCTTTGTTATGGAAGGTTTGGGAATCTCTTCCTTTTAGGTGGTTGTAGAATTTAACGGCTCTTTTATGGATTTTGATAATTAGAGGGTATCGGTCTAATTCTGCAATGCAATATTTGGTGCTTCACGTTGTACACAGAGGATATTTTTGCAGAATTCTGCATGCAGAGTCTCAATTCGTTTTCTTATCCGATTTTGTGAATTCTTGGTTGGTGAGCTGACTCCAGACCTCACAACCGTAAAGGGCAATGGGTTCTATAACTGATTCAAGTATTTTTTAGCCAGATCCTAACTGGTGTGTCGAATTTTATGTTCCATTTGATGCCATAGAAGTTCCTTCTTGCCTGGTCTCTCAGCTCGTTTCTCAGTTTTATGGAAGTTACCTGTGGCGCTCATGTCACAGCCGTGGACCAAAGCACAGAACGTGTTCATCATTTTAATGGTAGCGCTGAACACCATACAACAAGCAACAACCGAAACAGCTCCGTCAGGTGCAAACCACACTAAACAGAAAATAACTACCCACAAAACTCAGGTGGGAAAAGGCGACCTAAGTACGGTTCTCAATCAGAGACAACGATAGACAGCTGCCTCTGATTGAGAAACACACCCTGGCCAAACAAGAAAAACAGAACATAGAAAATGAACATAGAATGCCCACCCTAGTCACACCCTGGCCTAGCCAAAATAGAGAATAAAAGCCTCTCTATGGCCAGGGCGTGACAGCTGATGTTTAGGCCGAGCTATGTATGGAATTTGTATTTGTCGTACTGGCAACTGGACCTTTCTTGGAACACCATTATTTTTGTCTTACTGAGACTTACTGGACTTAAAGAGTTTTAAAGAGTTTTAGTATAGCCAATTGGAATTTGTTGTCTGTATATTTGATCATTTCATTAAGGATACCATCAACACCACAGGCCTTTTTGGGTTGGAGGGTTTTTATTTTGTCCTGTAGTTCATTCAATGTAATTGGAGAATCCAGTGGTTTCTGGTAGTCTTTAAAAGTTTATTCTAAGATTTGTTTTTGATCACGTACATGTTTCTGCTGTTTGTTCTTTGTTATAGGATTGGAGAAGTGGAGAAGTGGTTTACCCACACATCTCCATTTTGGATAGACAACTCTTCGTGTTGTTGTTAGTTTTCCAACTTTCCAAAGTGTTTAGAGTCTATTCTTCTCCTCTCTCTCTCTCTCTCTCTCTCTCTCTCTCTTGTTCTCCCTCCCTCAACCTCTTCTTCTTCTCTCTCTCTCTCTCTCTCTCTCTTGTTCTCCCTCCCTCAACCTCTTCTTCTTCTCTCTCTCTCTCTCTCTCTCCCTCTTGTTCTCCCTCCCTCTACCTCTTCTTCTCTCTCCCTCTTGTTCTCCCTACCTCTTCTTCTCCCTCTCCCTCTTTGTCCTCTCTCTCTCCCTCTTTGTCCTCTCTCTCTCTCTCCCTCTTGTTCTCCCTCTCTGTCTCTCCCTCTCTCCCTCTTGTTCTCCCTCTCTCCGTCTCTGTCTCTCTCTCCCTCTTGTTCTCTCTCTCTCTCCCTCTCTCCCTCTTGTTCTCTCTCTCTCCCTCTCTCCCTCTTGTTCTCTCTCTCTCCCTCTCTCCCTCTTGTTCTCTCTCTCCCTCTTGTTCTCTCTCTCTTTCCCTCTCTCCCTCTTGTTCTCTCTCTCTTTCCCTCTCTCCCTCTTGTTCTCTCTCTCTCTCTCCCTCTTGTTCTCCCTCTCTCCCTCTTGTTCTCCCTCTCTCTGTCTCTCCCTCTCTCCCTCTTGTTCTCCCTCTCTCTGTCTCTCCCCCTCTCTCCCTCTCGTTCTCCCTCCCTCTACCTCTTCTTCTCCCTCTCCCTCTTTGTCCTCTCTCTCTTTCCCTCTTGTTATCCCTCTATCTGTCTCTGTCTCTCTCTCCCTCTTGTTCTCACTCTCTCTTTCTCTGTCTCTGTCTCTCTCTCCCTCTTGTTCTCACTCTCTCTGTCTCTGTCTCTCCATCTCTCCCTCTTGTTCTCCCTCTCTCTTTCTCTGTCTCTGTCTCTCTCTCCCTCTTGTTCTCCCTCTCTCTTTCTCTGTCTCTGTCTCTCTCTCCCTCTTGTTCTCCCTTTCTCTGTCTCTCTCTTCCTCTTATTCTCCCTCTCTCTGTCTCTGTCTCTCTCTTCCTCTTGTTCTCCCGCTCTCTGTCTCACCCTCTCTCTCCCTCTTGTTCTCCCTCTCCCTCTCCCTCTTTGTCTTCTCTCTCTCTCTTTTGGTTAGCCTTCATGTTCACACTGCTGTTGTAAAGTTCATCTCCATCACATCCTCCTACTGTATGAACACTTATTCCTAATGTTGATGAGAATATCCAGACAGCGATAATACGTCATGGCTGATTTAGTGAGTGACATTAATTATATTATATTATCTCTCCATCAGTGTAATTAATAAGACCTAAATCTCTGAGTGATGTTTCAAACACATTAGTGGCTGAACATTACACCCTGCAAAGCTGTAGATGGACCTTCTTCCACATGAGCTGAGGAGAGTTACAACAAACACAGCACATGATTAAAAAAACTCAGAGCAGATATTATTGACAAACATTTGTTTACTTTTCTCCTATCCCATCAGAGAAATTGAACTGAATTGGCCCAAGCCCAGTATTAACCTATTGTTTTGTAGAGGGTAAAGTGTTTGTCTATTTGGGAGTTCATGTTGAATCATGTGAAAAGTCAATCTGTCCTATGCATGGTCAATGGGGAATAGTCTGTGAAAACGTAACTCCCCAGAGTCACTTAAAAAGAACCTCCCCAGTCACCTAAAAAAGACCTCCCCAGAGTCCTCTAAAAAATAACTCCCATTCACCTAAAAAAGACCTCCCCAGAGTCCTCTAAAAAATAACTCCCAGTCACCTAAAAAATAACTCCCAGTCACCTAAAAAATACCTCCCATTCACCTAAAAAAGACCTCCCCAGAGTCCTCTAAAAAATAACTCCCAGTCACCTAAAAAATACATCCCAGTCACCTATAAAAGACCTCCCCAGAGTCACCTAAAAACACCTCCCAAATGTCACCTATAAAAGACCTCCCCAGAGTCACCTAAAAAAGACATCCCCAGTCACCTAAAATAGACCTCCCCAGAGTCACCTAAAAAAGACCTCACCAGTCACCTAAAAAAATACCTCCCCAGAGTCACCTAAAAAGACCTCCCCATTCATCTAAAAAAGACCCCCCCCATTCACCTAAAAAAGACCTCCCCAGAGTCCTCTAAAGAAGACATCCCAGTCACCTATAAAAGACCTCCCAGAGTCACCTAAAAAAGACCTCCCAAATGTCACCTATAAAAGACCTCCCAGTCACCTAAAAAAGACCTCCCCAGAGTCACCTAAAAAAGACCTCCCCAGAGTCACCTAAAAAGACCTCCCCAGTCACCTAAAAAGACCTCCCCAGAGTCACCTATAAAGACCTCCCAGTCACCTAAAAAAGACCTCCCCAGTCACCTAAAAAGACCTCCCCAGAGTCACCTAAAAAGACCTCCCCAGAGTCACCTATAAAATAACTCCCCAGAGTCACCTAAAAAAGACCTCCCCAGTCACCTAAAAAGACCTCCCCAGAGTCACCTAAAAAGACCTCCCCAGAGTCACCTAAAAAGACCTCCCCAGAGTCACCTATAAAATAACTCCCCAGAGTCACCTAAAAAGACCTCCTCAGTCATCTAAAAAGACCTCCCCAGAGTCCTCTAAAAAAGACCTCCCAAGAGTCAATGTTTTGGAAAAGGGTTTCCTGGGTCCCTAAGGTGTGAGTCTGAGAGAGAGAGTTGACTTTGAGAGACAGAGTATACAAGGGTGATGGTGAGAGAGAAAAGTTTGTGAAACAGAAGTTTATGAATCAAAATCTGTATGGACCTTCACATAGCTCCCGAGGAGATGTACAGTAGCTGTCGGCACTCTATCTTACAGATCAGCTTCTTTCTGACCTATTTCACAGCAGCCAGAATCGCCATCAGCTGCTTGACGCAGTATCCACAGTACTCACTAACATCCTGGGGCAGGCAGATGATCTGAAGGGGAGCTGAGAGAGGGGAAATATTTATCCCGTAGTCTTCACTAGCCAACTATCTTCCATATCAAAGGAATGCACTGCTTCTCCCCTGAAACAGGAATGCACTGCTTTCCCTCTGAAACAGGAATGCACTGCTTTCCCCTGAAACAGGAATGCACTGCTTTCCCTCTGAAACAGGAATGCACTGCTTTCCCCTGAAACAGGAATGCACTGCTTCCCCCTGAAACAGGAATGCACTGCTTCCCTCTGAAACAGGAATGCACTGAAACAGGAATGCACTGCTTTCCCTGAAACAGGAATGCCCCCCAGGAATGAAACAGGAATGCACTGCTTTCCCCCTGAAACAGGAATGCACTGCTTTCCCCCTGAAACAGGAATGCACTGCTTTCCCCTGAAACAGGAATGCACTGCTTTCCCCTGAAACAGGAATGCACTGCTTTCCCCTGAAACAGGAATGCACTGCTTTCCCCCTGAAACAGGAATGCACTGCTTTCCCCTGAAACAGGAATGCACTGCTTTCCCCTGAAACAGGAATGCACTGCTTTCCCCTGAAACAGGAATGCAAACAGGAATGCACTGCTTTCCCCCCTGAAACAGGAATGCACTGCTTTCCCCCCTGAAACAGGAATGCACTGCTTTCCCCCCTGAAACAGGAATGCACTGCTTTCCCCCCTGAAACAGGAACGCACTGCTTTCCCCCCTGAAACAGGAATGCACTGCTTTCCCCTGAAACAAGAATTCACATACAGTAGTACAAACAGTCTAGTACAGTATAGTACAGTATAGTATAATATAGTATAGTACAGTACAAAGTAGTTCAGCACAGTACAGTCTAGTACAGTCTAGTACAATACAGTACAGTCTAACACAGTACAGTATAGTACAGACTAAAAATGTTTAGTACAGTACAGTATAGTCTAGTAGTCTAGTACTGTACAGTCTAATACTGTACATTATAGTTCAGTCTAGTAATGTCTAGTACAGTATAGTCTAATAAAGTATAGTACAGGCTAGTATAGCACAGTACATTCTAGTACAGTTTAGTACATTACAGTCTAATAATCTAGTAGTCTAGTACAGAACAGTCTAAAAGGTCTGGAATTCGAGTAAAGTGTACTCTAATAAAGTCTAGTACAATCTAGTACAGTACATTCTAGGACAGTCTAGTACAGTACATTCTAGGACAGTCTAGTAGTCTAGTACAGTACAGTCTAGTACAATATAGTACAGTACATTCTAGGACAGTCTAGTAGTCTAGTACAGTACAGTCTAGTACAATCTAGTACAGTACATTCTAGGACAGTCTAGTAGTCTAGTACAGTACAGTCTAGTACAATCTAGTACAGTACATTCTAGGACAGTCTAGTAGTCTAGTACAGTACAGTCTAGTACAATCTAGTACAGTACATTCTAGGACAGTCGAGTAGTCTAGTACAGTACAGTCTAGTACAATCTAGTACAGTACATTCTAGGACAGTCGAGTAGTCTAGTACAGTACAGTCTAGTACAATCTAGTACAGTACATTCTAGGACAGTCGAGTAGTCTAGTACAGTACAGTCTAGTACAATCTAGTACAGTACATTCTAGGACAGTCGAGTAGTCTAGTACAATACAGTACAGTCTAGTCTAGTACAGTCTAGTACAATACAGTACAGTTTAGTACAATACAGTACAGTTTAGTACAATGCAGTCTAATAAAGTATAGTACATTACAGTCTAGTACAGTACAGTCTAGTACAATACAGTACAGTCTAGTCTAGTACAGTCTAGTACAATCTAGTACAGTACATTCTAGGACAGTCTAGTAGTCTAGTACAGTACAGTCTAATAAAGTATAGTACATTACAGTCTAGTACAATACAGTACAGTCTAGTACAATACAGTACAGTCTAGTCTAGTACAGTCTAGTACAATACAGTACAGTTTAGTACAATACAGTACAGTTTAGTACAATACAGTCTAGTACAGGGACCAGGCTACTACAACTCCTAGTACAGGGACCAGGCTACTACCACTACTAGTACAGGGACCAGGCTACTACCACTCCTAGTACAGGGACCAGGCTACTACCACTCCTAGTATAGGGACCAGGCTACTACCACTCCTAGTACAGGGACCAGGCTACTACTACTCCTAAGAGCGTCTGCTAAATGACTTAAATGTAAATGTAAATGTAGTACAGGGACCGGGATACTACCACTCCTGGTACAGAAACCAGGCTACTACCACTCCTGGTACAGGGGACCAGGTACTTTATATGATAACCTGCAGAAAAACAGTTTTTTTTGGACGCAGAGTGAGTAGGTTCATGTTTCTTTGGCTGTTGGCTACAAAAACAGTGAGCAGTATTGCTGATGTGAGTTTACACAGCAAGACCAGCTCCTACCAGAGAAGAAGCATCTGACTGACTTGGGGGTGAGGAAAGAGGAAGCTGCGTTTCCAGGAGGGTTGCTCCCTCTCCAGACGACTGGGGAGGGAGGTGATGTAGTGCTGACACCAACTGGGAGGTAAAGAGCTTATCTGCCGGGGAGCAGGCTGGACCCAGGAGATTGCAGCATAAGTGCCTCCATGGTATCCCTGGGCTTTGTCACAGGTGGAAATCAATGATTTATTCTAGCCAAGCTGGTCTGCTTGGAGTAAAACACTTGACTTTAGAGTTGCTCTTTAAGTGCCAAGATTTCTCAAGAAAGTGTGATATTTTGGTTCAAATCTGAAATGTATGAGATGCAGTATGACAATTGGGGATTTACACAAAATAGCTAAGTATCTCAGGGGTGCAGTGCAAGGTAGAGAAGTCTTTGCAGGAATACATTAGCTGGAACTAACTATTTTGTTTTTGGTAGGATACTTTTTAATGGGTGCCATCTGCTTACATGGATACAGAGCATGCAAATTGCAGTCATTCCTCAAATAATGCTATTGTGTTCTAGCTATTAAATTATATTTAACCTTCGGATAACGTTTGGGGCACAGACTCCCTCTCTCTCTCTCTCTTACTGTGTTCCAACTCTGTCTACTTGCCCAGGGTCATGGAACCTCTCATTGATTTGATGGACTATTCCCCTCTGAGTGTTTCTCAGAGGAATATTCATGTTCCTGCTACACTCACAACATCACGCTGTGCCACAGAATTATATTGCCAATCAGTGTTGTGAGAAGACGACCAATTTTCTTGGAGACTATGGCAATACATATAGGCGTCCTGCACAGAAAGCCTATCATCTGCTGTTCCAGCTGAGCCCCCTCCAGAAAAAGCCCCCTCACTGCCCGAATATTGGCGTGCATAAAGAGAGAGGCTGTGTACAGCAGCCATGATGGAATATCTGTGCAGTGTAATGATGAGAGTTTCTATGGAACAATTTAAAGACAGCAGCTGGGTTTCGATCCAATTGGTGATTTTTAATGCGAAAATTCTAGAATCAGCATAAATAAAATATGCACATTTTCCCTTCAGTGATACACTACAGTGCATTCGGGAAAGTATTCAGACCCTTTGCCTTTTACCATATTTTGTTACATTACAGCCTGATTGTTATTTTTTTATTTAGTCAAGTATTTTTTACCTCTTTTTCTCCCCAATTTTGTGATTTCTAAATGCGATCCAATTACGATCTTGTCTCCTCGCTGTAACTCCCCAACCGGCTCGGGAGATGCGAAGGTTGAGTCATTCTTCCTCTGAAACATGACTCGCCAAGCTGCGCTTCTTAACACTCACTCGCTTAACCCGGAAGCCAGCCGCACCACTGTGCGCCGCCCTATGGGACTCCCGGGCACGGCCGGTTGTGACACAGCCTGGGATAGAACCCTGGTCTGTAGTGATGTTGCAACATTGCATCTACAGCCTCTCGGGAGGCCCGTTACAGCCTTATTCTAAAAGGGATTAAATTGTTTTCCCCCCCTCAATAATCTACACACAATAACGAAATAATGACAAGGCAAAAACAGTTTAATTTTTGACTTTTTGCAAATTTATAAAAATCAGCTACTGAAATACATTTTTAACATACAATTGAAGTCGGAAGTTTACATACACTTAGGTTGAAGTCATTAAAACTAGTTTTTCAACCACTCCACAAATTGCTTGTGAACAAACTATATTTTTGGCAAGTTGGTTAGGGCATCTACTTTGTGCATGACACAAGTAATTTTTCCAACAATTGTTTACAGACAGATTATTTCACTGTCTCACAATTCCAGTGGGTCAGAAGTTTACATACACTAAGTGCCTTTAGTTGACTGTGCCTTTAGTTGACTGTGCCTTTATGTGAAAATGTACAAATTGGGCCCAAGTAGCCATTTTACCTCCCCGGTGTCATGTGACTCGTTAGTGTTACAAGGTCTCAGGTGTGAATGGGGAGCAGGTGTGTTAAATTTGGTGTCATCGCTCTCACGCTCCTTCATACTGACTGGTCACTGGAAGTTCCACATGGCACCTCATGGCACCTCATGGCAAAGAACTCTCTGAGGATCTGAAAAAAATAACTGTTGCTCTACATAAAGATGGTCTGGGCTATAAGAAGATTGCCAAGACCCTGAAACTGAGCTGCAGCACGATAGACCAAGACCATACAGCGGTTTAACTAGACAGGTTCCACTCAGAACAGGCCTCGCCATGGTCGACCAAAGAAGTTGAGTGCACGTGCTCAGCGTCATATCCAGAGGTTGTCTTTGGGAAATAGACGCATGATTGCTCAGAGGTTGAAGGGGTGGGGGGTCAGCCTGCCAGTGCTCAGACCATACGCCGTACACTGCATCAAATTGGTCTGCATGGCTGTCGTCCCAGAAGGAAGACTCTTCTAAAGATGATGCACAAGAAAGCCCGCAAACAGATTGCTGAATACAAGCAGACTAAGGACATGGATTACTGGAACCATGTCCTGTGGTCTGATGAGACCAAGATAAACTTATTTGGTTCAGATGGTGTCAAGCATGTGTGACGGCAACCAGGTGAGGAGTACAAAGACAAGTGTGTCTTGCCTACAGTCAAGCATGGTGGTGGGAGTGTCATGGTCTGGGGCTGCATGAGTGCTGCTGGCACTGGGGAGCTACAGTTCATTGAGGGAACCATGAATGCCAACATGTACTGTGACATACTGAAGCAGAGCATGATCCCCTCCCTTCGGAGACTGGGCCGCAGGGCAGTATTCCAACATGATAACGACCCCAAACACACCTCCAAGACGACCACTGCCTTGCTGAAGAAGCTGAGGGTAAAGGTGATGGACTGGCCAAGCATGTCTCCAGACCTAAACCCTATTGAGCATCTCTGGGGCATCCTCAAACGGAAGGTGGAGGAGTGCAAGGTCTCTAACATCCACCAGCTCCGTGATGTCATCATGGAGGAGTGGAAGAGGACTCCAGTGGCAACCTGTGAAGCTCTGGTGAACTCCATGCCCAAGAGGGTTAAGGCTGTGCTGGAAAATGATGGTGGCCACACAAAATATTGACACTTTGGGCCGAATTTGGAAATTTTCATTTAGGGGTGTACTCACTTTTGCTGCCAGCGGTTTAAACATTAATGGCTGTGTGTTGAGTTGTTTTGAGGGGACAGCAAATGTACACTGTTATACAAGCTGTACACTCACTACTTTACATTGTAGCAAAGTGCCATTTCTTCAGTGTTGTCACATGAAAAGATATACTCAAATATTTACAGAAATGTGAGGGGTGCCCTCACTTTTGTGATATACTGTATATACAAATGTGTGTACACCCCTTCGAATTAGTGGATTCGGCGATTTCAGCCACACCCGTTGCTGACAGGTCTATACAATTGAGCACACAGCCATGCAATCTCCATAGACAAACATCGACAGTAGAATGGCCTTACTGAAGAGCTCGGGAACTTTCAAGATGGCGCTGTCATAGGATGCCACCTTTCCAACAAGTCAGTTCATCACTTTTCTGCCCAGCTAGAGCTGCCCAGGTCAACTCTAAGTGCTGATATTGTGAAGTGGAAATGTCTAGGAGCAATAACAGTTACCACCAAGAAGTGGTAGGCCACACAAGCTCACAGAACGGGACAGCCAAGTGCTGAAGCACGTAACGTGTAAAAATCGTCTATCCTCGTTTGCAACACTCACTACAGAGTTCCAAATGCCCCTGGAAGCAAAGGCAGCACCTTGGGAGCTTCAGGAACTGGGTTTCCATGGTCTAAGATCACCATGCGCAATAGCAAGCATCGGCTGGAGTGGTGTAAAGCTCGCCGCCATTGGACTCTGTGCTGTGGAAATGCATTCTCTGGAGTGATGAATCACTCTTCACCATCTGCAGTTCGACGGACAAATCTGGGTTTGGTGGATTCCAGGAGAACGCTACCTGCCCCAATGCATAGTGGCAAATGTAAGGTTTGGTGTAGGAGGAATAATGGTCTGGGGCTGTTTTTCATGGTTTGGTCTAGTCCCCAGTGAAGGGAAATCTTAATGCTACAGCATACAATGACATTCTAGACAATTCTGTGCTTGCAACTTTGTGGCAACAGTTTGGGAAAGGCCCTTTCCTGTTTCAGCATGACAATGCCCCCTGTGCACAAAGCGAGGTCCGTACAGAAATGGTTTGTCGAGATCGGTGTAGAAGAACATGACTGGCCTGCACAGAGCCCTGACCTCAACCTCATCTAACACCTTTGGGATGAATTGGGAAACCTGACTGCGTGCCAGGCCTAATCGCCCAACATCAGTGCTTGACGTCACTAATGCTTTTGTGGCTGAATGGAAGCAATACTTTTGGTCATGTGATGTATGTTTCCACAAAACAGATGAAAACATCTGCGTGATGACGTAGTGCACACAAAACATACTTTTTCCATTTAAGTTTTCAAGGACTGAATAAAAATCTAAAAGGTCAATGTGTTTGCATCACATTATCAACTCTACCAATAGTTTTGTCACAAAAAAAAACTTTAAATATCTAAATGTGCCTCCTCTGGTCTTGACACCTGCACTCTAGCCAACAGCTCACAGATACAGTGAGGGTAGTCTGTGAGGGTAGTCTGTGAGGGTAGGCTGTGAGGGTAGACTGTGAGGGTAGGCTCTGTGGGTTGTCCGGTCTACATGAGGAGATAATTTGTATTTTTCAAACGGCAGTCAAGCATCGATCATCATCTCACCAGAAAAAGACCCTCAATATTTATTGCATCAAGCTCATCTCTGTGCACTTTCACCACGATGTGAAGCTCATCATCATTTATTTAATCTGGAGCCGAATAAACTGCATGGTTTTCTAAGTCATAGTGAGAGGACCATACATCATACACCATACACCCTACATCATACACCCTACATCATACACCATACACCCTACATCATACACCATACACCCTACATCATACACCCTACATCATACACCATACACCCTACATCATACACCATACACCCTACATCATACACCATACACCCTACATCATACACCATACACCCTACATCATACACCCTACATCATACACCCTACATCATACACCATACCTCATACCTCATACACCCTACATCATACACCCTACATCATACACCATACACCATACATCATACACCCTACATCATACATCATACACCCTACATCATACACCATACACCCTACATCATACACCATACACCATACACCCTACACCCTACATCATACACCATACACCCTACATCATACATCATACACCATACACCCTACATCATACACCATACACCATACATCATACACCCTACATCATACACCATACACCCTACATCAAACACCATACACGATACACCATACACCCTACATCATACACCATACACCCTACATCATACACCATACACCATACACCCTACATCATACACCATACACCCTACATCATACACCATACACCCTACATCATACACCATACACCATACACCCTACACCCTACATCATACATCATACACCATACACCCTACACCCTACATCATACACCATACATCGCTTGACTTAGATATGATGATTATTATATCAAGAACATAATGGGTTCTTGATATAATAATCATCATATCTAAGTCAAGCGATGTATGGTGTATGGTGTATGATGTATGGTGTATGGTGTATGGTGTTTGATGTAGGGTGTATGATGTAGGGTGTATGGTTCCATCGCTATTTCCCCGCATATTATATTTAACCCACAATAAAAAAATATCCCACCATGTGGAACAAGCAAATGTGTCTGTCGAGATCTAGAAAAGCACACTGAAATGTCCTGTTTCCATCACAGCTTTTAATCAATACAATAGGACTTTACTTGCATAAAAAGTGCGGATGGAAACGTGGTTAGTGGTTAGAGGAGCAGTTGTCCGCCTGCCATCAATACCTGTGAAGAGGAAAGACAATGAGAGATAGAAGGAGAGAGGGTGATCGCTGGCACGCCACACATCATGGAAACCACGCTTTTAAATCCATTTCCTCTGCGGAACCACGACAACCACCCACGACTCCTATATAATTCTAAAGGATGCATGCTATTTATATTGGGGATTTGAAAAGATTGAGGAAACAAGTTATTTGCAGGAATGTGGCGATGCCGGAAACGAGTGTGTGTGTGTGTGAATCACTTCAGAAATTAACCCTTAATGGTGTGTCAACAGAGTCTCCTAACCCAGGGGGAACGCTCCTCTCCAGTCTGTCCTAATTGAACCCCTGGTGAAGAGATTGTGATGCCCACTGAGTTGATGATTTTTGCTATACTGCTGAGTGAAAGTGCAAGGTGTCAAAATGTCAGTATCCATCCTTGTGACAAATGTGACACAGTGGAGGGAGGTAACAGCCAACACACGAGGTGCCTCATCACATCAACCCGGGGGGAAAGCCCCCTCCCGTGACCCAAGGTCTCTCTTGACAACTCCAGTTCTCTCCTCAGAAAGAAACAATCTATCAATAAGACCACCCCTGTCATTGTTGTCAAACGAAGGTTAAATGGAATAATGACTCCAGAAGTGATCATGAGTAGAATATCTAAAGGGTATGTGTAAATGGCTGTTCTCTACAGGGTATGTGTAAATGTCTGTTCTCTAAAGGCTGATACAATGCCTGTTCTCTAAAGGCTGATACAATGTCTGTTCTCTAAAGGGTATGTGTAAATGCCTGTTCTCTAAAGGGTATGTGTAAATGCCTGTTCTCTAAAGGGTATGTGTACATGTCTGTTCTCTAAAGGCTGATACAATGTCTGTTCTCTAAAGGCTGATTCAATTGCTTTTCTCTACAGGCTGATCCAATGGCTGTGATTGTAAGGGCATCATCATCATGTAATGGATGACTTGAATTCCAGCTAGACATCAGTGAGGATGACACTTTTCCGTGTGCTGCTGTAACCGTCGGCCCGCCCAAGGCTGTGATCCACTAACTGGGTTGATTAGGATGTCCTGCTCTCACTAATTAAACATTAACGACATGAGAGGAGTTGGGTTCCAACTGGCTGGATGGATGGATGCATATTCATTAAAATGATGAAGGTGACCCATTCAGATCCACATGCTGACCTCTGGGACTGTATTGGCTGCTGGAACCACTGGGAAGAGTGCTTCATGCTTGTTTGGGATTTGAGGTTGTAGTGAAGAAACCTTCTTGATGACAGGCTTTGACACAACGCTATCAATTAATCCATCAACAAATCAATCAATCAATATACATGATTACGTAGAAAAACTGTCACCTCCCACTCTCATTTTTGTCTTCTCTTTTATTTTCTCAGCATGAGGTTTGTCATGGCAACCTGGTCTCAAGGCAATTCGTAGGATTTGGTATGTACATATTCCTCCATTCAGTATGATATTTTCTTTGGGACTGGGGGGCAGTATTGAGTAGCTTGTATGAATAAGGTGCCCAGAGTAAACTGCCTGCTACTCAGTCCCAGTTGCTAATATATGCATATCATTAGTAGATTTGGATAGAAAACACTCAGAAGTTTCTAAAACTGTTTGAATGATGTCTGTGAGTATAACAGAACTCATATGGCAGACAAAAACCTGAGACAAAAATCCAACCAGTAAGTGGGAAATCTGAGGTTTGTAGTTTTTCAACTCATGCCCTATCGAAGATACAGTGGGGTATTGGTCATATTGCACTTCCTAAGGCTTCCACTAGATGTCAACAGTCTTCAGAACCTTGTTTGAGGCTTCTACTGTAAAGGAGGGGCTCATAAGGGCTCTCTGAGTCAGTGCTCTGGCAGAGTGCCACAAGCTCGTGACGCTCGTTCACGTGAGAGTTAGCTCGCGTTCCATTACTTTTCTACAGACAAAGGAATTCTCCGGTTGGAACATTACTGAAGATTTATGTTAAAAACATCCTAAAGATTGATTCTATACATCGTTTGACATGTTTCTACAGACTGCAACGGAACTTTTTGACATTTTGTCTGCTCCTAGTGAACGTGCTTCGTGAGTTTGGATTTGTTTACAAAACAAAAGTAGCAATTTGGACATAAATGATGGACATTATCGAACAAAACAAACATTTATTGTGGAACTGCGATTCCTGAGAGTGGATTCTGATGAAGATCATCAATGGCTTGTTTGGTCTCTGAGCACCATACTCAGATTATTGCACGGTTTGTTTTTTCCGTAAAGCTTTTTGGAAATCTGACACAGTGGTTGCATTAAGGAGAAGTGTATCTAAAGTTCCATGTATAACACTTGTATTTTCATTAACATTTATGATGAGAATTTCTGTAAATTGATGTGGCTCTCTGCAAAATCACCGGATGTTGTTGTACAATATCATACGAATGAGAGGACGTATAGTATCATACGTCTTACCGCGTCATACAATATCCAACGAAATAGAGGACGTATAGTATCAGACGTCTTACCGGGTCATACAATATCCAACGAAATAGAGGACATTTAGTATCATACCTCTTACCCGGTCGTACAATATCATATGAATTTCAGGACATATAGTATTATACGTATTTCTCTGAGACCAGGATGTTTGTTGTGTTGTAACAGCAAAGGAGAGTTAGGGGGATAATTTACACTGGTGGTTAGGAGAACTAACGGCAAATGTTAGGATAATTTACATAGCAGGTTAGGTGAAATGGGTTAAGGTTGGAATTAGGGTTAATGGAAGGGTTAGCCAAAATTCTACAGTTGTCCAGGCAACCTTTGAAATGCTAGACAGTCACACTATCTACATACACATCCTCCCGACCAACCTCCCTACTGTCATTTCTGTCTAAAATAAGTAGACCATTAGTACATATCATACGTCTTGGAGGTGCTCAGAAATATGTATAGGCTCCTTTCTGTGTTTGCAAACATTGCGGCACGAGGACGATGTGCGCAAATTTGTTTGCAAAACACGGGGGAGTTCTCATAGACCACCAGCCGAAAAAGCCTCAATTTACATGTTGCTTATGAGTGCACTTCACACTAGCTTTTGATTTTAAGGCTTGTATGAATGTGCTACTTAATATAATGTTTGTGTCAACATCACAAATCAACTACGTTATACTTTAAAAACACTTCACCAGTAAAAGGGCTCTTTGGCTTTTCTTCCAGCCTACCGTAGGTTAATGGATGTTAGCATTTTAGCTAACAACTGCTGCATCCAAAATAGGTATTTTGCAAAGATCACAAACCAAATGTAATCTTAGCGATTGTTCAAGCAATAATAAAAAACAACATTGTAAGAGAATCCCAACAAGTTGTTTTGTTTAGAAGTAAGAAATGGTTATTTATTTAACCAGGCAAATCTTCTTCTGGATCGGTGTCCCTTCCATGGGACAGTTCAGCTAACGTAGGCTAATGCGATTAGCATTAGGTTGTAAGTAACAAGACCATTTCCCAGGACATAGACATACTGTATCTGATATTGGCAGAAAGCTTAAATTCTTGTTAATTTAACTGCACTCTCCAATTTACAGTAGCGAAATAATACCATGCTATTGTTTGAGGAGAGTGCACAATTTTGAACACGAAAAGTTATTAATGAACAAATTAGACACATTTGGGCAGTCTTTTTATTTTATTTATTTATTTCACCTTTATTTAACCAGGTAGGCAAGTTGAGAACATGTTCTCATTTACAATTGCGACCTGGCCAAGATAAAGCAAAGCAGTTCGACACATATAACGACACAGAGTTACACATGGAGTAAAACAAACATACAGTCAATAATACAGTATAAACAAGTCTATATACGATGTGAGCAAATGAGGTGAGATAAGGGAGGTAAAGGCAAAAAAAGGCCATAGTGGCAAAGTAAATACAATATAGCAAGTAAAACACTGGAATGGTAGATTTGCAGTGGAAGAATGTGCAAAGTAGAAATAAAAATAATGGGGTGCAAAGGAGCAAAATAAATAAATAAAATAAATACAGTAGGGAAAGAGGTAGTTGTTTGGGCTAAATTATAGGTGGGCTATGTACAGGTGCAGTAATCTGTGAGCTGCTCTGACAGTTGGTGCTTAAAGCTAGTGAATTGTCTTGATACAACATTTTGAACAGATATGCAATGGTTAATTGGATCAAGGATTGAGCTAGGGTCTGTGGTGACGCCTCTAGCACTGAGACACAGTGCCTTAGACCGCTGCGCCACTCGGGAGTATTAAATCTAGGTTATGTTGAATGGGCACAGATGGCGATGGCTTTCTTTCTGCATCCATGTGTGATGTCAGTGTGTCATGTACAGAAAAGGGGCCTATACTATCCAGACTTAATTTTGTATTGGAGATGTTTAATATGTGTCTGGAAGGAGAGTTTACAGTCTAGCCAGACACCTAGGTATTTGTAGTTGTCCACATATTCTAAGTCAGAACCGTCCAGAGTAGTGATGCTAGTCGGGTGGGTGGGTGCGGGCAGCGATCGGTTGAAGAGCATGCATTTAGTTTTATTAGCGTTTAAGAGCAGTTGGAGGCCACAGAAGGAGTGTCGTAACCTAACCTGAACATTTACCTTAACCTGACCATTTACATTAACCTGACCATGTACATTAACCTGACCATTTACATTAACCTGACCATGTACATTAACCTGTGGGTTGGGACTTACGTAAGGTATTAATTTACAGGTCAGCTCAGCGATGTTCTTTGAAAGTACAGAGCTTGTACAGACCGAGATGGACTGGGTAAGAGTATGTTTGAGAGGCCTCTCCTGTCTGTCACCTACTTCATAATATGAAATTACATTTTACTTATAAAATGGTGCTCCCTGTCTCATGTCACCTAAAGTCTTGTAGCTGAGAATGAAGGAATCAAATCCAAGTTAAACCTATACACTTCCCTTCATGTGTTTCTTGTTAATTCGTGATAAGAATATTCTACGAGTCTTTGCTTCTATACCCATAGAATAATAATTCAGGAGTCACAGTAGATAGTAAACCAAATAGATTCATTTGAGAGTGATTGGGGTAAGTTAATTCATATTGGGTTGGGTTTATATCTGTCCCTGGTGGCTTATGAGGCCAATTACCAGAACCCAGTAGCGCCTAACATGGAAATCCTAGAACAAGAGAAAGGGAAGCCAAAATGTTTCTGTAATTTAGAGTGATGCAGAGAAAGGGGAGCCAAAATGTCTCTGTAATTTAGAGTGATGGAGAGAAAGAGGAGCCAAAAGGTCTCTGTAATTTAGAGTGATGTAGAGAAAGGGGAGCCAAAATGTCTCTGTAATGTATAGTGATGCAGAGAAAGGGGAGCCAAAAGGTCTCTGTAATATAGAGTGATGTAGAGAAAGGGGAGCCAAAAGGTCTCTGTAATTTAGAGTGGTGTAGAGAAAGGGGAGCCAAAATGTTAATGTAATATAGAGTGATGTAGAGAAAGGGGAACCAAAAGGTTTCTGTAATGTAGAGTGATGCGGAGAAAGGGGAGCCAAAAGGTCTCTGTAATGTAGAGTGATATAGAGAAAGGGGAACCAAACGGTCTCTGTAATGTAGAGTGTTGCAGAGAAAGGGGAACCAAAAGGTCTCTGTATTGTAGAGTGATGCAGAGAAAGGGGAGCCAAAAGGTCTCTGTAATTTAGAGTGATGTAGAGAAAGGGGAGCCAAAATGTCTCTGTAATTTAGAGTGATGCAGAGAAAGAGGAGCCAAAATGTCTCTGTAATTTAGAGTGATGCAGAGAAAGGGGAGCCAAAATGTCTCTGTAATTTAGAGTGATGCGGCGAAAGGGGAGCCAAAATGTTAATGTAATTCAAATCAAATCAAAATGTTATTAGTCACATGCGCTGAATACAACAAGTGTAGACAAGAACCTTTTTGATTGGCTTATACCTGTTGTTCATGTCCCCTCATTTTTGCCACAGGCTATGAGCCGGCCTGTGACGTTACGGTGAAATACTGACTTACAAGTCCTTAACCAACAGTGCAGTTCAAGAAGAAGAAAATATTTACCAAGTAGAATAAAATAAAAAGTAATAACAAAAAGTAACACAATAAGAATAACAATAACGAGGCTATATACAGGAGGCACCGGTACCGAGTCAGTGTGCTGGGGCACAGGATAGTCGAGGTAATCTGTACATGTAGGTGGGGGCGACGTGACTACATAGGTAACAAACAAACAGCAAGTATCAGCAGTGTACAAGGAGCGGGGGAGGCATTTTTATGAATTGTTCAGCAGTCTAATGGCTTGGGGGTAGAAGCTGTTGAGGAGCCTTTTGGTCCTAGACTTGGTGCTCCGTTACCACTTACCGTGCGGTAGCAGAGAAAACAGTCTATAACTTGGGAGAATGGAGTCTCTGACAATTTTATGGGCTTCCCTCTGACACCGCCTATTATATAGGTCCTGGATGGCAGGAAGCTTGGCCCCAGTGATGTACTGGGCTGTTTGCACTACCCTCTGTAGCACCTTACGGTTAGATGCCGAGCAGTTGCCATACCAGGTGGTGATGCAACCGGTCAGGATGCTCTCAATGGTGCCGCTGTAGAACCTTTTGTTGATACCAAATCTTTTCAGTCTCCTGAGGGGGAAAAGCTGATCCTCAACACGGGGGGGCCCTCAGGGGTGCGTGCTCAGTCCCCTCCTGTACTCCCTGTTCACTCATGACTGCATGGCCAGGTACGACTCCAACACCATTATTAAGTTTGCCGATGACACAACAGTAATAGACCTGATCACCGACAACAATGAGACAGCATATAGGGAGCAGGTCAGAGACCTGGCTGTGTGGGGCCAGGACAACAACCTCTCCCTCAACGTGATCAAGACTAAGGAGATGATTGTGGCCTACAGGAAAAGCAGGACCAAGCACGCCCCCCATTCTCATCGACGTGGCTGTAAGTGGAGCAGGTTGAGAGCTTCAAGTTCCTTGGTGTCCACATCACCAACAAACTCACATGGTCCAAGCACACCAAGACAGTCGTGTAGAGGGCACAACAAAACACCTGTTGTATTCGGTGCATGTGACAAGTAAAATGGGATTTGATTTGAATATTCACAGCTGGGGCAGAGATGGGGTTAACTGGTTTACCAACGTGTATCTCCCAAATAGTAACCTGAGTCTATCTGGTTTCATATATTTCCACCCCCTCTCTAGTCTTTGTCATAAAACACAAGTGTAGTCACTGCAACCCTCAGGCCTGTCGCTGTCTCACTCACAAAACTTGGAGGTAGAACCGCATGGTCACACTCATGGTCAAACACACACACACACAAACACATTTACATTTCTCAGGCAGAGACAGCTTGCTGGATCATTACTGACATGACATGAATCATTGAAAAGGCTCTGCTGTTCCTCCGCCCAGGAGAACATCCTCAATACACCTCTCTCACGGTTACACACACACACACACACACACACACACACACACACACACACACACACACACACACACACACACACACACACACACACACACACACACACACACACACACAGAAAGAGAGAGTTGAATGCCTCAGTAATGCTTGAGTGGTTCCATACATCTCGTCAGATGAGTGCCTCCATACATCTCGTCAGATGAGTGGTTCCATACATCTCGTCAGATGAGTGGTTCCATACATCTCGTCAGATGAGTGGTTCCATACATCTCGTCAGATGAGTGCCTCCATATATCTCGTCAGATGAGTGGTTCCATACATCTCGTCAGATGAGTGCCTCCATACATCTCGTCAGATGAGTGCCTCCATACATCTCGTCAGATGAGTGCCTCCATACATCTCGTCAGATGAGTGCCTCCATACATCTCGTCAGATGAGTGGTTCCATACATCTCGTCAGATGAGTGGTTCCATACATCTCGTCAGATGAGTGGTTCCATACATCTCGTCAGATGTATGGGTTGGGGTAAGGTTTAGGGTTAGGGTTGGGGTAAGGTTTAGGGTTAGGGTTGGGGTTGGGGTAAGGGTTAGGGTTAGGGTTGGGGTTAGGGTTGGGGTACGGGTTAGGGTTGGGGTTGGGGTTAGGGTAAGGGTTGGGGTTGGGGTTAGGGTTAGGGTTAGGGTAAGGGTTGGGGTAAGGGTTAGGGTTGGGGTTAGGGTTGGGGTTGGGGTAAGGATTGGGGTTGGGGTTAGGGTTGGGGTTAGGGTTGGGGTTAGGGTTGGGGTTGGGGTTTGGGTAAGGGTTGGGGTTGGGGTAAGGGTTGGGGTTGGGGTTGGGGTTAGGGTTAGGTTGGGGTTAGGTTAGGGTTAGGGTTGGGGTTAGGGTTGGGGTAAGGGTTGGGGTTAGGGTTGGGGTTGGGGTAAGTGTTAGGGTTGGGGTTGGGGTTAGGGTAAGGGTAAGGGTTGCGGTTGGGGTTGGGGTAAGGGTAAGGGTTGGGGTTGGGTTAGGTTAGGGGTAAGGGTTGGGGTTAGGTAGGGGCAAGGGTTAGGGTTGGGGTAAGGGTTGGGGTTGGGGTTAGGTTACGGTAGGGGTAAGGGTTGGGGTTGGGGTTAGGTTAGGGTAGGGGTAAGGGTTCGGGTTAGGGTTAGGGTTGGGGTAAGGGTTGGGGTTGGGGTTAGGTTAGGGTAGGGGTAAGGGGTTGGGGTTAGGGTTAGGGTTGGGGTTAGGGTTAGGGTTAGGGTTGGGGTAAGGGTAAGGGTAAGGGTAAGGGTGAGGGTTGGGTTTAGGGTAAGGGTTAGGGTAAGGGTTGGGGTTAGGTTAGGGTAGGGGTAAGGGTTGGGGTTAGGGTTAGGGTTGGGGTTAGGGTTGAGGTAAGGGTAAGGGTAAGGGTTGGGGTTGGGGTTAGAGTAAGATCAGGTTTTGGGTAAGGGTTAGAGTTAGAGTTAGGCCAAGGTTTAGGGTAAGGTTAGTGTTGGGGGTTAGGGTTGGGGTAAGGGTTAGAGTTACGGTTAGGCCAAGATTAGGTTCAGGGTAAGGGTTAGTGCTGCTGCTGTAAGTCCCAGTCTAGGGTTATGATCACCTAACCCTAATCCAACACTGCCATAAAGTATAATGTGTTTTAATGCAGTATGTCTCTGTTACAAACACATGATTCTAATGATGTCATGATCCTACTTGCACTCATGAGCTATTTTACAGCACTTGGTATCATTAGTCAGTGGTCTGGTCATGGTCTGGTTCAATTGGATAGACAAAATAATGAGTGCCAAGTTCATCTATCATTTCCTCCCTCTATTCCATATTCGGCTGCTCTAGAGTACATTCCCACCGTGGAGTGACTGACCATTTGAAAAGGGAAACATTTATTGTGACTCAGATTGATTTAAATTGCTTTTCACGCAATCATGAGGAAAATAGACAGGGCGAGTCACTCTGACTCCTGCTGAACACAACACACCAAACATCACACCTCACCCCTCCCCTCACACCGCACCACACCCCTCCCCGCACCACACCACACCCCTCCCCGCACCGCACCACACCACACCCCTCCCCGCACCACACCTCACCCCTCCCCTCACACCACACCCCCCTCCCCGCACCACACCTCACCCCTCCCCCGCACCACACCTCACCCTCCCCGCACCACACCTCACCCCCCCGCACCACACCACACCCTCCCCGCACCACACCTCACCCCTCCCCCGCACCACACTCACCCTCCCCGCACCACACCTCACCCCTCCCCTCACACCACACCTCACCCCTCCCCGCACCACACCTCACCCCTCCCCGCACCACACCTCACCCCTCCCCGCACCACACCTCACCCCTCACACCACACCACACCCCTCCCCGCACCACACCTCACCCCTCCCCGCACCACACCTCACCCCTCCCCGCACCACACCTCACCCCTCCCCTCACACCACACCTCACCCTCCCCGCACCACACCACACCCCCTCCCCGCACCACACCTCACCCCTCCCCTCACCCTCCCCGCACCACACCTCACCCCTCCCCACACCACACCACACCCCTCCCCGCACCACACCTCACCCCTCCCCTCACACCACACCTCACCCCTCCCCGCACCACACCTCACCCCTCCCCGCACCACACCACACCCCTCCCCGCACCACACCTCACCCAAACCCACACACATCAACACACCGCCTTATTACAATAACGACACACTGACTGACTGCCATATGCTGAAGGATCCTTCCATCGCTCCAAACAAACTCTTTCAAAAGGGACACAGCGCCGTTCGGGTGATGAAGAGAGACTTGTAATCGCTTCTCTTGACACTGTGATAGTAGGAGACCGGGTGGGAAGTGAAGTTGTCACTTACCATGGGAGACTTCTCCACTTATCCTATGGTTAGGGAAAAATGGGAATTAAGCCAACTGAAGGGAAGAGACATTGTGTTATGCAGGCATACAGTTCCTCATCCTGACCTTCTTATATGGTATGGAACAGAATGGTAAGGATCATTATGGATCATTGTGGATCAGTATGGTATGGATCATTATGGATTAGTATGGTATGGATCCGTATGGATCAGTATGGATAAGAATGGAATGGATCAGAATGGTATGGATAAGTATGGAATGGATCATTGTGGATCAGTATGGTATGGATCAGTATGGATCAGTATGGTATGGATCCGTATGGATCAGTATGGTACAGATCAGTATTGTATGGATCAGTATGGTATGGATCACTGTGGATCAGTATGGTATTGATCAGTATGGTATGGATCAGTATGGATCAATATCGCATGGATCATTGTGGATCAGTATGGTATGGATCAGTATGGATCAATATCGCATGGATCATTGTGGATCAGTATGGATCAGTATGGTATGGATAAGTATGGATCAGTATGGTATGGATCCGTATGGATCAGTATGGTACAGATCAGTACGGTATGGATCATTGTGGATCCGAATGGTATGGATCATTATGGATTAGTATGGTATGAATAAGTATGGATCAGTATAGTATGGATCATTGTGGATCAGTATGGATCAGTATGGTATGGATCAGTATGGAATGGATCAGAATGGTATGGATAAGTATGGTATGGATCATTGTGGATCATTATGGTATGGATCAGTATGGTATGGATCCGTATGGATCAGTATGGTACAGATCGGTATGGATCAGTATGGTATGAATCACTGTGGATCAGTATATTATGGATCAGTATGGTATGGATCATTGTGGAGCAGTATGGTATGGATCAGTATGGTACAGATCGGTATGGATCAGTATGGTATGAATCACTGTGGATCAGTATGGTATGGATCAGTATGGATCAGTATGGTATGGATCATTGTGGAGCAGTATGGTATGGATCAGTATGGTATGGATCATTGTGGATCAATATTGCATGGATAAGTATGGATCAGAATGCTATGGATCAGTATGGTATGGATCAGTATGGATCAGTATGGTATGGATCATTGTGGATCAGTATGGTATGGACCATTGTGGATCAGTATGGTATGGATCGTCGTGGGTCAGTATTGTATGGATAAGTAAGGATCAGTATGCTACGGATCAGTATGGTATGGATCAGAATTGTATGGATAATTATGGATCAGTATGGTATGGATCATTGTGGCTCAGTATGGTATGGATCATTGTGGATCAGTATGGCATGGGTCATTGTGGATCAGTATGGTATGAATCAGTATGGATCAGTATGGTATTTATCATTGTGGATCAGTATGGTTTGGATCAGTATGTATGGATCATTATGGATCAGAATGGATCAGTGTGGTATGGATCATTGTGGATCAGTATGGTATGAATCATTGTGTGTCAGTATTGTATGGATCAGTATGGTATGAATCATTGTGTGTCAGTATTGTATGGATAAGTATGGATCAGCATGGTATGGATCAGTATGCATCAGCATGGTATGGATCATTGTGGATCAGTATGGTATGGATCCCTGTGGGTCAGTATGGTATGGATCAGTATGGATCAGCATGGTATGGAACAGTATAATATGGATCAGTATGGTATGGGTCAATATGGTATGGATCAGTATAGTATGGATCAGTATGGCATGGATCAGACTGGATCAGTATGTTTTGGATCAGCATGGTATGGATCAGTATGGATCAGTATGGGATAGATTGATTTATTTTATTTCACCTTTATTTAATTAACCAGGTAGGCAAGTTGAGAACAAGTTCTCATTTACAATTGCGACCTGGCCAAGATAAAGCAAAGCAGTTCGACACATACAACAACACATGGAGTAAAACTGTCACGATCGTCGTAAGGAGCGGACCAAAATGCAGCGTAGTATGTGTTCATGATGATTTTTTAATTAAAGAAAGCACTGAACACTGAATACAAACTATACAAAACAATAAACGAATAACAACCGTGAAGCTATAATGAGAACTGTGCTGACACAAGCAACTAACATAGACAATCACCCACAAACAAACAGTGAAACCCAGGCTACCTAAGAATGATTCTCAATCAGAGACAACTAATGACACCTGCCTCTGATTGAGAACCATACTAGGCCGAAACATAGAAATCCCAAAATCATAGAAAAACAAACATAGACTGCCCACCCCAACTCACGCCCTGACCATACTAAATAACCACAAAACAAAGGAAATAAAGGTCAGAACGTGACAAAAACAAACATACAGCCAATAATAATACAGTAGAAAAATAAGTCTATATACAATGTGAGCAAATGAGGTGAGATAAGGGAGGTAAAGGCAAAAAAGGCCATGGTGGAGGAGTAAATACAATATAGCAAGTAAAACACTGGAATGGTTGATTTGCAGTGGAAGAATGAGCATAGTAGAGAGAAATAATGGAGTGCAAAGGAGCAAAATAAATAAATAAATACAGTAGGGGAAGAGGTAGTTGTTTGGGCTAAATTATATATGGGCTATGTACAGGTGCAGTAATCTGTGATCTGCTCTGACAGCTGGTGCTTAAAGCTAGTGAGGGAGATAAGTGTTTCCAGTTTCAGAGATTTTTGTAGTTCGTTCCAGTCATTGATAGCAGAGAACTGGAAGGAGAGGCGGCCAAAGGAAGAACTGGTTTTGGGGGTGACCAGAGAGATATACCTGCTGGAGCGCGTGCTACAGGTGGGTGCTGCTATGGTGACCAGCGAGCTGAGATAAGAGGGGAATTTACCTAGCAGGGTCTTGTAGATGACCTGGAGCCAGTGGGTTTGGCGACGAGTATGAAGCGAGGGCCAGCCAACGAGAGCGTACAGGTCGCAGTGGTGGGTAGTATATGGGGCTTGGGTGACAAAACGGATGGCACTGTGATAGACTGCATCCAATTTGGAGGCTATTTTGTAAATGACATTGCCGAAGTCGAGGATCGGTAGGATGGTCAGTTTTATGAGGGTATGTTTGGCAGCATGAGTGAAGGATGCTTTGTTGCGAAATAGGGAGCCAATTCTAGATTTAACTTTGGATTGGAGATGTTTTATGTGAGTCTGGAAGGAGAGTTTACAGTCTAACCAGACACCTAGGTATTTGTAGTTGTCCACATATTCTAAGTCAGAACCATCCAGAGTAGTGATGCTGGACGGGTGGGCAGTTGCATGCAGCGATCGGTTGAAGAGCATGCATTTAGTTTTACTTGTATTTAAGAGCAGTTGGAGGCCACGGAAGGAGAGTTGTATGGCATTGAAGCTCGTCTGGAGGTTTGTTAACACAGTGTCCAAAGAAAGGACAGAGGTATACAGAATGGTGTTGTCTGCGTAGAGGTGGATCAGAGACTCACCAGCAGCAAGAGCGACATCATTGATGTATACAGAGAAGAGAGTCGGCCCAAGAATTTAACCCTGTGGCACCCCCATAGAGACTGACAGAGGCCCGGACAACAGGCCCTCCGATTTGACACACTGAACTCTATCAGAGAAGTAGTTGGTGAACCAGGCTAGGCAATCATTTGAGAAACCATGGCTATCGAGTCTGCCGATGAGGATGTGGTGATTGACAAAGTCGAAAGCCTTAGCCAGGTCAATGAATACGGCTGCACAGTATTGTGTCTTATCGGTGGTGGTTAAGATATCGTTTAGGACCTTGAGAGTGGCTGAGGTGCACCCATGACCAGCTCTGAAACCAGATTGCATAGCGGAGAAGGTGCGGTGGGATTCAAAATGGTTGGTAATCTGTTTGTTGACATGGCTTTTGAAGACCTTTGAAAGACAGGGTAGGATAGATATAGGTCTGTAGCAGTTTGGGTCAAGTTTGGGTCCTTTGAAGAGGGGGATGACCGCAGCTGCTTTCCAATCTTTGGGAATCTCAGAAAGAGAGGTTGAACAGGCTAGTAATAGGGGTTGCAACAATTTCGGCAGATAATTTTAGAAAGAAAGGGTCCAGCTTGTCTAGCCCGGCTGATTTGTAGGGGTCCAGATTTTGCGGCTCTTTTAGGACATCAGCTGACTGGATTTGGGAGAAGGAGAAATGGGGAAGGCTTGGTCGAGTTGCTGTGCAGTGCTGTTGACCGGGGTAGGGGTAGCCAGGTGGAAAGCATGGCCAGCCGTAGAAAAATGCTTATTGAAATTCTCAATTATAGTGGATTTATCGGTGATCAGTATGTTATGGATGTTATGGATCAGAATGGTATGGATCAGTATGGCATGGATCAGTATGGCATGGATCAGTATGGAATGGATCATTATGGTATGGATCAGTATGGTATGGATCAGTATGGTATGGTTCAGTATGTTATGGATCAGTATGGTATGGATCATTGTGGATCAGTACGGTATGGATCAGTATTGTATGGATCATGGTGGATCAGTATGGTATGGATCAGTATGGTATGGATCATTGTGGATCAGTACGGTATGGATCAGTATTGTATGGATCATGGTGGATCAGTATGGTATGGATCATGGTGGATCAGTATGGTATGGATCATTGTGGATCAGTATGGTATGGATCGTTGTGGATCAGTATGGTATGGATCATTGTGGATCAGTATGGTATGAATCAGTATGGATCAGTATGGTATGGATCAGTATGGTACAGATCAGTATGGTATGGATCAGTATGGTATGGATCATTGTGGATCAGTATGGTATGGATCATTGTGGATCAGTATGGTATGAATCAGTATGGATCAGTATGGTATGGATCATTGTGGATCAGTACGGTATGGATCAGTATTGTATGGATCATGGTGGATCAGTATGGTATGAATCAGTATGGATCAGTATGGTATGGATCAGTATGGCATGGATCAGTATGGAATGGATCATTATGGTATGGATCAGTATGGTATGGATCAGTATGGTATGGTTCAGTATGTTATGGATCAGTATGGTATGGATCATTGTGGATCAGTACGGTATGGATCAGTATTGTATGGATCATGGTGGATCAGTATGGTATGGATCAGTATGGTATGGATCATTGTGGATCAGTACGGTATGGATCAGTATTGTATGGATCATGGTGGATCAGTATGGTATGGATCATGGTGGATCAGTATGGTATGGATCATTGTGGATCAGTATGGTATGGATCGTTGTGGATCAGTATGGTATGGATCATTGTGGATCAGTATGGTATGAATCAGTATGGATCAGTATGGTATGGATCAGTATGGTACAGATCAGCTACAAAAACAGTATTTTTTTATTAGTCTTTTATTAGTCTTCACAGAAAAACTGAATCGCAAAAGTAATCATATGCTTTTCTGTTAATAATTACGCCAAAGTCAAAAGAAGACTCTGACTCCTAATCTATCTGCTGAAAGAACAAACCCAGAGTGGATGATATTGATAAAGTGGCGAATCATTTAGCTTACAGTTGTTCTGAGAGCCTGTTTCAGCCAAACCCACCCAATTACTACGTGAGAAATAGAATGAGAAATTCAAGATTCTGATCATTTTACCCTCTATTAGGCTTTTACTGAAGAGACGATAATACTGCGATTTGTATATTGACTCGTACAAGTTGCTAATTGACATTGAAGTAAACACATACACATACAGTACTGTTCAAAAGTTTGGGTTCACTTAGAAATGTCTGTGTTTTCGAAAGAAAAGCAATTTTTTTGTCCATTAAAATAACATCAAATTGATCAGAAATACTATGTAGACATTGTTAATGTTGTAAATGACTTGTTGCTGGAAATGGCAGATTTTTATGGAATATCTACATAGGCCCATTATCAGCAGGCCCACACTCCTGTGTTCTAATGGCATGTTGTGTTAGCTAATCCAAGTTGATCATTTTAAAAGGCTAATTGATCATTAGAAAACCCAATTGCAATTATGTTAGCACAGCTGAAAACTATTGTACTGATAAAAGAAGCAATTATACTGGCCTTCTTTAGACTAGTTGGGTATCTGGAGCATCAGCATTTATGGGTTCGATTACAGGCTCAAAATGGCCAGAAACAAATAACTTTCTTCTGAAACTCATCAGTCTATTCTTGTTCTGAGAAATGAAGGCTATTCGATGCGAGAAATTGCCAAGTGTGACGACCCTCCCACTCTGTCTGCCGTATTCTGTCTTTGTTCTTGTTTCCTTATTAGGATGCCGGTGGGCGGAGTTGAGAGGGTCGTCAGCTACATGGGAAACACCTGGGCCAGGTGTCTCCCAGGATAAATAGACCTCTTCCACATTCATGGAGGAGACTCTCTCCATGCAGACACCTTTTGTAGATTGTGTTGTGGTTCTTGGTGGCCTTTTGTTTGTTTGCTTTGGCACCTTTCAACACCCTGCATTATCACATTCATGCATGCAAAACACTCACTTACACTACTGATTACTGATTACACACACCATTGTATATTATACTTAGTTGTTTTAGTTAATAAATATATATTTTGCTACTCCTTATCTCCACGTTGTCTCCCTTTGTTACGGGCTTTGAGCCGGTTCGTGACAAGTGGGGGCTCATCCGGGATCTTTGAACTACTGGTTTGGGAGACCGTGGAGGTACGTGTTTGCATATTGTGGTTGAGTTTGATAGGCCCAGTATTGGTTGCCTTTGTTGTTTGGTTTGTGTGCTGCGTTGGAGAGAGATAATGGTTAGTTTCCAGGCCCTGCCTAGCCTGTAAACTCTTGTTCTACTTTCTGTTGGGAAGTCAGTCTGAGGAGGTGAGTAAATCGGCTGTGTACCTCGGTAGGAGATTGTGTAGGGTAGTGAAACTTGCTACCCGGAGCTATAGCCTTTTTCCCTTGATAGGTTTAGCGACGTGTTTCATTTTTTGGAATATGTTGGGCATGGTTAATGTTTGTTATTTTTGTGTGGTGTCTGTGGACTGAGCAGTTGTCTCGGGGGCACATCCATGGCTTGGTGGAATTTGCCAGCATGCTGGGGAGTTCTATTTCCTTGCCAGCGGGCTACCCACCGCAAATCTGCACGAAGACTAGGGTTGAGTTATTGTAGGTTTTGGGGAAGCTCCGTATCTCATCTCTCTTCTGTGGTACTCAGGGTGATTGTCAATTCTCGGGTTGTGGTCTGGTGTGCTCAGCAGAAGGGAAGAGCGAGAATTTTTTTTTTTGTGATTATGGCGTCTTATGTAGATAAGTTCATTCGCTCTCCATCAGAGGAATTGTTAGATTTAGGTAATAAAGAACAGCTGTTGAAGGTCGCGGAACACTACAAGGTTGAGATTAGTGATAAACGTCTAAATAATTCTATTAGGTTGATATTGAAGGCCAATCTGATGGAGAGTGGTATTCTTGAAGTTACCACTGGGCCAGCCTCTGCTGAGGATTTGTCGTCTCCCCATAACGTTACAATGGACATTCCATCGGTTAGTCCTAGTAGCCTTCTTTTTGAACAGCAGAAAGAACTGCTTTTGTTACAGCTGGAGCATGATCGTGAGAAGAGAGAGCATGATCGGCAGCATGATCGTGAGAAGCTAGAACATGATCGGCAGCATGATCGTGAGAAGCTAGAGCATGATCGTGTAAAATATGAAAAGGAATTGGCATTTAAACAAGAGATGGAGTGTGCTAAAATCAAATTGCAACAAGAACGTATAGAGTTGGTTAGGGAAGGAAAGATCTCAGGGGAGAGTTTGTTTTGGGAAGGTGACCCAGATTTACCTAGGGGTAGTTCCGCTTTTGGTCGTGCCCCAGAGACATTTGATATTGTTGGGAACTTACGGTTATTGCCTCGGTTTAATGAAAGGGACCCCGAGACATTCTTTTCGTTATTTGAGCGGGTTGCTGGCGCTAGGAGTTGGCCTGATTCTGACCGCACTTTAATGTTGCATTGTGTGCTGACTGGTAAAGCGCAGGAAGCATATTCAGCTCTTAGTGTACACGATAGTGCCAGTTATGATAAAGTTAAAACAGCTGTGTTACAGATTTATGAATTGGTCCCTGAGGCTTACCGCCAAGGATTTAGAACTTTAAAAAGGGATGATAACCAAACTCATGTTGAGTTTGCGCGACAGTTGTCTTTACAGTTTAATCGCTGGTGTTCCGCCTCTGCAGTTGTGACTTTCCAAGGGCTGTGTGATCTGATTATGTTAGAGCAATTTAAGGACACAATTCCTGATCGTATTGCCACGTATATTAATGAACAGAAAGTAAAGAATGTTGCTGAAGCTGCAGTTTTGGCAGACGAGTATGTGTTGACTCACAAAAGTGTCTTTGCAGAACCCCGTATTCGGAAAGAGTGGGGGCGTTCGGATAGATTTGGGCTTCGCTCACCGAGATACTTTGGTTCTTGGGCAGAGTTCTATTCAACTAGGGTTGAACCTGACTCCCATGGTAAAGCTGACTTTGGGCAGGAGTGTCACTACTGTCAAGGTTCAGGTCATTGGAAAACGAATGTCCACTTCTCAGGTCAAGGGGTGCTTACGCTAAATCTAAGCCTACTGCGTTAGCTGCACCTGTTCCACATCAGTTCATTCATGACTCATTTCCTCAGGCCCAGGAGAATGTGAAAGTCCATATTGATCCAGACTATTTACCTTTCATTACGGAAGGTTTTGTGTCTATGTTAGGAAGTAAAGACCTTGTGCCAGTGAAGATCCTGAGAGACACAGGTGCCTCTGAATCATTTGTGTTGGAGTCTGTGTTACCCTTTTCTGCTGAGACTGATTCGGGAATAGTGTTCTAATTAGGGGAATAGGTTTGAACACTCTGTCAGTTCCATTGCATAAACTGATGTTGGATTGTGGGCTGGTGAAGGGTGAAGTTGTTGTGGGTGTGCGTCCTTCGTTGCCTATTGAGGGTATCGATGTTATCCTTGGGAATAACTTGGCTGGTGAGCGTGTATGGCCTGTCGTGTTTCCATCTCCAGTGGTTTCCACTAAGCCGTCATTTGTTGGGATTCATGATGAGAGTGTACAGAGTTTCCCAGAGGTGTTCTCTGCGTGTGCAGTGACACGTTCTATGAGCCGTGGCGAACTGGTCACTGCGCCGACTAATGATAATAATACAAAGTATGTCACTGTTTTCCCTGCTATCCCGTTATCTGTAACCCGCTCAGATCTAATCAATGCGCAACGGGATGACCCCACGTTGGAAGAGTTGCGTGATCAAATTGTGCCTATAGAACAGTTGGGAGATGTCACCCATGGCTATTTTTTCCAAGAGGATGTCCTGATGAGAAAGTGGGTGTCTCATGATAGTGTTTTTCTGGGGGAGGCAATTAGTCAGGTTGTTGTACCAGTTAAGCTTCATGAGTTGGTGTTGGAAACTTCTCACAGCGACGTTGCTGGACATATGGTGGTGAGGAAAACCTACAATCGCATATTAAGACATTTCTTTTGGCCTAGATTAAAGAGGGATGTTTCTGATTTTATCAAAACAGAAGATCTCGTACAATGCTGTACAATGCTGTGTACTACTCCCGTCACAGAACAGCACAAACTGGCTCTAACCAGAATAGGAAGAGGAGTGGGAGGCCCCGGGGCACAACTAAGCAAGAGGACAACTACATTAGAGTGTCTAGTTCGAGAAACAGACGCCTCACAAGTCCTCAATTGGCAGCTTCATGAAATAGTGCCCGCAAAACACCAATCTCAACGTCAACAGTGAAGAGGCGGGTGGGATGCTGGTCATCTTGGCAGAGTGGCAAAGAAAAAGCCATATCTCAGACTGGCCAATAAAAATAAAAGATTCAGATGGGCAAAAGAACACAGACACTGGACAGAGGAACTCTGCCTAGAAGGCCAGCATCCCGGAGTTGCCTCTTCACTGTTGAAGTTGAGACTGGTGTTTTGGGGGTACTATTTTTTTTCCAGTTTCCAGCTACAATAGTCATTTACAACATTAACAATGTCTACACTGTATTTCTGATCAATTTGATGTTATTTTAATGGCCAAACTTGTGAACTGTAGTGTGTATATCAAATCAAATCAAATCTTATTTGTCACATACACATGGTTAGCAGATGTTAATGCGAGTGTAGCGAAATGCCCGTGCTTCTAGTTCCGACAATGCAGTAATAACCAACAAGTAATCTAACTAACAATTCCAAAACTACTACCTTATAGACACAAGTGTAAGGGGATAAACGATATGTACATAAAGATATATGAATGAGTGATGCTACAGAATGGCATAGGCAAGATGCAGTAGATGGTATCGTGTACAGTATATACATATGAGATGAGTAATGTATGGTATGTAAACAAAGTGGCATAGTTTAAACTGGCTAGTGATACATGTATTACATAAAGATGCAGTAGATGATATAGAGTACATTATATACATATGAGATGAGTATGTAAACAAAGTGGCATAGTTAAAGTGGCTAGTGATACATGTATTACATAAAGATGCAGTAGATGATATAGAGTACAGTATATACATATACATATGAGATGGGTAATGTAGGGTATGTAAACATTATATTAAGTGGCATTGTTTAAGGTGGCTAGTGATACATTTTTTACATCAATTTCCATTGTTAAAGTGGCTGGAGTTGAGTCAGTATGTTGGCAGCAGCCACTCAACGTTAGTGGTGGCTGTTTAACAGTCTGATGGCCTTGAGATAGAAGCTGTTTTTCAGTCTCTCGGTCCCTGCTTTGATGCACCTGTACTAACCTCGCCTTCTGGATGATAGCGGGGTGAACAGGCAGTGGCTCGGGTGGTTGTTGTCCTTGATGATCTTTATGGCCTTCCTGTGACATCGGGTGGTGTAGGTGTCCTGGAGGGCAGGTCGTTTTCCCCCGGTGATGCGTTGTGCAGACCTCACTACCCTCTGGAGAGCCTTACGGTTGTGGGCGGAGCAGTTGCCGTACTAGGCGGTGATACCGCCCGACAGGATGCTCTCGATTGTGCATCTGTAGAAGTTTGTGAGTGCTTTTGGTGACAAGCCTAATTTCTTCAGCCTCCTGAGGTTGAAGAGGCGCTGCTGCGCCTTCTTCACCACGCTGTCTGTGTGGGTGGACCAATTCAGTTTGTCCGTGATGTGTACACCGAGGAACTTAAAACTTACTACCCTCTCCACTACTGTCTCGTCGATGTGGATAGGGGGGTGCTCCCTCTGCTGTTTCCTGAAGTCCACAATCATCTCCTTTGTTTTGTTGACGTTGAGTGTGAGGTTATTTTCATATATATATATCAGTCTGCTTGACCAGGCTAATCTTCACAGCCATCATCCATTAAATCTATCCCAAGTAACAATCAGCCCAAAGAGCCCAACATGTGAAGGCAGAAGGCAGAGCCAGGCAGCCTTCCTTCCACTGGGGAACTGTTGGCTTCTGTTTCCATTATTTATCCTTTAGTAAACCTTCAGCCCTCTCACAGCGAACACAGAAGTTTGGAGCGCTTAGTGCCGGGATGCTTAAATCAGCAAAGCCCCTTTATCATTTCCATTTGTGGGTGTTTTCACTGCAGATTCTTCCAGAAGAAAACAGTTGGTGTAATTGGTACAAGTCAACAGAAGAGACAGACACGGGTTATACATGAATAATAATTCCTAACTACTCCCAGTGGGCCTTGTCAGATGTTCACCTAGCTTGACGAGATTCACCACACACACTGCTCTAGATTTGTCTTGACATCGTTAACATTCCATGTGCTGAATGCTCTGGGCTTTTGTACATTTTGTTGAGGGAGATTTTTTTAAATTGCCCACTGTTTGAAAGAGTCTGTAAAGTAAATGTGTTAAAACTTAGAAAAGAGCATCTTGGAAAGTGGTTTCTTGTTAAAACCTGGAGCTGGTTGGTTGAATTTGGGATTTCTACAAATGTCAACAGGATTTATAGAACAGATTAGGTGCAATGTGGACTCATCTTGACTTCAGACCACTTTTAAAGTTTGAAAACCTCTGACAAACTTTGATGTGGGGTGAACCATCCCTTTAAAAAGGGTCTCCTAACAGCCATTCATTATCGAGCAGCAGTTCAAAATGTCTCAGGTGTTCTCAGGGACAGTTCCCTCTTTCAGCTTTGGTCAGACTCAGCCCCATTATCTCCTGTTGAACCAATTACAGCAGGACAAGTTTTTTTTTTACAAGTTTGACTCAGGCTTCTGCCTCACATTATCTGGGTTGATGGGAGTCAAAAGAGTTTATGTGCTCAAAGTCGGGCTTGGATAGCGGAAAGAAAAAAATCCTTGGGATTAAAACTTGCATTATCCATGTTTTTGTTCAAAGTTTTAAGTGACACAGACATGTGCAGCTCTCAAAAGTGAGAGAAGATATAATTCTGTAACGTCTTCTCTTTCTCCCTGGATTCAGCGCCCAGTCCGACACATCCATATCTGAGAGGGGAAAGAAAGACATAGCTCTGCTCCTGTGATCTATGTCTGAAAACACTTCATACAGAACCAGACAGATGGTGAAGGGGAAGAGAGAGAGAGAGAGAGAGAGAGGGAAAGAAATCACATTGAGGCCTGTATAAAGGAACGCCCCACAGTCCTGCCACACTGGCGCTTCCTCCAACTATTTTTACTCATTAATCTTAAATCATGGCTGCTCTCCCATTTTGTAATTGACATTGTGAGAATGCCAGGGATTTGTTAAGGGAGATGCTGAGGGGAAAAAAGGACCCAGGCTAATTTGAATTAATAGGCGACACAGACGTCAAAGTTGACAGTGACCTCTAAAACAAGCCCCGGCTCATTTGACGGGACTACGTTTTCTCATCTCTATGGCTGCCTCTCTGCCTTCTCCATGCCACAGTATCAGCCTCTCACAGTGGGAACCCACAGGGATGAGAGAAGAGAGAGAGAAGAGAGAGAGAGAATTTAAGACTGACAGGAATAAGGGAAATGTTCAGAGAGAGGCTAGACAACTATGTCAGGAACCAAACATTCCAAGATGGAGAGAGAGAGGAGAGAGGGAAAGAGGGGGGAGAAGCATAGAGAGGGGGGGGGGTGTACACAGAGAGAGCAAAAAAATATACACTTAGAGTTGGATAAACTAGGATTCACAAGGATACAGGATACTACCCTCCACAACATAATCTTCAATCCAAATCAAAACTCCAAACCTATAATCTGATTTTGGACTAAATTACCTGGAAAGAGTTCTACTGCCAATGAGTCCTACTATAACAGCCTCGACTCCTCGGGGAAGGCTTTCCACTAGATGTTGTAACATTGCTGCGGGGACTTGCTTCCATTCAGCCACAAGAGCGTTAGTGAGGTCGGGCACTGATGTTGGGCGATTAGGCCTGGCTCGCAGTCGATTTATCCCAAAGGTGTTTGTTGGGGTTGAGGTCAGAGCTCTGTGCAGGCCAGTCAAGGTCTTACACACCGATCTTGACAAACCATTTCTGTATGGACTTCACTTTGTGCTCTAGGGCATTGTCATGCTGAAACAGGAAAGGGCCTACCCCAAACTGTTACCACAAAGTTGTAAGCACCAAATCGTCTAGAATGTCATTATATGCTGTAGCATTGACAAAGCTTCTTCCAATTTCTTCAACCTCACAAGTGGTCCACACCCTGCTGCCACTAAAAGACTTCCACCCTGCTACCATACAGTGGGTAAATGCAAACATTTCCCGTGACTGTGACTCCAAATGTAATGTCTACCTGGCCTATCACTCCACCATGGACTTGAACATCCATTATGATCTTCATAAGGATCCTAAAGACTTTGCTCACACCTACTGGTCTGAGGCCAAATCACATTGGACACTTTATAGAACACATCTCAGGCTGGAATAGTCTAGGCCTGAGGTCATCTGCCTTTAGCTTAAAGACTATGAACCCAGACTTCACCAAAGACATTGTACTGGGCGACTCACTTTTACTTGAGTAATTTTCTATTTAGGTATCTTTCTATTTAGGTATCTTTTTTTTCTTCTTTTTTCTACTGTGTTATTGACTTGTTAATTGTTTATTCCATGTGTAACTCTGTGTTGTCTGTTCACACTGCTATGCTTTATCTTGGCCAGGTCGCAGTTGCAAATGAGAACTTGTTCTCAACTAGCCTACCTGGTTAAATAAAGGTGAAATAAAAATAAATAAAAATAAATGTACTTTTACTCAAGTGTGAGAATTGGGTACTTCTTCCACTAATGATTTATTCCTTCGACAAACACTTGCCACGTGTCCAAACTTTTTACAATTGTAACACGGCAGCGGCTTCTGTACCTTTTCTCTGAACACACCCTGTGGCGCAAAGAAAGTGAGGCCCGGCCTCCGGCTGAGGTGGGATCCCGGTCCTCCAGGTGCCCGCTTTCTCAGGGAGGTGGAGCGTGAGCGTGTGCGATAGGACCCGAAAGATGGTGAACTATGCCTGGGCAGGGCGTAGCCAGAGGAAACTCTGGTGGAGGTCCGTAGCAATCCTGACGTGCAAATCGGTCATCCGACCTGGGTATAGGGGCGATAGACTAATCGAACAATCTAGTAGCTGGTTCCCTCCGAAGTTTCCCTCAGGATAGCTGGCACTCGAAGTCTCACAGTTTTGTCTGGTAAAGCGAATGATTAGAGGTCTTGGGGCTGAAACGATCTCAACCTATTCTAAAACTTTAAATGGGTAAGAAGCCTGGCTCGATCTCTTGTAGCTGGGCGTGGAATGCGAGCCGCCTAGTGGGCCACTTTTGGTAAGCAGAACTGACACTGCGGGATGAACCGGATGCCGGGTTAAGGTGCCCAACGCAGACGCTCATCAGACCCCAGAAAAGGTGTTGGTCGATATAGACAGCAGGACGATGGCCATGGAAGTCAAAATACGCTAAGGAGTGTGTAACAACTCACCTGCTGGAGCTTTGGGCCCATACCTGGCCGTCGCCAGCCACGGGAGCCTCGAGGGCTACACCGCGACG